>NC_059135.1:94952624-95255655 GCF_020740605.2 Lemur catta | reverse complement strand
CTCCTAGATAGGAAGGTACTATCTCTGTGCATTGGTGGTGCAGTAGGAGCCAGGGGACATCCATCTGGCTGCTCCACTTCTATTATCTGGTGCCTTTTTCTCCATAATCATGCCAGACAGAAACAAGTTATAGTCCAGAAGTCCTATCACTTTAAGAGCCTACTTCCTGTAGGTACAATTATAGGGATCTTAGGATTGCCTTAGAAATTGAGAAAGCATGTATCCCTATTTGGCAAGATCATGTTTCTCTGGCAATACAACCACCTTAAAACCTCAGTCAACTTCAAGGCTACTATATTCCTATAAAATCCCTTTAACCAATACTGGACCATTTTTAAAGATATGATCCAGCTATGTGGATCTCAGTGGTAGATTGTTTCCCATAGCAACAGGCCTTGATGCTAGCCTGTAGTGGATGCCATGGGGCACCTCCCAGAAGCCCTGTCCAGGACTGAAACGCTCCTTCCCCTACAGCTGGAAGTTTTAGCAACCGACAGCTTTCAGCTGTGTCCCTCTCTAGAACTTGCCCTTAGCTGAAGAGAGCTGCCTCTTACAATTTTTGCACCTTCCCTGAGTTTAGGAACATATCCATTGACTGGTCAATGCAGGGGTAAAAATGCCCAGCCCCCTGTCCATGTCAGACAACTCTGAAGGGCCAACCCAGCTCCATAACTTCACATAGGATCGGATGATGTCTTTATTGTTCCTGCATCACTCTGCCTAACCCTGCTGCCGTTATTCCTGCACAGGTGTGGATTCTGAAAGCATTCCCACAATAAACTTTCTGCTTGCAAACCCCTATCTCAGTGTCTGCTTCTCAGGGAACCCAACCCATGACAGACAGCATGAGGAGTCCAACAGAAAAGACACTAAAATGAGATTTTTGGAGCTGAGCTAGATAACCTACAAGCCATCAGGCAATGAGGATCCGAAAATGGTGATTGGTGGAGCATGGTTAGTCCTTGACATGTAATAGCAGAGTAATTGTTAAAACATTCTCCGATGATTAACTGGGATGCTGCAGCAAGGAAGGAGAAAGCACTGATATGTGCAGTGTGTCAGATGATTGAGAAATATTTGAGAATTAGTAATTATGAGGACTATGGAACTGGATGGCTGTTGCTACAGCAATGAACACTTTGAAGATAGATGATGAAAGGCTGAAGGTGATTAATGTCCAGCCAAAGACTAAGGCTACAGGACCCCCTTAAAAGTGTATAGACTTTAATCTCCTGCAATGGGAGAGGGAAAAGCTGAGGCTAGAGCCCAAGATTGAATTATAATAGTAACAGATCTCGAGAGGAGGTTGAATGTTCCAAATTAACACATCTGCTATGACAAGCTCAAGCCTCCTATTGGGAAGGGATGGACTCTGGGAAAACTAAAGGTTGCCAAATTTTAGTAGGGTCCTCTGTCAGTCAGAGTTCCACCAAAAAAGCAGACCAGTTGGATATACATAGATACATCATTATATGTGTGTACATGTGTGCGTTTGTACAGAGATATACACATGCATGTATGCATATATGTGTGTGTGTGTGTGTTAATAAATGTATGGTTTATTACAAGGAACTGGCTTACACAATCGTTGGGGCTGGCTAAGCAAGTCTGCCATCCATAGGGCAGGCTGCCAGGAAGGGCAGGATGGAAGTCTCAGGGATGCATCGAAGCTGCCGTCCACTGATGGAGTCTCTTCCTCAGGGAAATCTCAGCTCTGCTCTTTGGGCCTTTCAACTGAATTCCATCATGCCCTTCCACCCAGATTATTCAGAGTAATTTCCTTTACTTAAAGTCAACAGAGTGTAGTTGTTAATAGATGACAGTTTGGTTCCATGACTAGGGACTGCCGCTTGGCAGAGTCAACCCACACAACTGACCCACACAGGCCTGGAGCAGGAAAGGGCTCTGCAGCCCCTCCAGGCTGCGGATCATCAGTCTGTTGTCTCACGGCTTCTGTGGAGGAGCCAGAGCACGGTTTTCCTGGGCCTCCAGTGAGGGTCTCCCAAGTCTACCAGCAAGGAGCTGTCTGTCTACAGCAGGGAAAGATGCCGTGTGGAATTTACGCTGAGACCCAGTGGGAGAATCACACCACAGATGAATCCAAGGAATTGAAGTGAGAGAGGCTGCCTTGCCATCGTTCTGAGTGTCTCACCTGGTGAACCTGTGCCTCCCATTTCCACACCTCTGGGCTCTGTGGTTTGGACATTCTGGTTCTTAGACGGGGAACAAATCCATCAGTTGACACAGCTACAGTCCTACTAAGCTCAGGCGCAACTGTTGCTTGGTTATATCCCCCCAGGTGATCCAACTGGTGTCTCTTGGTATCCCCATGCCCAATTTTGACATTAAATAGAAGAGCACAGAAGCAGAGACCCATGGTGTCCAGGGGCTCAGGAACACAGGTCTGGCCACTCCACCAGGCAAAGCCTGAGACCAGCATAGTGATAACCAGTGGTGAGAGGAAACTTGAGTAACTAGTGTAGGAAAGAGATAGACATTTTTTACATCTCATCCTTGAAATGAGCTGCAGCAGCAGAGGCCCACCCTAGTGGCTTCCCTCTTGCAATGGGGAGTCTGGGCAATACAACGTGACATTGGCCATGGTGCACCTTGTGCCATTTGACACCACATGCTTCATATGATCAAATTTAGTGGCAGCTTCTTCAGGATACATTCGGATTCCTTTTCTAGGGGAAATGAGTAATTTGTCTGTTTTGGAGATTGAGGTGAGCATAGATAGGGCTCTGGAACAGCTGGCTACAAGACTGTCCAATTTAACCTCTTAGAATCACAGCTCAAATCACAAACTCACCAGTTCACCATGGCTGTTGATGTTTCCCCTATTTCTGGTAACGCAACACTCTGCTTCCTTTGGAAACCACCTCCTGAACTTCATTTGATATGAGCTGGCTATCATTCAATGTAACCTGACCCCAGTCCCTCACTCTAGCTCCAGGGACACAGTCTCCTAGGCCTGAGCAACCACATTACCACTTTCCCTTGTACCATGTAGCATATGGTACAAGTGGGGCCAATCAGTGACCTCTCCAGGGAGTGATACCTAAGCACTGACACAGGACCCCCTCTTTTCCTGTCATTGCTCAACTTGGAACATGTGCTAGTGGCTATTATCATATAAAGCCTGCGTGTAGACTATTATCTCTCTCTCTCCTCTCTCTGCCCCCATATCCCCTTCTCTCTACATTAGCCTTTCATTCAACTTTACAACTTTTAACATCACCCTTTAAACTTCTGTTTATACAAAAAAAAATAGATTCCTTTTTAGCTTAAGTCAGTTTAGGGGATTGCTTGCAAGTGATGGAGGAAGACAGGCAATACATTAACTGTTTGGAGATAAAATTAATACACTGAGAACCCTGAGAAATGACAAGGTGATACCAGGGCCCTCCCATTCTCCTCCACTAGTTCTCTAATGTGTGATAATTCTCACCATTAAAGAGCCATTAGAAACAGGGAATATCAGGCAAATTAATTTGGCCTCACCTGCCCAACTGTTTCTTTAAAAATAAGCCTTGTCAAAAACCACAATGAAACCCTTAGAATGCTCTAGGTCTATGTCACAGGTTGAGTTTCCTAGGAAGCAGCCTATGAAGTAGAGATTTGTGTGTGTGTAATTTACTGAGGACAGCTTTCAGTTCAAAACCTGTTTGGGAGTAAAGGAAACAGAATTGAGCAGAGAAAGAAACTGAAATATTACATAGTCATAGCAAAGACTTCAAGCCATCCTCTAGGGCATTCTGGAGCTTGGATAGCCTTCAGAATTGTCCCAAATAGCCAGTTGTTTGTGCTCTGCATCAACCAGTCATTAGAAGTGAGCTTCACTTGAGAAGGGGACATGATTTGGGCCAAGGTGGCTTTTTCAGCCAAGGGCCAGTCCCAGAGGGAGTGTTCTCAGGCACCTGTGAGCCATCAACACCCCCAGAAGCTGGAGGAACGAGTGTGGCATCTGAAGTTAAAATTCTTTAAGTATTTTAGTTTACTGGCATAATTTTTATTATATCTCTTAATTTTTTAGTCTCCTTTTTTGTCACAAACCCAGTCTCTCTTTCTTCATTTTTTTTTTTTTTTTTTTGAGACGGAGTGTCACTCTGGTGCCATGGTGTCAGCCTAACTCACAGCAATCTCAAACTCCTGGGCTCAAGCAATCCTCCTGCCTCAGCCTCCCGAGTAGCTGGGACTACAGGCATGCGCCACCATGCCCGGCTAATTTTTCTATATATATTTTAGCTGTCCATATAATTTCTTTCTATTTTTAGTAGAGATGGGGTCTCGCTCTTGCTCAGGCTGGTCTCAAACTCCTGAGCTCAAACAATCCGCCCGCCTCGGCCTCCCAAAGTGCTAGGATTACAGGCATGAGCCACCGCGCCCGGCTCCAGTCTCTCTTTCTATTCATTACATTATTTTTACCTAATCAGAATTGCCAGAGGTCTGTCTATTTTGTTAGCTGGATTTGTTAATTTACTCTGTGTTACTTTAATTTCTGCTCAATGAATATATAGTCTTATCTTTACTATATCTTTACTTTCATTGGGTTTATTTATTCTTTTCCTTCTTCTAACTTCTCAAAATGGACAAATAATTCATCAATTAATATTTTCTTATACATTTTCCTTATGTGAGACAATACTTTTTAATAATAATATTAATATAATTACTTAAGATGATGAATTTATTTGTTAGCACTGTCCTTACAACATATTTTGATACAAGGGATTCTCATGATGACTAAAAACTTTATAAATTAGGCTAAGATGACAGTCTTTTAAATATGATATGGCAATTAGAAACATGGCCCCAAATGATTTGACAGACCTTCTTTTGATAAGCGGAGCCCACGTCTCCTATCTTAGAATCCAGTGGGCTTATGACATTTAAAAAAAAAAAACTTAAAGTAAGGTACAGGTGAAGCTATCTGTCTTCCATGGATAGGTCAGAATATGGTCATTAAGCTTCCTATTAATTCTCTTGGGTAGTTACTCTGGAGCAAACCAGCAGCCATGGAAGAAGACCAACTACTTTGAGTCCACCTTGCTGGAGAGGTCACACTTGACAGTTCATTTAACAGAAACAGCTGAGTTTTTAGCTGATAGCCACCCACCTCTTGAACACACAGTCTAGTCAACCTTCTAATAACTGTTTTCCCGGCTGACATCTGACTGCAGATGCTGAGAAGAACCAACTAAGAACTGCTCTGCTAGGGCCTTTCCAAATTCACGACCCACAAAATTGCAAGCAAGCTAAAATGGTTGCTGTATGCAACTAAATTTTGTCGTAATCGGTTATCCAGGATTATGAGTGGAATAGAACTTGATACCAGAAGTGGGGTGCTTTATACCTAAAACCTAAAATATATAGCATTGGCTTTAGAATGGAGTGCTGAGCAGAAGCTGGAAGGTCTTTGAGGAGACTGTTAGTGGAAACATCATGGGACTCAAGGAGGTTGTTGGTGCAGGCTTAAGGGAAACAGTACTAAAAGCAGAGTAGTATCTTGGTCCTGACACTACCATGCTGGCAAGGCTCTGGGTAGACTGTGGTTCATAGTCTCCACAGAGTTCTCAGAAAATAGCCAGCACCAGCTCCCAAATATGTGTGTGTCTTCATGAATGCCGAGGATCCCTGTCTGATACAACTTCTACATAAGAAAGATTTTGAATGCTAACTTTTCTTTTGGCAACCAGCCATTTTTCTATTTAGAGTTGTTATCTTGAGTTTTTATATTAGAAAGCCAACATCTTTAAAAATTATAGTTTGTAAAATGTTTTTTATATTTCATTTTTTTTGTTGCTTCGACTAGAACAGCCAAAATCATGCTAAATAAAAGTGAGTATAGCAGATATTCTTGTCTTGTTCTATATTAATGGTAGCTTAAAGAAGCTTTAGTAATAATAATCATAGCCATTATTGATTACTATTTTGTGCTATGTGCATAATAATGGTATAACATAATTCTTAAAAGCAAATATTCAGAAGCCAGACTCTCTGGGTTCTAATCCCACCTCTGCTTTCCCTGGAATAGGGCAAGTCATTTTACCAGTCTTTCCATCAGCTTTCTCGTCTGTGAAATGGGGATAACAATGGTCTACTTTTTTCATCAGGTTATTGTGGGGATTAAATAAATGAGTAAAATTAGCATCACTTAGTCCAATGCCTGCCCCTTGGTAAATGCTATGCAAGTGTCTACTGTTGTTAACCTTTGCCCAATATGTGCTACACCCGAAGTCTGTGCTAAGAGCTTCAATACACTGCGACAGCTTCTCTAAGGTACACACTATTTTATTAGTATTTCAAAAGGGGAATCTGTAGCTCCAAAGGATTACATAACTTCCCCAGTTGCTTAACTGTAAATGACAGAGCAAGGTTTTGAACTCGAGGCCATCTGACTTTCAAGTTCCTATTTTCCCCCAATGAGATGATATGCTTCTAGTTCCATGCCAAGTACTTTGCAAAAGCGAAGAGAAATATCATGCATAGCTCCTGCCCTCATGGGTCTTAAAACTCCAGGAGTCAGTCAGGGCTGCCAAGAAAGTACTCAGTTTGCTGGATCACAGGAGAGGCGGAGAGAGGAGCAGCTGCAAGGAACTTGGCTCCATCCAAAGTACTAAATTTTGAACGTTAAGGAAAGTGGCTGCCCTGGATTTCCCTGAAGAGCAGTGAGCTGTCAGGTGCTGAGATTCCATCAGACAAAGGGCCCAGGTTATCTCTCTGCAGGGATCTGATATTTGACCTCGGTTTGCTTTTATTCTGAAGTCGTAATGAAAGGTTGAGAAGAGGATAGCCAAAGAAATGTCTGGCATGGAAGGTTGGCTGCCCTGAATAAATTGCAGTGATTAGGGAACCAACATTTCTGGAGACGTCTGAAATAACTTTTCCATTTTAATGGTACTTTATTGCAAACAGGCTCTCTCTTCAACCTTGGCTTTTCTTATGACATTCAATTCCACATTTTTAACTGTTGCCTGGAGAGCTCTGCATTTAAGAACAATAACATCATCTGAAACTAAAATACTCCAAGTAAAACTGACATTATCATCCAACTTTACCTTCCCACCTACACTTCATTGTCATTGATATTGTCATTAATCTTATTGTGCATGCTTAACACTTTGAAATCATTCTCGACCCTCTCCTTCAAGATGATCACTAGTTTCTATTGAATTTTCCTCCTCTCCCTGTCTCTCTTTCTGTTTCTCTCTTTGTCTGAACTACAGCTCTCTCTCTAGTTTTCACCTACATATGCACACACCCTGATCATGACTATTTTCTAATGAAATTACCTTCTTTAACTTCAAATCCCTCTTACTCAGCATGACAAAATAAATCATTTAAAAAAAATCCTCTTTAGTAGGGAAAGGGAAAAATGGTAACTTTATAGGAGAGAAATCTGGCACACACTACCTTACCCATGTGATAAAGGCTAACATCACCAGATATGGCATGTGGATGTCATGACCTCATCATATAATGTGACCAGAAGGGTCCTGAAGGTGAACCCTAATGTAATCATGAAAAAAAAAAATCAGACACACTCAGATTGGGAGAAATTCTATTTGATACTTGGCCAGCACTCCTTAAGACTGTCAAGGTCATGAAAAACAAGTGGAGACAGAGAAACTGTCACAGACCAGAGGAATCTGGGGAATTACGACAATTAAATGCAATGTGGGACACTGACTTTGATCCTGGAATAGAGCAAAGACGTTAATGGAAAACCTAATGAAACCCAAATGGCTGGAGTTTAGTTACGGTAATGTATCGATGTTGATTTCTCAATTTTGACAAATGTACCACGTAACATAAGATGATCATTGTGAAAACTAGGTTAGGGGTATATAGGCACATTCTGTACTCTCTTTATAACTTTTTTGTAAATCTAAAATTATTCCAAAATTAGAAAGTTTATTTCAAAACATTCTTTGTGCAAAAACTTTCACCAGAGTCCCATCGTTCACCAAGTCCACAGGTATAATCCTGCTGCACGTGGCTCACTGTTGCCTTCTTCAGTCATCTCTGATGGGCAGATTAATGCTCCCCCTAAGATGTCCACACCCTAATCTCTGAAGCCTGGAAATGTTACCTTACATGGTGCAATGAAGGTTATGGACCTTGACGTTGGAGGTTATCCTGGGTCACTTAGGTAGGCCCAACCTTATCCCATGAGCCCCTTAAAAGCAGAAAACTCTCTGTCTGGAAGCAGAAGAGAAGTGGCAGAAGTGAGAAGTCGGAGAGACTCAAAGCACGAAAAGGATTTCATGCTCTGGTGCTGTCTGTGAAATGCAGGGCCCCACATGCAAAGACCAGAGAGAGGCCTCTAGAAGCTGAGGGCAGTCTCCAGCCGACAGCCAGCAGGGAGAAGAGAGGCTCAGTCCTACAGCTGCAAGGAACTGGATTCTGCTGATGCCCTGGGTAAGCCCAAAATGCAGTTTATCCCAGAACCACTTGACAGGAACCCACACCAACTGACATCCTGACTTTGGCTTTGCAACACCCAGAGCAGAGAAATGAGGCAAGCCAATCCTAAGCCAAACATGGCAAACACATTTCACAGAAACATGTGGTACTCTTACTGTGTCTTTTCTAATTCTATTCTCTCTGCCTGGATAGCAGTTTTAAAAAACTCAAATGATGAAGTGCATTATTTCTTTTTGGTCCAATGCAGGCTTTTCCATCTTGTTTCTTACTGTCTCTGCCATTCATTTGGTCCATGTGCTGGGTTGCCTTTTATTGTTTCTCTCCACACAAATATATCATTTTTCCAACTAGGTTATAATTCCTTTGAGGGCTTTGGTGTTGCCCTATCTATTACTACACAGACATATGTGTGTATGTGTGTGCGTGCATGTGTATGTATTTCCATCTGCTCACTGTAGCATGTGAGACTCTGTGTGACCCTGCCTGCCTCCACCAACTTCTCAGGGTTTCCATCCATGCTTGGTAAATATTTGTTGTGTGTAAAACACCAGTGCTCATTGTCCTAAGCATAGTTAGTCAATAACATGATGATGATGGCAGTGGTGGTAGAGGAGGAGGAGAAGGAGGAGGGAGGAGAAAATAATGTCAGATTCTGAGATAAGAGAGTAAAGAAAAATATTATGAGACATAGTAGATATTCCTCAAAATTTGTGTTTTTCCACTTGGTTATTTTGCCCCCACAGAATATTTGGCAATGCCCAGAGACACTTTTGATTGTCATCGTGAGGGAGGGAGAATTTCAACTGACAACTAGTAAGAAGAAGCCAGAGATGATGCCAAATATCCTACGATGCACGAGACCCCCCCACACACACACAGCACAGAAGTAGCCAACCCAAAATGTAAGCAGTGTCAAGGTTGAGAACCTCTATTCTAAAACCACACTGCCCAGCAATGCATAAGAGATGAGGTTTCTGCTGTACTTTGGAATATAAACAAGGGCTTGAACAATGGAATAATCCACAGCTTGGTCCTTAGGTATACTGTAATCACACATGGACAACAGCATTTATTCCACACTTCCGTGGCTGTCTCTGCCATGTCTAGATATGTTAATCTGTCAATTCCTGAAATTAAAATATTTTCTTGAGCTACAAATTAGCATAATTATCTTTTCTTAAACAAGCTAACCCTAAAGAAGGGATTATATGTCCGCAGAGGCTAAAGAAAAACCAGTTCTCAGCACATTATGTAATTAACAGCACGGCTGCCATCTACTTCTCACTCCTGTGCGCTGTCTCCCTCCTCGTAAGGCCAGCGCGCATTTGCACAAATGTTCACATTCAGTCCTGATAGTATTTATCTTGTCAAATTATGAAAAATTGCTGAAAAGTTATTTTGCATATCTTCAGGCATTTAAGCCTGGAGAAAACATTCAAGCCCAGTGAAGGGTCCATTTGCCAGACGCCACTTCACCAGGGGAAGGTAGAGTTTGCCAAAGACTGTTTTTCTCCCCAAATTTTCTAAATAAATAATTTCTCCTAAGCCTTCCCAGACTCCAATGTATCATTTTTTAAGCTTCTCAAAAGCTAAGACATCTAAACAAGAGAAATTTAGTTAAGGAAAAAAATGTAGCTTTCAAGATCAGAAGCTAGTAAAGTACTTTCACATCAGAAGTTCAATTTAATCTGAAAAGAAAACAAATCTATCAATGTCCACTCAACTGGCTCAAAAACCTGAGGGACATTCAGTTTCCTCCTAGTTGAATCTATGTATTAGATGTTATTTTGGTCTTTCTGTTCCTGAAACACTTACTTTAAGGTGTACCATGTAATTGAATTTGGCATTTTTTTCTTAGTCTGTGGATGTCTACATTTTTCAAACACTCCTTAGATTTTTAACTACAGGTAAAATTTCTCTAAAATGGGAAGGTGATTTATTTTCTCCTACAACAGCATTCAGTAATATCTGGGAACCAGGCCAGTGTTCTCAAGTTGACTATATTGAGTTTAACTGCTTCTGATTCTGGGGCTCTGCCCTTCCATTACGGGCCGCTGGAAACCCATAGTGGGTTTCATCAATGCCCAGCCACGCTGGGGGGATAATAGGCTGACAGAAACACATTTCGGGGAGAAGTAATTCTATTGACATTTCACACAAAGACCAACTTTAGTAGCCAAGCCTGAATCTAATAGATTCTATTAGAGATATCAGGCTATGTAAGATCGTAACACAGTTTGGATCCTTCCTGTTAATGAAGGCCTCTAGCAAACCCTTGGACAAGCACAAAATACTTGACTGTCCCTTAGTGCAGTGGAAGGAAACAGTTTCTTTTGTCAAACATTTGCACTTACTAAGTACCACACGGTGATGGGCACTTTCAACTCCATGTTACAAATAAAGAAGCTCAGGTTCAGAGTTTTGGTACCTTCACCAAGGTAGTAGACGAAGGACTTAGGGTTTGAACTTGGATGTACCGTGCAGCAAAGCCCTTGATTTACTTCCCTCGATACCCTGACTGACAACCACAAGCATGCCAGCCCCAACACTCATGCCAGCAACAGCACCAAGCTTCAAGAAAGGGGGAAAATGTGGGCCTTAATATCTAAGCACAGCCATCCAAGGACATAAAGTGTTTTGTTTCAGTTTGTTTGCCTGTGTATTGCTTTTGCAATCATTTCCTCTGTGGGGAATGGAGATGTACCGTGAGTCAGCCACTACTCAGCCGGTCAGGGCTGCATCAAGCACTGGCCCCTTCCCCACTTCTGGCCAAAGCAGCCTTGAGCAGGTGACCTTAACCTCCCCGAACCTCCCTTCCTTCATTCGCCACAGGATGACAACAACTTTGGCCATGCGTAGTGTTTGAACACGTTAGATAAAGCAATGCCCTGAGTGCTCCCTGAACACGTCCAGAAGTATGGAACGTGCTCTAAACCATGCATGCCCCTCCCTCTCTACATAATAAGCTAAGACTGGGAACTCAGCTCAACATTTATGAGGCCAGAAACCCAGAGGAATCAGCTACAAGGGCTGGCAAAGCCTTCTTAAGAAGCCCCAGCAAAGCCCCCTAAATCTCAAATTGAGAATCACATTTTAACTCTATGCCTCCTTTATCCTTTCAGGAATTAGTATGAGTTTAAAAACAAATGCAAATTAGGACAAACAAATGCACTGCAACTTGACATTATGCAGAATGTCAGCAAGGGAGCCAGGGTGGGAGGAGCTGTGCTCCCACTTTGTGAGACAGCTGCGGCTCACCTTTTCCTCTGCTAAAAGCCAGACCCTGTGGCTTTTCTGCGGGATTAATAGAACCTCAGTGTGTCCCCGGTAGGTCTGGCTTTTAGAGACCCTGGGCAGGCGGGAGCCTCAGCTGCGCGGTGCTCATCTCCCATCCCTGCTGGCATGTTTGTTTCCCACGCAGCCAAGTGCAGAGGGCCTGGCTAAGAATATCCGGGACTCCGCCTCCTTCACTCTCCTCCCTCTGAGTTTTCTCAGAGATCCAAAGTTTATCAAAACAGCTCTTTGCTTTCTCCCCAGCAAAAATTGTACCAAGCCCTTTGAATAAAGTAAGAGTCCACGCTGTGGTAGGCAGCCTCCGAGGCCGCCCCAATGATCCTCAGCTCCTGGGACTCACATCCTCGTGCATGCTCTTCCTTTGAGTGTGATCTAGACTTGCAGACTTGCTTCCAGCTTTAGCAGGGTAGGAGTTGTAGGGTGTCACTGCTGAGATTAGGTTACAAAAAGACCGTAGCTTTGGTCCAGGGACACCACCACGCCTAGCAAGCTAGAAGCCAGCTACCATGTGTGAGCTGTCCTCGGAGAGACCCGCACGACAAGGAACCGAGGGGACCTTCAGCCAAAAGCCATGGAGGAAGTGGGTCCCCCGTCCAGCACAACACAAGGAACTGAATCCTTCCCACACCTGCTGGAGTGTTGGGAGTGGACCCTCCCGGGTTCAACTCTCGCCTGAGACCACAGAGCCCGCCGGCACCTCGACTGCAACCTTGTGAGAGGTCCTAGGTCAGGGCACTGGGATCAGCTATGCCCAGATTCCCAACCCACAGAAACTGTGAAATGATAAATGTTTGTTATTTTAAGCCCCTACGTTTTGGAGCAATTTGTTACACAGTGATATAGAATTAATACACCACTCTTAGCAAATATTCCCAAGAATCTGACTAGACAAAAGAACCTCCTTCAGATAAGTGCTTCCTTATCACCAGAAAACAATTCTGAATGGGGATGAGCCTATCTCTATAATCAGTTCCAATACGTCGGTTTACTGAGGCAGGTATAGTACAATAGTTAAGAGCCCAGACTTCCTGGGTTTAAATATCGACTCCAATACTCACTCACTCCATGGCTTTGAGGAAGCTACTTAGCTTAGGTAATTGGCTGCATGTTCTTATTTGAGCTCTCTTTGCTGTAGAAACATAAATCATTCATCCTTCCTGATTCTACTATCCACTTAAATTTTTGATAATCTGTAGAATTTATAAAGTGTCTGACTTTCTATTTCAAGTTCCTGCAACCATCATGAATTAAATGTGATTCTTATTGTCTCCTTTCAATGAAATCAATCAAAATCCAGATGTACTGAGTTTGTAACTAAGACTTTGAGTATTGACAGTGAACATGAAAACTCTTTAGATGAGAGAATTTGTAAGAGCCACAGTTTTAATATTTCTCTGTAAGACCTGTCATTAAGGAAGCCGGTAATTCATCAGCAGAGAATCCCCAGGGAAGTAGGGCAGAAATGTCTTTGTGTACTGATTTTCATTTCTACATTCCAAACAGAGCTGTCCCAAGCCTTGCCTGCTGCTTCATGTACTCATCTCACTGATTGGTAATCACTGATCTACTTAGCTGTACGTTTCTTCTAGAGATCAGTGGTTTTCAAAGTGGCATCCAGCCTAGTGGCATCTCATCACCTGAGAATTTGCTAAAAGTGAAAATGATTGAGTCCTACCCCTGACCTAGTGAAGCAACAACTCTGGAGCTGGGGCCAGCTATCCATGTTTAGCAAGCTCTTCACATGGTTCTGATGTCCCCTACGGTTTGAGAACCACTTCTATAGAGCAGCGTCCATGGATTATTTAACCTGATATCCTGATCTTTCTAGTGCACAGTGCCTGACCTAAAGTATACATTCAGGAGATGTTTGTGAAAGAGTGACAGGTCAAAGGTTTTGCTTTTGGACCTTCTGAGGCTCTTCTGGGTCATCTTGTTAGGCCTGGTGCAGAGCAAACAGGTGGCAAGGAGGTGGCTAACGGTGGAGAGTGGGAACCAAATTGTAGCTAGGAATCCAATTGAGGCTAGGAACTGTTCCCCAGTGGCAACATACATGGTAAAAAGTTGCTAGTAACCTTTAATTGACTTAGAGCTCATTACCATCTATTTAGCATAAGTGGAGCTTTGTGGAAAATTCTAGAAAAGACACATGCACAGGAAAGGAAACTGTTATATAATCTATTATGTAACCTGTCATGTGATCTGTTGTATAACCACAACCTGTCAATCACCCCTAAAGGTGGGAAACAGCAACCAATCCTGCCAGGGGAAGGCGGGACAAACTAGTGGCTTATAAAAGGTAACATGTGCTCAGCTTCCAGCGCGTTTTGCCCACCCTGGAGACTGACCCGTTCCACTCTCTTTGGGATGTATTTTCCTTTTGTGAAACTTCCTTTACTTTCATTCTTTCTTTTATGTGACAGACTGTTTATATACAGTTGCTCTGTGTTTGCAGTGACTCCATCACTGCTTCGACTCGGTACCTGTACCCATTCTTGACACTGGGAATCGGGGGAGCAGGGAACATCCGCACAGACGAACCTAACAATCTGAGAAAATGAAATTATGAGCTGTCAAGGTCTATACAACAACAATAACAAAAATGTCCAGGGAAGGCCTGTGACTGATAAACTGATGCAACTCACCGTCTGTGTCTCACTTCAACTCATACCTGCTTTGTAGACCTTTCCAACTGTACCAGGCAAGCTTAGGCCCCTTGTCCCATATCCTCCTGTCTGCGTCCATTCCTTATTATTTAAGTGACCATATCCCAGCTGAACACTGACCATAGTTATTCATTTTATACTCTGAATAACTAGCACACTTTTTAAAACAGAGCTAACACAGAAAAAATATTTCTTCATTAATAAGTGCTATGGCATGCATATGTTCACACTGAATTGTAATAAGTCAGTGTTGAAATTACTAGCAAAGCTATACCTGTCAGAGTTAGTCCTGAGGATGATTTTAGTTAGTCCCTTGGTAATTTTAAACCTTACATTACATCCAAACAGATCAGAGTGCAGGAGCCAGGTTTTCTCTGCCACCTTGCTTCTGCCTTAACGTTAGTTTGTTCTCACCCTGCTCTCTCCTGACCTAGACATGCCTTTCGTTTCATTGCTTTTATGATCTTGCTCAAACCTGCTACCAAGATGTTGACTGTCAACTAATGTGAAAGCTGACAGCTTTTAGCTTTTTTTGATATGTTGGTCTTTAAAAGTCAAAGTTTGTAAGACCAAAAGACCTTCAGGAGGAATGAATAAAATCACCATTTCTTTCTTTCATTAACAAATGTTGACTACCTGGTGCCAGGCATTATTTCAGGTGCCTGGGATATCTTACTAAACAAAACACACAAGACCCCGCCCTGCAGGAGCTTAGATTCAACAGGGGATGGGAGGGAGAGGAATGGTAGGCGGCAGACAATGAACACAAACACATAAATATGTAAGAAAGCATACTGAAAGGTGGTGTGTGCTATGGGAAAATAGAGCAGAATGAATGGGACAGCAATGCTTGAATGATGGGTAGTAAATGAATTTACAGGTCAGGGCCAGGGATTGTGTCCAGAAGGCTCTCAAAACCCATTATTTTACCTTTTCTATGCTCACTTCTTTTATTATTCCATCAAGTCTCAAAGCTGCAAATATAGTTTACATGCAAATGACTCTAAAATGCATAGTTCCAGTCTAGAGCTGCTTCATGTACATGTATCTGCCTTACTGGCATCTCCATTTGTGTATCTAACAGGCGTCTCCACTTCAGTCTGTCCAGAGCACCTTCTTTCCCACTACCCCCACTCCTATAGACAAGCCATGTTGGCCCACAGATTTCCCATCTCTGTTGGTGGCAACTCCATACTTCTGTTCCTCAGGCCAAAACGACTTAGGTCTTATTTAACTCTTCCTTCTTCTAATAACCTCTCATCTGATCTGACAGCAGATCCTGTCATCTGTACCTTCAAAAATCCATGCAGTTTCCAATCCTTACCACCATGCTGTGATCCCAGCCCTCATCCATTTTTGGATTATCTTAGACAACACTTGGATGATCACAATCGTCCCCAGAGATTAATTTCATTTTATTTCCAAAGCAGTCTGTGCATAACACAGCAACCAAAGTGACCAGTTACTTCCAAGTCAGGCCCGTCCCCTCTGATCCAGTCCTTCCGCTGTGGGCTCCCTTCTTCCTCCCCATGAAGGCCAAACCCTTCACTCTGGCCTGTGCTGCCCTCAGGGTCTGGCCCCCTTTGTCTCCCTGACACCATCCCTTTTCACTTTCCGCTTCCCTAGTCTTTCTCCCAACACCTGGCTCCCCTTTGTTGTCCTGAAACATGCCAGGCACGATCCTGCCTCAAGGCTTTCGCACTTGCTGTTCCCTCTGCCAAGTATACTTTCCCCCAGATATCCAAACACCTCATCCCTCACCTATTCCAGGTCTTAGCTTTAATGTTGCCCTCACTATCTGGCCTCCCCTGAACACTCTGTGAAAATTCTCCCTCCTCCCATCACTCTCTGCCTTCTCTGTAGCACCTATTGTCATCTGACACACAGCACATTTCACTTATTAACGTATTGCTTATCAAACCACATCCAGAATGTAAACTGCATTGGGCAAGGCCTTTGAATTCTTCCCTGCCTGTGCCTAAAGGAGTACCTGGAACCTGGTGGGTGCTCCCTTCACATCTGGTGCTCCAATCATTTGTCCCAGAACCAATACTGCATTAGGAAACTTACATACTACATACGTTTATTCCTCATGACTACCCTGTGAAGTCTATGTTACTGACAGGAAAACTGAGGCTCAGAGAAGTAGAGTGGCTTGTCCAAGGTCATGTGTCTTCTAGCAGTTAGACCTAGAATTTGGATTCCTACTCCAAATCCCATATTATTCTCACTGTAGAACGCAGCCTTGTAATCGCCATGTTCCCTCGTTTCTGTGTTTGCTGCTATGATGTTCTGTATTCAACGCCTTGCTGACCTTATAGAAAGTGCCTCTCCCGGGGTTGGCTGATTCCCAGAGATAGTAAAACACTCACCTGGGAGGATGCCTTTCATATTCAAACCAACCACCTCCTCTATCAGACTGTCACACTCCTCCCTAATCACCCCTGGGCCAGGGACCAGTCAACTAGAGACAGCTTCTGCATCTTAGAGCCTGCTGAAATTATTTAAACAACCCATCCTAAACCAGCATACCCTGTCTCACCCTTTCCTTCCTGCCCACATTCTCCCCTTCCCCTCTGCTCCCCAGCACACCCTGGTGCTGCCCCGTATGGCCCCGGTGGCAGGCAGACCTCCTCCTCTGGGAACAAGCTACCTTTTCAGTGGCAATGGTCTTCTGATCTGTTGGCCTCACCATACTTGAATAATACTAAAACTGACATTTTAAACCATCCCTGGATGGTAAAAGGTCTGGAAATTCTGTCCTAACAGGAAGTTTATAATAACTGAGAACACAGAGACTGTGTCTCAAGGTTCCTGGAAAGAGAGTGTCTATGGGGAGGTTTTGGAAGCCCATTGACAGGAACATTAGAGAGCCAGAGAGCAAAAAGGGATGAGAAAGAAGCTATGTGGGCATAGAAAACACGTGCATACTTTACAAAATGACGGGCATATGGGACAAAAGGGAAGGCAATCACATTTACCAAGTGCCCAGAGCATGTTGCCATATACTATACTAAAGTTTTTCATCATGTTAGTAAAAACCCTGAGAAGCAAGTATTAGTATTGCCATTTTACACAAACTGAAACCAGGAATCCAAGAATTTAGGTAACTTGCTCAAGTTCACAAAGACAGGCAGAGGCCACTAGGATTTATCTGGTATCGACATCAATGCTTTTCTTTTCACCCCACCGAGGTCCAAGCACTATGGCTGACCCAGAAGTTAGCTATTATTATTAAGAAGATTAATCTAAGTTTTGCTGTCTTCGCATTTTCTCTGTTTTTTAAAATTAGCTTCTATCCATTCTTTTACCTCTGAGCTTCCTGGAGTCTTCTTATCCTCAAGAAATCCAAAAATTATCTCTGTGTCTCAATCCTTTCTGAATAAACACCTGCCATTGCCTTTCTCTTTGTTAACTGCCTGAGCTCTTATACCACACTGTAGAATTGATGGGCATCGTTAGTCTGGGAACTGTCTTTAAAGGAAGTTTCTTTTGACAGGTTACACTGGAGTGATTGATTGGGTCCTACAGTGAAGCTGCTGCCACCACGCTCCTTCCTGACTTAGATAAAACTAGGTAGTTTAATGTAAAACTACTTCCTGTGCTCAGGCTCCTTATCAGCAGCCTACAAAACTAATTTTGCTTGAAGACATTCTCCTGCTTTGTTTATTAATGCAAATTTATTTAGCAGGGGAACGGGCCTTCTAGAGTCAGGTAAATTGATAGCTACATAAACAAATTAAGGCTTGGAGTACAAGAAAACAGGAAGGAATTGTATATCCAGGGTACAGAAAATCTAACAGTCTCCCTACACAAACCATTTAATCCATCTGGTTCTGTTGTCTAGGAATAGCTGCTTCTTAGTCGGGGCACGACCCTAGGTGAGGTTTTCACTATTTAGTTCACTTTCCTCATCTCTTAAGAGAGAATAATGGTAATTGCCTCATGTAGTTGTAGTCAGGAGCAAGTAGGCTACCATACAGTACCCAGCATTGTGCCTTCCCAGAGTGGTCGTCCATAACTAAAAATAGAATGGACCATGAAATTGCTCTGTCCTTCTTTAAGTGCTGACTCCAGCACTCATTAACTGTGTGACCTTGGGCAAGCTTCGTAACCTCTTTGTGCTTTTTGTGCTTCAGTTTCCCCATAAGTAAAATGAGAGGAGGATACAGTAATAACCTTGTAGGATCATTATTATGATTAGAAGAGTTAATGCATATAAAGCCTGGGGACCTGGTCTGGAGATCTACATGGCCCATTATATATTTCTTTTCATTTTTAATTGAGACATAATTCATATAACATAAAATTCACCATTTCAAAGTTTAAAATTCAGTGGGTTTTTTTAAATTGCATTCACAGTATTATGCAACAACTGTCACTACTGTTTAATTCCAGAATATTTCCATCACTCTATAAAAGAAACCCTGTACCTGTTACCAGTCATTCCTAATTCCCCTCTCTCCCTAGCCCCTGGCAACCAATGATCTGTTTTCTGTCTTTATGGATTTGCCTATTCTGGAAATTTCATATGAATGGAAATACACAGTGTGTGGCTTTTTGTATCTGCATAAAGTTTTTAAGGTTCATCTGCATTATAGCATAAATCAGTATTTTATCCATTTTTATGGCTGAATAATATTTCATTGTATATACTTACCACATTGTTTATCCATTTATCAGTTGATGGACATTCAGGCTGTTTCTACTTTGTAGCTATTCTTTCTTTCCTTATTAAATGGTTTTTGTACCATTATTGAAAATGAACCAACCATAGATAAATGGCTTTATTTCTGGATTCTCAATCCTATTGCATTGCTCTATATATCAGTTCTTGTGCCACTACCATACTCTTTTAATTACTATAGTTTATAGCAGTATTGACATTTGTTTCCAAATTTGTTCTTCTTTTTCAAAATCATTTTGAGTATTCAGAGCCCCTTGAAATTTCATAAGAATTTTAGGATCAGCTTGTCCATTTCTGCAAATAATGCCTTTGGATCAATTTGGGGGGTATTGTCATCTAAACAATATTAAGTCTTTCATCCGTGAACATAGGATACCATTGCATTTATTTAAGTATTTAATTTCTTCCACAATATTTAATATTTGTAAGTGTACAAGTCTTGACTTCTTTGGTCAAATGGGTTCTCAAATATTGTATTCCTTTTGATACTACCATAAATAGAAATTTTTTAAAATTTTCATTTGTGGGTCATTTATTGCTAGTATAGAGAATTACAACTGATATTTGTATATTGCTCCTGTACCCTGAAACTTCAGTGAATTTATTTATTACCTCTAGTAGTTGTGAGTGTGTGCGTATGTATTCTTTAGAGTTTTCTGTATATAAGATGATGACATCAGCAAAAATTTTACTTCTTTCTTTCCAGTATGGATGTATTTGGTTTCTTTTTCTTGTCTAGTTACCATAGTTAGAACATGCAGCACAGTGATGACTAGAAGTGGTGAAAGAAGACAACTTTGTCTTATTCCTGATCTTACGGAGAAAATGTTCAGTCTTTCGCCATCATGTATGACGTTAGCTGTGGGTTTTTTATAGACATCCTTGCCAGGTTCAGGAAGTTCCCTTTTATTCCTATTTTATTGAGTATTAAATTAATTCATATTGTATTTTGTCAATATTTTTTGGTTTGATTGAGACAATGATGTAGTTTGTGTCCTTCATTCTGTTAGTCTGGTATATTATATTGATTACTTTCTTCTTTCTGTATGTTGATAAAACTATGCATTCCTGAAAGAAAATCACATTTGGCTATGGTGTATGACCTTTTTATATGCTATTAGATACAGTTTGTTAGTATTTTTTTTCAGTGTATTATGGGGGTACAAATGTTTAAGTGATGTATATTGCCCTTACCCCCCCCACCCCCGAGTCAGAGCTTCAAGCATGTCCATCCCCCAGACGGTGCGCATCGCACTCGTTATGTATGTACATACCCATCCCCTCTTCCCCCCCTCCCATCTCCCCGACGCCAACAAATGTTATTCCTAACTGTACTCTTAGGTAAGGATCAGTGAAACCAATTTGATGGTGAGTACATGTGGTGCTTATTTTTCCATTCTCGGGATACTTCACTTAGTAGAATGGGTTCCATCTCTATCCAGGAAAACATAAGAGATTCTATATCACCGTTATTTCTTATAGCTGAGTAATACTCCATGGTATACATATACCACATTTTATTAATCCACTCATGTATTGATGGGCACTTGGGTTATTTCCACATCTTTGCAATTGTGAATCGTGCTGCTATAAACATTTGAGTGCAGATGTCTTTTTTATAGAATTTCTTTTGTTCTTTTTGGGTAGATGCCCAGTAATGGGATTGCTGGATCAAATGGTAGGTCTACTTGTATCTCTTTAAGGTATCTCCATATTGCTTTCCACAGAGGTTGCACTAGTTTGCAGTCCCACCAGCAGTGTATGAGTGTTCCTATTTCTCCACATCCACACCAACATTTATTGTTTTGGGACTTTTTGATAAAGGCCATTCTCACTGGAGGTAAGTGATATCCCATTGTGGTTTTGATCTACATTTCCCTGATGATTAGAGATGCTGAGCATTTTTTCATATGTTTGTTGGTCATTCTTCTATCTTCTTTTGAAAAGTTTCTGTTCATGTCCTTTGCCCACTTTTTGATAGGGTGGAGACCTGGGAAAGATACTAAATCTGATCTTGAGCCACTGGGATTGCCGCTGGACAGTGAAGAGGTCGGCTGTCCCTGTGTTAGTATTTTTTGATGATTTTTGCATCTGTATTCATAAGGAATATTAGTCTGTAGTTTTCATTTCTTATGATATCTTTGTTTGACTTTGCTATCAGTATAGTACTGGCCTCATAGAATAAGTTAGGAAGTGTTTCTTTGTCATCTATATTTTGAAAGAGTTTGAAAAGATTGGTGTTAATTCTTCCTTTGGTGTTTGGTGGAATTTACCACTGAAGTGATTTGTGTCCTGGCTTTCTTTATTGGCAGTGTTTTGATTTGTAATTAAATCCCTTTAATTTTTATAGCTCTATTTACATTCTCTATTTTTTGAGTCAGTTTTAGTATGTACATTCCTAAGGATTTGTTTATTCCTCCTACATTAGCTAATATGTTGGTATACAATTGTGTATAGCATTTCCTTATAATACTTTTTATTTCTATAAGATTGCTAGCAATGTCCCCTCTTTCATCCCTGATTTTAAGACCTTAAATCTTCTCTCATTTTTTCTTGGTCAGTCCAACTACAGACTGGTCAATTTTGCTGATCTTTTCAAAGAACCAACTTTCAGTTTTGTTGATATTCTCCACTGTTTTTCTAGTTTCTATTTATTCCTATTCTAACTGTTAATAATTCCTTTCTTCTGCTTCATCTGGGTTAAGCTGGCTTTTCTTTCTGGATTTCCTTAAGGTGGTAGGTTAGATTTTTTTATCTAATACCTTTCTTCTTCTAATATTGACAGCTACAAATTTCCCTCTGAACACAGCTTTCACACATTTCATAAGTTGTAGTATTATTGCTTTTCTTTCATTCATTAAAAAACATTGTCTAATTTCCTTGTGATTTCTTTTTTGGCCTATCAGTTATTTACCAATGTATTGTTTAATGTCCATATTTTATGAAGTTGCCAAATTCCCACCTGTTATTTATTTCTAACTTCATTTCATTACAGTCATAGAACACATGTTGTATTATTTCAATTTATTGAGATAGGTTTTGTGGTCTAATATATATTCTGTCCAGTAGAATATTACATTTGGACTCTAGAAGAATGTATATTCAGAGGTTTTTCAATGAACTGTTTCATGGATATCTTTTAATTCTAATAGTTTTATAGTGTTGTTCAAGTCTTCTATTTTCTTACTGATCTTTTTCTCATTGTTGTATGTAGTATTGAAATTAGAGTACTGTAATCTTTAAATTTTAATTAATTATATAGTTTTTAATTCTGTCAGCTTTTCTTCATGTATTTTGAAGCTCTATTGTTAAATGCATATATATTTATAATTGTTCTGCCTTGAGAGTTTGACCATTCTATCAATATGTAATGCAAATGGAAATGGAAAGATAGCAGGGGCATCCAGCAGCACCAGACAGAATACGCATTCTTCTCAAGCACACACAAATGTTCTCTAGAATAAATTATATGTTAGGCCACAAAACAAATATTAACAAATTCAAGAAGATTAAATCATATCAAGTATTTTTCAGATCACAATGGCATGAAATTAAAAATCAATAATAGGAGAAATCTTAGAAAATACACAAATATGTGGAAATTAAGCAATATGCTCCTAAACAACAAATGGATCACAAAAGAAATTAAAAAGGAAATTTTAAAAAATACCTTGAGATGAAGGAAAATGAAAACAAAACCCCCCCAAAGCTGATGGGATGTGCCAAAAGTAATTCTAAGAGAGAAATTTATTACAACAGATGCCTATATCAAAAAAGAACTCAAATAAATAATCTAATGTTACACTTCAAGGAACTAGAAAAATAAGAAAAATCTAAGTCCAAAGTTAGCATGAGGAAGGAAATAACAAAGATTAAAGCAGAAATAAATAAAAGGAAGACTAGAAAAACATTAGAAAAAATTCAAGGAAACTAAAAGTTGTTGTTTTGAGAAGAAAACAAAATTGACAAACCCTTAGCTAGACTAACTAGGGAAAAAGAGAGAAGACTCAAAATCAGAAATGAAAGAACAGGCATTACAACTGATACCACAGAAATAAAAAGGATCATAAGAAACCACTTTGAGTAATTGTACATCAACAAATTGGATAATCTAGAAGAAATTGATCAATCTCTAAATATATAACCTACCAAGGTTGAATCATGAAGAAATGAAAAATCAAAACAGATCAATCACAAGTAAGGAGATTTAATCTGTAATAAAAAGTGCCCCATTAAAGAAAAACCCACGACCTGATGGCTCCACTCCTGAATTCTACCAACATTTTAAGAACTAATACCAATTCTTCTCAAACTCTTCCACAAAATGAAGGGGAGGCAATACTTTCAAACTATTTTTACAAGGCCACAAGTATTCTGATCCCAGTGCCAGACACAGACTCTATAAGAAAAGAAAATTACAGGCCTATACTCCTAATGAACATAAATGCAAACATACTCAACAAAATATTAGCAAACTGAATGCAACAATACAGTAAAGGAAAAATTCCACAGGATCAAGTAGGATTTATCCCTGGGATTCAAGAATGGTTCAACATATGCAAATCAGTAAATGTGATATACTACATTAACAAAATGAAAGATAATTCATATGATCATCTTAATAGATGCAGAAAAAGCATTTGACAAATTCAACCTCCTTTCATGATAAAAACTGTCAACAGATTAGGTATAGAGGAAATGTACTACAACATGTTAAAGGCCATATATTTCAAACCCACAGCTAACATCGTATTCAACAGTGACAAGACGAAAGCTTTTCCTCTGAGATCAAGGACATGATAAAAATACCCATTCTCACATCTTGTCAACATAGTACTGAAAGTCTGAGCCAGAGCAATTAGGCAAGAGAAAGAAACAAAAGGTATCCTAATATGAAAGAAAGAATTAAAATTTTCTCTATTTGCTGATGACATGATCTTATATACAGAAAAAAATACAAACTCCACCCAAAAATATTGTTAGAACTGATCAACTAATTTAGAAAGGTTGCAGGACACAAAATCAACATACAAAATCAGTAGCATTTCTACATACTAATTATTAACTATCCAAATGAAAAATTAAGAAAACAATTCTATTTACAATAGCAACATAAAAATTGTATACTTATGTGTAAATTTAACCAAGGAGGAAAAAGACCTGTATACTAAAAAGTACATAACATTGATGAAAGAAAATAAAGAAAACAGTAAAAAAAGAAAAGATATCCAAGTTCATGGATTGGAAGAATTAATATTATTAACATATCCACACTACCAAAAAGATCTACAGATTCAATACAATCCCTATCAAAATTCCAATGTTATTTTTCACATATATAGAAAAAAATCCTTAAATTCATGTCAAACCACAAACAACCCTGAATAGCCAAAACTATCTTGAGCAAAAAGAACAAAGCTGGAGCCATCACATGCTCTGATTTCAAAATACATTATAAAGTGATTGTAATCAAAACAGAATGGTGCTCAAATAAAAACAGACATGTTGACCAATGGAACGTGATAGAAAGCCAACAAATAAACCCACATATTTATAGGCAATTGATTTTTGACAAAGTTGGCAAGAACACATAATGGGGAAAGGGCACTCTTTTCAATAAATGTTTTGTGAAAACTGGGTATCCACATGCAGGAGGATGGAATTGGACCTTTGTCTCAACACCATATAAAAAAAACAACTGAAAATAGATTAAAGACTTAAATTTGAGACCTCAATTTGTGAAACTATTAGAAGAAAACATAGGGAGAAATCTTCATGAAATTGATCTGGGCAATGATTTTTTTGAATATGACCTGGACAGCTCAGGCAACAAAAGCAAAAATAGTTATATGGCATAGCATTAAACTAAAAAGCTTCTAAACAGAAATAAAATAATTAACAAAGTGAAGAGATAACCCAAAGAATGGGAGAAAATATTTGCAAGCAATACATCTGATATGGGGTTAACATCATAAATATATAAGGAACTCAATCAACTCAACAGCAAGAAAACATTTAACAAAATTTTAAAAATTGGCAAAGGACCTAAACAGACATTTCCTTAAAAAAAAAAAAAAAAAAGACTCACAAATGGCCAAGAGGTGCATGCAAAAAATGTTCAGCATCACTAATTATTAGGAAAATGCAAACAAAACCAAAATAAGTTATCACTTCATACCTATTAGAGTGACTTTTATCAAAAAGACAAAAGATAAGTGTTGGCAAGGATGCAAAGAAAAGTGAACTCTTATACCTTGGTGATGGCATGTAAATTAATACAGCCATTATGAAAAATGATATGGAGTTTTCTCAAAAGACTTAAAATAGAATTGCCACATGATCCAGTAATTCCACTTCTGGGTATATATCCAAAAAAACTAAAATCAGTATTTTGAATGGATATCTACACTTCCATGTTCATTGCAGCATTATTCACAATAGTCAAGATATAATACTAAGTGTCCATCAACAGATGAATGGATTTAAAAATGTAGTATGTTTGTGGCATGCACACACTGTGAAATACTACTATTCAGCATTAAAAAAGGAGAAATTCTGTCATTTGTGACAACATGGATGAATCTAGAAGATATTATGCTAAGTGAAATAAGCCAGGCACAGAAAGACAAATACCACATAATCTCACTTCTATGTAGAATGTAAAAATGTTGAACTTAGAAAAGTAGAGAGTAAAATGATGGTTACCAGAGGCTATGTGGGTGAGGGTAAGGAGAGAATGGGGAGGTGTTGGTAAAAGGGTACAAAGTTTCAGATAGATAGGAAGAATAGGTTTTTGTTTTTGTTTTTGTTTTTTTTGAGTCAGAGTCTTGCTGTCACCCTGGGTAGCGTGAAGTGGCATCATAGCTCATTACAACCTCAAGCTCCTGGGCTCAAGTGTACTCTTGTCCCAGCCTCCCAAATAGCTGGGACTATAGGCATGCACCAGCTAATTTTTCTATTTTTAGTAGAGATGTGGTCTGGCTCTTGCTCAGGTTGGTCTCAAACTCTGAGCTCCAGTGATCCTCCTGCCTCAGCCTCCCAGAGTGCTAAGATTACAGGTGTGAGCCACTGCACCCAAACAGGAAGAATAGCTTTTGAGATCTATTGCACAGCAGGGTGACTATAGTTGGTAATCATGCATATTTTTAAATAACCAAGAAAGTTAATGTCAAATGTCTCACAATAAAAAGTGATAGGTAAGTGAGCTTCATTTAATCATCCACTTTGTATACATGCATCCAAATATTACATGGTATCCTATAAATGTACATAATTATGATTTGTTAATAAAAATAATATTAATAACAAAAGAAAGAAAACTGGGCCTTTTGAATATTATAACGTGGCAACTCTGGTAATCAGTTCCCCTCTCCTCCCCAGGGTGTGTTGTAACTGCTGAAAATGCTTGTCCTTACTTACTTATTTAGTAACTGTTTATAATTAATTCTATGCAATCTGTATTCTTTGTCATGTATTGCCACTGAAATCTCTGTTCCATCAGTTTAGTGGCAGGAGATTGGACAGAAATTTCTTTAAATGCCTAGAACAACAACAACTCCCACTCTTTATTGGCAGCCTTTTTATATAAGTTGGGGCATGCCTTCAACATTCACCTAGTCAGTTATAACTATGCCTTAGCTCTTCACAGAGCTCTGCAGAGCCTCAGGGTTAACTGAAGTGAGGACTTTTCTCAGGGCTTTCTCAGTACTTTCCTGAGAATCTTCACAGTCCTTCCACATGGCCTCCTAGATTCCAAGGAATATGTCAGAGCTTTTCAAAGATCTTATAGACATCTCATTCCCTAGCCATTCTCTCTAAGCTTTTTGGTTAATCAATCGTTTGCCTCAACTTTTTTTATTACATCAGACAGCAGTGACTAAACCATTTGCATGTAAATGTTTACTGGCAACACCCCCACCTTGGTAGAGGCTTAAGCACTGGGAAGTTACAAGTCAGATAAAAAAAAATACAAGCCTTTCAATGTATTCTTGCAGGAAGCCACCTGACAATTCAGGTTGAGAAAAAGTTGTAAGACTTTTGTTGAGTTCCAGAGTTCCAAAAAGTTGATACGGTTTTCATCAATTTTTAATTTTTTATTTTTGCAAATTTATGGGATACATGTGAAATTTTGTTACATGTATATAATACATAGTGATCAAGTCAGGTTATTGAGGGTGTTCAACTCACAACCAAGTCCCAGCAGCAATTTACACCCCACTCGCATCCCTGTCTCAGATCCTGAGAGGAATCACTTACCTACACTCCACTGCCACCCAGGCTTTACTCACTTCCTACCCCCAGCTGCAGTACTCATGGCTTGCTCCCCTCATCCAGCAGCAAAAGTCTGAATTTCTGTAACACCTCAGTCCTGGTGTCACTGGGTCCTGGGACAGCAGACAGTTTGTCAGAGGCTGGTTTTGAAAATGGTGACTTGCTACAGCCACTTAGGTCTCAGAAAGGGTGTGGGACCTGTTGTGAGATGGCTCTCTGGAGCAGTTCCATCCCCAGGTCTCCTGGCAGCTTCCTATGTTAGTTTCAGCAGTTGGGAAGGTTGAAAGTTTCTCCCTTAGCCAGATTGCATGATTCCACAATGTGGATGTGGGCCACCGGAAGTCTCTTACTCCTCCCCTGCGTTGGGAAGTCTCTCCTGGCTCCCAGCTGATCCTGGCCAGCAAGGCTGCCTCTCTTCCTTCTTCTTCCCCACTTTTGGTGTTCCCTGTCACTTCTCTGTTGAATTCCAGCATTCTCTCTTGAATAATGTACTCAACGCGTGACTGTCTGTAGAATATACTATTCTTGTTCTAAGTGGGGGAGGCCAGCAGGAAACTCTTCTAGTCAGCCATATTGAACCCCCTCCCTTACCAGTTTTTCCATTGCCCTTATGGAAGTTCAGAATTTCAGAGATCCATTTTCACTGTCACTCCACTATATGAATTTTATGCATTTATCGTTCCTATCATTATCATTATTTTCCTTTTCCCCTATAGTATACAAATCTCAGGTGAGAATATTTGAGGTAAGATGCATTATCTAATTCATAACCATTACACTGTATAAAACACAAGGCTATAATTTATGGTAGTCTTCAAACTGGCCCACATGCATCCCTTCACTGCTCAGATTCTGTGACATAAACCTCATGTCATCCAGTTTCTCAACTAAATTTTAAAACAGTCTCAACTGGGACTCTGTTTTTTTGGTTTTTTTTTTTTCCTATGAGTTAGTTTATAAGAATTTTCCTGAGCTTGAAGAAAATAAAGTGGCTCAAAGTCCCTTGGCTCATTCTTTAGGTGCTTTGCTCAAAGCAGCTGGACTGTGTAGTTAGTTCATTCAGATGAAAGAAAATCACATAATCACAATATTCAATAGGGGAGAGATTCCTACTAGAGTCATCCACTTGGCACACTAGAATTATTTTTAATAAATATTTTTATTGAAGTACCATACACATATAGAAAACTGCACAAATCATGAGTGTGTATACAAAGTGAACATACCTGTGAAACTAGCACTTAGATCAACAAAAGAACATTATAAGCATCTCAAAAGACATTTCATGCCCCAGTAACCACCCCTCATTTCCAAGCAAAGGTAGCCACTTACTTGACATCTGAAAGTACATATTAGTTTTGTCTATTTGTGACTTATATAAATGGAATGATACAGTATTTGCTCTTTGTCTTGCTTATTTTGTGAAAAAAAGAGAAAACATTCATATTTTTCATCCATATTTTTACAGAATATTGCAGTTTTTTATCAGTGCTGTAGAGCATTCTTTGTTTGATGCCATAATTTATTTCTCCACTTTCCTGGTGATGGGCATTCAGTTTTTTACCAGTTTGGTTCTGTTATGAATTAGGTTTCTATACTCATTTCTTTTGACATGTATAGAACATGTTTTTAAAATTTAGTTGGGAACATATGTACTAATTTCTCTTGGATACATATTCAGAAGGGGAATTGCTTAGTCACAGGAAATATACATGTTTAGCCAGTTTTTCAAAGTGGTTTACTCTGAAATTCTCCCATCAGCAACATTTAAAAATTCTAGATGTCCCAACAGGTAGTATTGTTAGTCTTTCTCTTTTAAGCATTCTGATGAGTATACAGTTGCATGCCATTGTTGTTTTAATTTGCATCTTCCTAATGAGCAATGAGGTTGAACATCCTTTTGTATATGTACTGGCCATTTGGATCCCTTCTTTTGCAAAGTGCCTTGTTAAGATTTTTTTGCCCAGTTTTTTAAATTGGATTTTCTATCATTTCTTATTAATTTGTAGAAGGTTTTTGTATATTTTTATGAAGTCTTTTGTTGATTATATGTGTTGAAAATATTTTCCCACTGTGATGCTTGCTTTTTCACTCTTTTAATATCTTTTGAAGCAAACAAATTCTTTAACATAGAGAATTTTTTAAAGCATATTATCATCCTATTTAAGAAATCTTTGCCTATCTTATTGTCATAAAGAGAATGTCTTTTACAAGTCTTATTTCATCTTTTAAATGTAGATGTAGAATAAAAGTATTGTTTTGTATAAGGTGTGAGGTAACTGTGAATTTTCACTTTTTAAAACATATGTATAACTCACCCAGCATCATTTATTGGAAAGTCTTATCATTCCCCACTACTCTATAGCATCACCTTTGTCATAAAAATCAGTGTGCACATATGCAAGGGTCTTTTTCCATTCTCTATGCTATTCAGTTAATCTTCTGTCTACCTTTTAATTAATATCATACTGTTTTAATTATCATGGATTTAGAGTAAAGCTTGATAGTCAATGCTAACTTTTTCTTCTTCAAGATTGTCTTGGATATTTTTGGTCAGGTATATCACTATGAATTTTAGAATTAGCTAACTAATTTTCATTAAAACACCTGCTGGGATTTTGATTAGGATTCCAAATTTGAAGATCAATTTAGGAAAAACTGACATCTTTAAATATTTAATCTTTCAATCCATGTACATGGTATATCCCTACATTTATGTATATATTTTAAATTTCTCTCAGTAATGTCCTATAGTTTGCTAGTACACGAATCTTGAATATCTTTGGCTAAATTTATTTCTAGGAAATGGATATTGTTTGAAGGATTGTAAATGTCCTTTTTAAAAAACAATTTCATACTCTGTATATCAGTGATATATAAAATATGCGATTATTTTTTTATATGGTCCTTAAATTCAGTAAATTTTTGAAATGTACTTATAGCTTTTAATCATTCAACTCTAGATTCTTTGGATTTACTGTATGTACAATCATTCCATATGTGAATAATAGAAGTTTTATTTATCATATTCCAAATATTATACTGCATATTTATTTTTATTACCTTATTGGACTGGCTAGGAACTCCAGTACAAAGTTGAATATAGGTGGTGATAGTGAGCTTCCTTCTCTTTCCCCACCTCAGAATTAAATAAAATGTTTGCTAAATGAGGTTTTTTTTTCCTTTTTTTTAGAAGCAAGTTCTGAGCTAAATGAGGTTTTGTTTATTCTTTTCAGTACCATCTAACAAATTGAAGATTTCTTGCCTTTCTTGTTAGTGAAGATTTTTTTGTCATGAAGAGTATTAACTTTATTAAATAATTTTCTGAAACTTTTGAAATGTTTCTGAAGTTTTTCTATAATTTATTAATTTGATGAATTATGTTAATTAATGTGTAAATGTTACGCAAATTTTTATTTCTTGCAATGAATCAACTTGGATATGATGTATTAATATATTATATAACTAGATTCAATTTGTCATTTTGCCTAGGATCTGTGTTGAAGAGACAGTTTGATCTTTAAATTTCCTTTCTTATAATGTCCTTGTCAAATTTTGGTAAGCAATTTATGCTGAAGTGGTGTTTTCCTTTTTCAGTTCTCTGGAGGAGTTTATATTTGATTAGTGTAACACTTATTTAAAAATTTATAAATTTCACTGGTGAAATCATCTAGACTGGAAATTATCAATTAAATTACTTAAATAAATTTTGGACCATTCAAGTTTTTTTTTAATATGTTTTAGCTCAGATTTTGTAAATTGTGATTTCAAGGAATTTGTCAATTTTGACTTTTTACATCTATAGGCCTTTATTCATTTATTTTTTGTATTTTCCAATTATGTATGCAGGATATTAATAATATGTGCCTTCTCAATTTTCTTCTCAATTAGTCCTTACAGTATTGTACCAACTGTTTCTTTTCACTATATCATTGTCTATTTTTGTGCATCCTTTCTATAGTATGTTTCTTTTTTTATTAATTTCTTATGTCTTCCTTCTGCATTCTTTAACTTTAATTTTCTGTTATTTTTTCTAATATCTTGAACTGTATATAAAATTATACATTTTTCAGGCTTAGTTTCCCTAATACATGCTATAAATTTTCCTTTAAGCACAACTTTTGCTTCATCTTACATTTTGGAATACAGTTTAATTTCCACTGTGATTTCTTCTTTTATCCATGACTTATTTAAAAATGTTTTGCCTAATTTGCATAACTTTGAGAACATTTTTAGATTTTTATTATTTATTTATTTCTACTTTAATTCCACTGCTGTCAAAGAACATACTCTGTGAGATTTCAATCTTTTGGAACTTATTGAAATTGCTTTATGGCCCAACATGTTTAATTTCAGTTAATATTCTATAGGGATGAGAAAACAATGTGTATTCTGCCATTCTTCAAACTAATAATAAATTCAAATTTGTCTATTTGTTCTAATAAATAATGAGAGGGGTTGTGCTAAAATTCCCCAGTGTGATTACAGATTTATCCATTTCTCTTTCTACATCTATTTCTGCTTTATATGTTTTGAGACTTTGTTACTAGATGCACACAAATTTAGAATTTTTATATATTCCTGATAGACTGACAGTTTCATCATCATGGAATGTCATCTTTATCTCTAATGATACTTTATCTCATAAAGTCTACTTTATCTAACATTGATATAGTTACACTAACTTTCTTTTGGTTAGTGCTTATAGCCGATATCTCCTTTCTACCTGTGACTAATTTCTAAGGGAAAAAAAAATCAGTACTTGTTTCCTAAAGATTAAGATGTGAAGTCCATGAGCCCTGTCATAATTCCACTTTTGCTTTTGATACATGGGTTTTCAAACACATCTACTTATAAAAGGCAATCATTATTCAATAACATGAAAATGAAGAAACACTGCACACTGTCTTCTAAAATGCAGGGTTTCTTTTTTTTTTTTTTTATCTCTATGACTTACTTATTTTGCATTCATTGTTTCTTCAGGGCTGGAGATTTTCCTCTTATGTTGCAGACATTTCCAAGATTTTTTAGTATATTAATTTGATTAATATCCCCAAAAAATCATTTTAGCCTACTAGCAATTCTTTAAATTCAGATGGCTACAAATGAATACTAATTGTTTCTGAGAATATTTATTTGAGTAAAAGAGATATTTTAAAAGTCTTCAAATACATATGTGAATCAAGATATTTCTTTCATCAGACAACAAATTAATTTGTTCCTCATCAAATTACAATTATATGTCCTATTCATACTCTCCTCTTAATGAAGTTTTTTAAAGAATCTTTCTGGAGTGATATAGAAGGAATTGAGACTCAAAAGTGACAGCTATTTTTCTTGGAGCAAAGTTAAAATTGTGCCATTTTATACTTCAGTCCTATAGCTTCTGGTGACAAGGATTCTGAGCTTTAGCAAAATTCCTCTACTACCTGACGTCCCCAAAATTAAGACAAAAAAGTTTCTATAAATGCTAATGATTCCTATGCCTACCTCTCTGAACATATCAGTCAGCAAGTCCCTATCTCAGAAGGATCAATTCAGAAGCCATGAGCGAAGTGAAATGGGCAGGTCTATTGTAAAGAAATGTAGTCAAATGGGAAAATCTATTGTAAGCATTTTGACATAGGCCTGCCCAAGACTAGAGCGTATGGATTAGAGCAAATGGGATGAATAAAAGACATTCTGAGAAAGAACAGAGGGCACTCGGTAGATTTTATCCCCACAGTTGCAAGAAGTTACTTAGAGTTACCTAATACTTCTGTATCAGGTAAAAGTAGTGTGAGTCTGCTAGCTTGTCTCCACACCTTCAGTAATGAGTGTAGCCTAGCACAGAGTAGGAGATAAATAATTTACAGTGAATAAAGCAAATGATCACATTTTCATAATTCTTTTAATTGGCAATTTCTGATTTTAGATTTGAATGACAGCATTCACACAAAAATCTTAAAACTCAGTCCTCTAGAAAAGCCACCCAAAGAATTTACAATTTCTTTCAGAAATTAACAGAAATAGTGTTGAATGAAAGGCTTTACATTGATCATTGCAGAAACATGTCAGGACTTTTCAAGCTCCCCAAGACACTTTCTCAGGACCCAGAAGTTGCTCATTTCAACAAAAAACTCTCTCCCCCTTCTTTTCATCATGCCAAGTCCCACCTTTGCTAACCCTTTGTTCCGTGAAGAATAAATTAAGAATGCAATAGTCTCTTGCATCTACAAATTCTTTCAGCAACTGGATCAAAAAAAATTTTTTAAGTCAATAAACATTATTTCCTAATAAGCATTGATTCTTCATAACATTACCTGACGTGATGAGGAAAAAATGTGTTCTGGAAAGACAGAATTTTGGAAATTCTGAGTTAAACAATCATAAAGTTTCCTTTCCCCTCCATCCACCTCCCAGGAGCATTTACTGCTCTAATGTGCAGTAGAAGCTGTCGCACTGCACCCCTCACCGCCACTTACTTTGATAAGCGCATCATACTGAACGAAGCTCCGTAGAACACTCTTGGTGAAACTCCGATCTGAGGATTTCATGCATAATTATTTCTCAGAGCTTAATAAATATTGTAGAATAAATGCTTTATATTCCTGAAAAGCTTGTGAGCTATGCAAAGACAGGATTGAGTCATTCGCTAATTTAATAAGGATTGATAAATGACCAAAGGACTTATTTACTAACTACACTGACAAAAGGCCAGACAACTGTACTTTGGGGAGACCAGCAGTGAGTTGTGTAGGAAGCTAAAATTTTCAAGGCACCTGGGGCAATTTTCTCAGCCCTAGTAAAACAGTCACTTCCATAAGTCTGCCTTGCTATTTTCTGTAAGTATTGAACTACAGTGTCAAAATCATTTTTATATAGTATAAGTTATTCCCTGAGGCAGGTGGACAATTCCACTTAAAGGAAAATTGCAAGAGAAAGACTTGTCTGTCTCCTGCTTCCCCCAGTTTGCCCCTGACTGCTGAAGGACCACGCCCTCCCACACACACAGGGGGGATCTACCCTTCTGCCGGCCTCTCTCACCTGCTCAGGGAACGTGCCTGCCTCCTGGTGGAGAAATCATTGCAGTACATGGAATCCAAAGGTGGCACTGAGGATAGACTAAAAACTCAGCAACATTCAGGACTACAGATCCCCTCTCTCTCCCCCTGAGCCCCTGGCCCCTTCAATGGCTATTCAAAAGAGTTCCAAAGCAGAAAGCCCTGGAAAGCCATCGAACTACAAACTGACTGTGGAAGAGAAGGCTGAAGAGTGAACCTCACACAGGAATCAAACTTCCACCCATTTTGTTCTTCCCCCTGCCATCCCCACTGTGTCCTTGCACACTCCATTATTCCTTAGTTTCACATGGGAGATCCTACTTTCTGAAGGTAGAATGTTTGGGAAAGAAGGGAAAGTGACCACTAGGTGAGACAATGGGAAGAGTTAAGAGATTGAGAGTGCTGAAGACTAGCTTATCTACTTAATTTGCCAAAACCCTAGAAGGCTAATATTGTTCTTCCTTGTTGAAATGCTGGAAATTCTTTCTGTGTCTTCCTAGCTGCCCTCTTCTGTTTTGCTTTAGGTAAAAAAGCAACGGAATGTTCTTTAGTGGAATAATTCCTGAGATGTTTATACTTTTCCAATACAACATAATGTGTACGATAATAAGTACAGGAACAAAGTTCTAGTGATAGAGCCATAGAATTGCAATGTCGACAATAACCTTCCAGTGTCACTCTGAGACAGAGAAACTTGAATGCTCACAACAAGAAAGTTTAGTCAATCTTTAATAACTTTCTTTGAAGCAGCTCAGAGGAAATGCTCCATGGATATCCAGCAGTATCTCCCACAACCTGCCCCTCAAACCAGAGGACTAGATGGCTTAACTCCACCCAGGACACCCTCTGCCAGTTCACTCCAAAATGTGGCAGCCTACTCAGCTTCCCTTACTTACAATTAGTGGTAAGTAATGATCATGTTTACTAAGTGTTGGGCTAAATGCTTTTCATGTACAATCTTGTTTCCTATCCATAGTCACAAACACTCTAAGAAATAGATGATATTATGCCTGATACATAATTGACAAGATTAAGGATTTGCAGGTCTTCATTAATGTTAGTGTTAAACGATGTAACTGCAACAATATTCTTTCTCTTTCCTAAGGTTGGGTCACAAAGCAACTATATTTGCTCTTTCAGTTCACTCCGACTTAAATTTTTCTCTTCCTAACCTTGATTGACTCTTTTTCTAATTATAATTGAATCTTAGAATTATACATACATAATTATAAAATATTTAAGCTGGCATGTACCTTAGCAGCCATTATTCAGGCAGAAATTTCTTATTTCTACATGACAACTTGAGGCCCAGAAATATTAAGCTCCTTATCCAGAATCACGACCAGTACTCACATCTTCAGACTCTCATTTGGAGTTCTTTTTTCTACAGTACTTGGCCTTAATTCCTTTTCACTAGGAACTCTCTAAAACATTTCTCTTAAATATCATCCCCTTGCTATTGGCATCCTCCAATGGTGGCAAGGAGAGATAACGCCTTACAGTTACAGGAGTAAATAGAGTCCTGTGATCCTTGCCTATGCCTTGCCTTGCCTTGCCTTCAGGAACACGGCATAACTCAGTCTCCATGCAGCCCAGAATTAAATCAGTATTTCATCCCATTACCTTCAATGGGATTCTCATTTCCCTTCCTAGAATAATTTAATTTCTCCCACTTCTCAAATTAAATGATACCTGAAAGGCTTAGCTGATGAACAGCTCCTATTTTACTGCAGGAGGTCTTCCTTCAGGTACGTAGGACATACATCATTTACTATTAGTGGAGACCATTTAGCTTTACCATAATGCCCTCTCTCTGACATCCACTATAGTAGTAATACTCTCAGCTCCATAATGCAACTCATTCCCATGGCTCTGGATAAATAAAAGTAGAATATCTATAATTTTTTGACCATGCATTTAAAGAAAGTACATTGATGAAAAAGAGAAGGGCATTCATTAGAGACCTATAGAATCGCCTAATTTATAGAAAATTTTTATTATTGTTGTCTACATTTGTGGTACATTATACAAGGTGTCCCAAAAGTCACCATACATAGGGAAAATGTGCTAAAATGTAGCTAAATGTACCTTTATTTATAAAATATTCATTACAAAATTTTTACTTTGTATGGAGACTTTTGGGACACCCTGTATTAAGGGTGACATTGAGACAATTCACATATATCCATGAAAAACATCAGAAGATTATACCTCATTAGAAATTTAGACAAAAACAACATCAATGTTCATGATGATATCGGCTAACATTTCCTGAGTGCTAGGCATTATTCTAAGTATGTTGTCAGCATTACCTAATTTAATCTTAATGAGGTGAGTAATTTGCCCAACATCCCATGGCTAGTAAGAGGTGGAGCTGGATTCAAGCCAGGAGAGCACCCTGCACACGCTTTGAATCTCCATACCGGATTGTCCTGTGGGAGCCCAGCTCAAGAGGAAACACTGTGTCACACGTTCTAACACAGCGCCCCAGCTGGGGAGACTTGCGAGGCCCAGCTGTGCTTGGAAAATTAATATAGGCAACTTAAAAAGTATATAATGCATCATGGTTTCTCTGAGACCATAGAAACACACATGCACACATACAAATACATTGAGATCTCAGGAAATTTTAAGCAGAATTAGTGATCTCTTCTTGTTTCGGATTATCAATCAGTGAATCTGTCAAAAAATAATTGAGCACCTACCATGTACTTAAGTCACTAGGCACCTCAAGGGATCACGCTTTTTGCCTTACGACTTGAATTGGTAAGTGTATTATATCTCTTATGAGTGTGCAAAATGTTATAGCTGCCACAGTGATATGCACATAGCAGGTTATTGATGTTGGAGGTTGCAGGGACTAATCATTCACCTGTACTCTCCTGGAGCTCCTGATGAATTGAAAACAGGCAAAAGAGCCCCCTGGGATCTAAGATCAGTAGAAGCTGTATTAAAAGGTTGTCTGAGGCCCCATAGCAGCCAATGAACAGGATTCTCTGATAAAGCTGAAGCCAAAGTGAGGTTTTCAGCCACCTTGCTCCCCAGTCGACTCTTCCCCAGGCACTTCCTACAGAAAAAGTTCTGTCCGCAAAATACAGTGAAAGCCTAATTCATGGAGAGTCTCCATGACCTCCCACACACAAGGGAGCTGCAGAAGGGAGAGCAAGAGGGAAGCCGCCAGTCACCAGTGCACTGGGAGGCAGGCCCTGGCCCCTGTGGCCTGCGTGCTGTCCTGCACAGGAGCTGGACTTCCTGGCCGAGCTGTGACGCAGGCAGCAGAAGAGAGGGGATGGAGTGTGTTTCCTGCTTTGGCGGTACTTTCTTACGTCTATCCCTCCTCCTCCCACAGGCGGAGAGGAGGACTGGGGAAAGCGCTCCCATCTAGAGGAACGGGAAGCTTGCAAGGGCAGCTAGTCTCCGGGCCTGCAGGGCTGCAGGGCTGCAACCGAGGAATGGCGTGGCAGACCCGGCCCCTCCCGGAGCGCAACGTGAGCTCCAAGAAGAAAGGGGCTGTTGAGTGGAATCTTGGAAGATACGGTAAGAGAAGAAGACATTCGGTGGCCAGGCAGATGAGGCAGGAAAAGATCCTTCTAGATAGAGTGGGATGAGAAGAGAAGACGCTCCTGAGTCCAGGTGTGCCTAGGCTACAGCCAAAGTTCACGAAGGTTCTCTGCCCCCTTCCTAGCCCCGCCCAGGGAGGTGGGGGCAAGGGGCAGGATGAGGCGCGCAGGAGCCCCGAGATTTCCTGGGGGGCCCCTGAGGGCCACGGTGTTGTGGGGGTCCAAAACCCAGCAAGTAGACGGCGATCAGAGCCCCTGCCTAGATTCAGCCAGGGCAATGCCTTTTTAAGAGTTAAAAATAAACGAATTTTCATGTGAACAAAGTGTTCCGAAGGTTGAGGGGGAAACAAGCAAGCAGACACCACTACTGCATTGGCCGAAGAGCCAGAGCTGTGCATGCAGCTGCTGGTTTGGGAAGAGCTGTGTTGTGGTAAGTCGAGTCTGCTCCTTGCAGGCTGGCCCTGAGTTTGCATCTTTTGATGTGTCTTTGGCAGTGCTCGCCACATACAGTGCTCGCTAAACACGGTTCCCTCCGGCCTGGTGGCGCCCTCACTGTGGTCGCTGTGACAGTCCCACTCAACCCCGTCAGTCCTTCCTCCTTTCCCCCCTTAGACAGACTGCCGTTTCCCTGCGTTTCCTTTGCTCTTAGAGAAACACGCATTTATAAGGACGCCCAGGCACCAGTCCCACCGACGCCACCCAGTCCGGTCTCTAAACAAACGTTTGTGCTGCCCAGAACGTCATGAATATTGAGCAGCGACACGGGGACTAGCGGCAGGCGCGTCCCGTCCCCTGGAAATCCAGAGAAAGAGAAAACCAGCTAGCTACGAATGGAGCGAGAAAGCGTATAAAATAAAACCATAATACTGTTGCAAGTGAGATAAAGGTCAATGGATTTCAAAATGTCAAACGACAAAAGGGTAATTTCCCTTCCCGTTTGCGGTTCGTACAGTTTAGTTGTTGCGAAGTCTTAACCGTTTCTGACTTTCTGTACATTTTTAGTCTCAGAGTAGCAGTTTATTAGCAATTTATTCAAGTTTATATTAATATCCTCATAAATGTCAATCAGCACCTTAAGTGATGTGAAAAATTTTGGTAGGTAGATTATGCCTTGGGTATAATAATTGTGCGTTGATTCAAATATATAGACGTTCAAAGCCCTGTTGAGGTGCAGTGTGGAGGGTGGGGCTGCACGTTGAGGGTGGCAGGTGGATACTAAATTCTTTAATGCTCCTCGTTCACGGATTCTTTCTGGATAATAAAAATGTCCAAATCACAAATGATGGTGGCTCTCTGGATAGTTAACAAACTTTTATTGAGTTTCCATATATGGCAGGCATTGTGATATACATATATAGAGTATATATGTATATATATTTTACAGTTCATGTAAAAATGCACATGAAATCTCATATGAGAGAGAGACTCTTTAGAGACTTTTTAGGAAAAACACTGCAAAAGCTAAAGACTTTATGGGCACTCAATAAAATTTCTGTTAATGTTATATTGCTATAACCACTAATAATAATTTTTAAAAAATGGCTGTGTTCATGTGCCAGCATTTGGGATGCATTATTTTAATTGGAGGGTAATTATCACTACCCTTATTTTAGAGATGATGAAATTGTGGTTCAGATAAGTTAGAAGGCACTTCTGAGGCCGCATAGCAATTCAGGGGTGAAGCCAACTCAAGCTTTTCCTACTGCATATTGATGCCTGCTGAATCTCAATAAAACAGTGCTCAATTATCACATCTTCAAGATGAACTAAACCCATAAGGCAGACTAGGTAATAAACCAGAGAGCAGCTAAGACTATAATGCACATTCTATAATATATATTCTCTCAAATTTTGCTTTTCTCTTCAATGTCCAAGCAATGCATCATTCTCAAGTTCCCTAAGGAATAAAATCCATGCGTATAATTGATTGGTTTATTACGTATCTCATGCTGGACTCAGTAGGGTGTGGAGTTGTGAGTGAGGAAGGCACAGCGCCTGCTTCAGCACATCAGTTCTGTGGCAGAGGTGCCAGCAATATCTAAGGAAGAACAAGGGACAGAGAGACTGGTATCTATAGGAGAGTTGGAGAAACTTCAGGAAAGGTAGCCATTAAACAACCCTAAAAGGACAGTAGGGAGCAGGATCATCTTCACTGTTGGTTGAAAGAACACTACACACAGACACCAAATGTGAAAGAGTGTGATGTGTTTGGAGCAGGTGGGCATGGTGAATGTCTTAGCCTCTTCCTGCTATTACAACAAAATACCTTATACCAGGTAATTTGTTAAAAAACATAAATTTATTTCTCATGGTTCTGGAGGCTGGGAAGTCCAAGATCAAGGCACCAGCAAATTTGGTGTCTGGTGAGCACTACCCTCTGACTCCCAGACGGCACCTCTTACTGTACCCTCACATGGCAGAAGGGACAAAAAAATGACACTGTGAACTCAAGCCCTTTTATAAGGGCATTAATTCCATCCATGAGGGCAGAGCCTTCAGGACCTAATCCCTTCCCAAAGGCCCCACTTCTAAATGCCATCACCTTGGGGATAAAATTCCAACAGAGGAATTGTGGGGAAACACCAACATTCAGACCATAGCAGTGGAAGGTGAAGTTGGAGGGCTCTATTGGACTAAATGACAGAGGGAATGAATTCCATACTAGAGTTTAAATTTATATTACAAAAGAAATGGAATACAGGGAATGTTTTTGATAAGAAATACAATGTGGTTAGACATCTTTTTTTTTTTTTGGAAAATAACTGGCTAAAGATTAAATAGGGGAGGTAGAATAGTAGATGAATTGAGACCAGTACATGGTCAGACATGGTTCCTTTTGGAAGGGGAGTCAGGCGCTTTGGGGTTCTCCTGCTCCCTCCCTCTATGTGCAAAGAATGCATGTGGAAATGTGCTTCCTTATGGTGGTGGAAGATGAAGGGATTGCTCTACATCACGCTCTTCTCCAGTACTAAAAATTCTCCCTTTATCCCTTTTCTGTTTTTCTCTTGAGCAGAATTGAGTATTTTCTGGGAAAACAATCAGTGGGCTTGAATAAAGACAGCCCTTAGTAACTCCCCTAAAATGCTGAATGAGTCCCTCTCAAAAATGAGATGGAAGCCTTCAGAATGATTTGAGTAACTTCAACTGTGGTCCTGTAAACAACAGGGAGATCCTCAGAAACTGAAGACAAATAAAACAACTTCTAATACAACACTCGTTGTAATCATACAGCACTATAAGAGCATATTTATTAGCATATTCACATGTGTAGTATACTTATAGAATTTATATTATTGAAATTTGAATTTACAGTATTATAAATTAGATATAATAATGAGCTCACACAGCCTCATGTTCAAAGGTTTGCAAACATGAATTAATAGATGTGATATATTAAAGCAATTTCAGAGCAAGTCCTTAAAATAAAAATATTTTATGTTATCTCTTTTCTAGAGACAGGGTTGCTCTGTCACCAAGGCTGAAGTGGTAGCACAATCGTAGCTCACGAAACCTCAGACTCCTGGATTCAAGTGATCCTCCCATCTCAGCCACTCAAGTAGCTAGGATTACAGGTGCTCACCACCATGCCAGGCTAATTTTAAAAGATTTTTGTAGAGACAAGGGTCTTGCTATGTTACCCAGGCTGATTTTGAACTCCTGGCCTCAAGAGATCCTCCCAGGCCGGGCACGGTGGCTCCCACCTGTAATCCTAGCACTCTGGGAGGCCGAGGCGGGTGGATTGTTTGAGCTCAGGAGTTCGAGACCAGCCTGAACAAGAGCGAGACCCCATCTCTACTAAAAATAGAAAAAAAATTATCTGGACAGCAAAAATATATATAGAAAAAATTAGCCGGGCATGGTGACACATGCCTGTAGTCCCAGCTACTCGAGAGGCTGAGGCAGTAGGATTGCTTGAGCCCAGGAGTTTGAGGTTGCTGTGAGCTAGGCTGATGCCACGGCACTCACTCTAGCCCGGGCAACAGAGTGAGACTCTGTCTCAAAAAAAAAAAAAAAAAGAGTTCCTCCCACCTCGGCCTCCCAAAGGGCTGGGATCACATGCATGAGCACAGTTCTTGGCCAAATAAAAATATTTTACATAATCAGGATTCGTGAAGTTCAGCCTTTTCTTTCCCTGGGAATGCAGTTTAGCAATTCAGCTACTTATATAAAGATTCTAACAATTTAAATGTGGAAAACTCTATGGCAAATTGTTAGAATTATAATGGGCTGCAACTTAAGCTTCAGAAGAGAAAAAAAAAATTCTCACTTAGACTGATCTTCCTTCAGGAAATGAAAATCTGAATCTACAATAATGTTTTAACTCAGATTAATGAGACTAATAACAACAAAAATATCAACAACAATTACAATACAACCAATTAGCCAATTAGGGACAGAAGAGTATAAAACATGCAGTTTTTAAGTGTTCCTGGCCCTATAGGATACACAATAGGGATGAAACATAAATAATTATAGAGGTGTCAACATTGGGCATTCGCTGGGGATTGGAAGAGAATTAAGTTATTTCTTATATTACCCCATTTGATTCTCACAGAAGCCCTGTGAGATAGTGTGGAATCTATCTGCAAAGTTCCCTGGGAGCTGTCTCTGAATTGCCCGGAAGTGAGCTAGATGAAACCAAAAATGTTACTCTCACCCAAGCAGAGGCTGCATTTTCCTACAAGTGTTCCCTGGCTCTCTAAGTACTGAGCAGGTGGCATTTTTCATCATGCCTTTAAATAGCAGGCATCTAAGTTGTTGTTACATTGTAGTTACATACAACACCAGGTGACATCACAGAGCATTGTACGTCACTGTTGGCCTCATGTCTTCACTGTTAAGGTCATTCTTATGCTCACCCCATTATAGAGAGAGCAACAGAGGGTAGGGGTCCTTCCCTAGAACACAGCTGCAGTGGGTCCCTCAAGCCCCACTCCGCATGCATCTCTGCAGAAAGCCAAGAGATCTGAGTAACCATGCGTGACTGCCTGTTGACCTTTCACTTGTAAGTATCCCCAGAATGAACAGTTCCTTGTATCTACATTACTTGTCATTATGGACGTGGAAAAATTAAGCAAGTTATTATAAATAAATAGGAAGTGTATGAACTAGGGTATACATTTTGGTCTAGTTCCAAGGTGATTCTGGTTAATAAAATTAACATATCCAAAGTCATGTTCTTGCTTTGTTATGAGGCTAGAACTTCAGATTTGTCAATTCACAAGCCAGTGTTTGTTGTCACAGCTCACTCTTCCTCCAAGAGTGAACTCAAGACCACCTGCATCATAACCACCATGGGTGCTTATTACTGTAACAGTTTCATAGATTCTGACCCAGATTTATAGAATCATAATCTCTGGTGGTGATTCCCCCAAATCTGCAGTTTTTTAAATTATTTGTATACATTTAAGGAATAAAAGCACAGTTTTGTTACATAGATATATTGTGTAGTGGTGAAGTCTGAGCTTTTGGTGTAACCATAACCCAAATAATGTACATTGTACCATTAAGTAATTTCTCCCCCCCCCTTTCCAAGTCTCTAATGTCTGTCATTCTACTCTCTATGTCCCTGTGGACACGTTATTTAGCTCCCACATATAAGTTAGAGCATGCAGTGTTCAGCTTGCTGTTTCTGAGTTATTTCACTTAAGATAATGGACTCCAGGGCCATCCATGTTGCTGTAAAAGACATTATTTCATTATTTTACGGCAAAATAATATTCCAGTGTGTGTGTGTGTGTGTGTGTGTGTGTGTGTGTATACACACCACATATTCTTTATCCAATCATCCATTGATGGCCACTTAGGTTGGTTTCATATCTTTGCTATTGTGAATAGCACCATGATGAACATATAAGCAGGTGTCTTTTTCAAGGATTCCCACTTTCCCCACTCCTATTCAGCATAATGGTGGAAGTTTTAAACAGAGCAATCAGGCAAGAGAAAGAAATAAAAGGCATCCAAATTGGAAAAGAAGAAGTCAAATTATCTCTGCCACCAATATGATCTTATATCTAGAAAACCCTAAAGACTCCTTCAAAAAGCTCTTAGATTTGATAAATGAATTCAGTAAAGTTTCAGGATACAAAATCAATGCACAAAAATCAGTAACATTTCCATATACCGATAACTACACCTGCAATCTTTAGTAGGTACCCTAGTGATCCCGAAGCCCTCAAAAGTTTAAGATACACGGCTTTATAGAAATCACCCCAACCTTGCCACAAGAACCCAAGCACATATGGGGCTTCTTGGACTGTGTAAAGCAAGGGCCTAACCCCCCATCTTCTCTATGAGTTAGAGAAGTCCAGAGAGCAGAGCTGATCTCTCAGGAAGGAGTCATTTGGGAAGGCTAACCTCTTGGAATCTGTGGTGGAAACTAAGAAAAGAGGAAGGTTTTATGATATTACAAAGGCTTTTTAGACCCTATGGGAAGATCCACCTGCAACTCCTAAAATAAGTGGCTTCTGATACATGAGTTCAGGGAACATCCTTGACTGGTCAAGAGAAGCCACGGAAAGTATGCATGCCCTTCTACAAGTTTGACAAAAATACCTGTGCTTACTTCAACTGAGCCACACTGAGGCAGGTACGGAAGAGTTCGTGGAAAATCTTTAAAGGTAAGAGACATAGTTTTCTTCTTCCTTCCCTGGAAAGCAAACAAAATTGTTAACCTGCTTCTACAATCCAGAGAGAACCAGTGACAAACTCACAAAAATGTGAACCAGGTGTGTGCTGAGGCAAGAGAGGGTAGAGTGCCACAGTCACTATGTGGGTAGACGCTTTTTGTAGTCTGAGGACCATGCTCCACATTCATCTCATATTTTATTCACCTGCTCCTTCCTCTCTTGTCTCACCAGAGAAAACTCGGGATTCAATTCAAAAGGAAGCTTCAGCAGAGGCTTGTGATTGAGAAATATTTCACCTAATCCATCAGTGTTAAATATGTCAAAAATCAAACCTTCCATGTACTGTGATAAATCACTCTGCCTAAAACAATAGGAAATATGCTATTTGAATGCAACACCGATTGCTGTGAATTCCAAACAGCCAAGCAAAAGTCAAATGCACGCCTTGGAGGGACATATAATTTCATGGTACTTTTTGAGGACCTATAAATCTTCAAAAAGTAAGTTTGGTGTATCTATCATCATGGAAAACTAAATAAAATATGATTAAATACTAGAAAAGATACAAATAAAAAATACATCTTATTCATTCTGTACAGTGGCTAGTATACAGAAGATGTGCAAAGGTTTTTCTAAGGAACCTATGAATAAATTCCAGGATTCCCACAGTTATTACTGTGATTCCTCAAAATAGCCCCACCTTCAACATAAGTAATTACAAGATCAGTGAAGGCCTATAGAGTTGTCTGTTCTTACCACTGGGTTGGCCAAAGGTTCCCACATATACTGGCTGTGCCCATGTGACCTTTGGTGATCAGCCAACTTACTCCATGTGACTTAGTTGAGTTTTGTTTTGATTTTGTTTTCATGTTTGTTCGTGCACTGCTTAAAAAGAAGAATATGATGCTTTCTCCCTGAGAGGCCACTGAGTCAGATTGAGAATGACAGTGGGAGTGGCCATGTCTGTCTATGAATGTATTGGGGGCAATGAAATTTCAGTAACCAGATTAGGGAGCCTTGTCCTTGGATGGCTATCAATAACCAAGTGACATTCAGGTCAAGAACAAAGTGCACTCTTAATAGGAAGCTCATAAAAGCTTAAATGAGAGCTCAGCATCAATAAGGAATTTTGTGTTCTACCCTAATTATGCTATCAAAGTGAAAGAGGATTTAGTAAACAAAAAAAGAAAAGGCCATAAATGAATTGTGAGAATTATGCATTAATGAAAAAATATATATGCGTTTCTTTATTTACTGACAGTAGGAAAAACACTTAATTTCTATTTTGCAACCTTTCAATAGCAAAGGATCATTCCCTTAATATCATCTTTGCCAGACTTTATCAGAAGGTCTCATAAATGTTTTCTTGGCCAGGTCATTTTATGCCACTGTTATCATTCATCTTGCAATTTATTAGCTCATCCAAGACAAGATTGCATGACTATATTCTTTGTGGTTCCTTTTTTCTTATTTAACTTCTTTTTAGAAATGACAATTAGTATTCATATTCCAGAAACCAATGGCTGTTCATTAACATGTACATGCATACAGTTTCCACACAGTGCTAATATCATCACCTCTGGTGATAAAATAAAGAAATAAATAAATAGGCCCCAAGTTTTTTTTCAGATAATTTGATTACATCTGTGGGAGGAAAATTCTATCTCAGTCTCTTCTATATGACCTGGCTCCAGAAATTCTGTCCCAGCTCATCTTTTCTTATTAACATACAGAACATTTTTCCTTATAATGTTTATGAAACAATAAGTAGTAAAGTTTTTCCAACTCTCTCCCCAAAACTATGAACTGTTACTTGGTTAATATTTGAGAACTTTTATATGAAATGCATACATACGTGTATGTGTATGTATATACGTATACACGTATGTTTATGTTTACACACACATATAAAGACAAAGAAAGAGGCAGAGAGATAGAGAGAGAGAATATCTTAAAGTCCATTTTGCACACAGCAGTCAGAATAACCTTCCAAATAAGAACACCAGGCAGGCCCTGGCACGCCCCCAAAGTGGTCTCCTGCTATCCTCGTGTCTCTTACTGTGGCCCTCAAGGTCACCATCCTCCCTCCTGATCAGTATCATCTGGCCACTATGGGTTCCTCTCTGGTCCTCAAACATAAAGGTAAAGCAACCTTACCTGGCCCAGGGCCCTGACTTGAGTGCCTCTGCCCCAGATGTCGGCTTGGCTGGCTTACTCTGAAGCTGGAGGTTTCAGTACAAAGGCTCTCTCCCCAGAATCCCTCCCTGAAACTGCAGATTCTCCCTCCCACCCCATCTAAAGTGGCCTCCCTGAATTTCTGTCATGTTACCTTGAACATTTCCTTCACAGCACTGTAATTACCTGATTTATTGTTTGTTCTCTGATTTCCCCACAACATGACTATAGGGACCTTGTTAGTATTGCCTATATCACCACCTATCATGACGCATAGTAGATGCTCAGTAAATGTTTGGTGAGTGAATAAATGAATGAAAAAATTAGTTCAAAATTCACATATCATTGGATAACTTGCTTTTTTCACCACGTAAAATGAATTATGGAAACAGTCCTACGTCAGCACGTATGGAGCACCCTACTTTCCAGTTGCTGAATTACAGTCCAGAATACAGATTCATATCATTAAATTAAGTGTATTTCTATTAATGGATGTGCAGGTTCTTTTAAATTTTTCATTATTAGACACACTCCTGAAATATATAGCTTTGTGCTTTTATTTGAATATACTTGCACTTTTTTTGCAGAAAAACTTTCTGTGTGTGAAATGGCAATATTAAAGGATTTTAAGTGTGCGTAGATACTTTTAAATGGCCCTCAACAAATGCTGTCCAACACTATGAAGAGTCTGAGATTTTTACCTTGTTAATAAGTCAGCCTTACACAGTTGCATGGATGTTGGCAGGACTTACGAGACTCCTGTGTCAGAGACGAAGGACTTTGTTGCTCAAATTCCCTGTTGCTCATACGGGCAATAGGAGTTTCATGTTCATGTTTGCTATGGTCTGAATGTCTGTGTCTCCCCAAAATTCATTTGTTTAAATCCTAATCTCCCAGGTGACGATGTTAAGAGGTAGGACCTTCGGGAGGTGATCAGGTCATGGTGTGGAGCCCTCATGAGTGGGGTTAGTGCCCTTATAAAAGAGACATCAGAGAGCTGCTTCACTCCTTCCACCATGTGAGGACACAGCAAGAAGGGACCATCTATGAACCAGAGAAAGGACCCACATTAGGCACTGAATCTGCTAGTGCCTTGATTTTGGAGATCCCAGCCTGCAGAATTGTGAGGAGTAAATTTCTGTTGTTTGGAAGCTACTCAGTCTATGGCATTTTGTTATAGCAGCCTGAATGGACTGAGACAATGTTAGTTCCCCTTGCTCCCTAAAGCCAAGCGGCAATGCAGAGTGGCCTGAGTGAATATTGCACATGCAGTGGTTTGTATCACAGCCAAAGAACTTTGGCCCTAGAAACCGCAGTCTTTAAAGAGTCCGTAAGCAAACCTGCTCAACCTTTGAGCCAGAGGAAGACATTATCTTTATTACCCTGGACAGTAAATATGTGTGTCCCCTGCCCCAGAGATGGGCACTACATCTTCCAAGGCAGTTTGCTCTACAAATATCCTTGAAAAGATAGTCTGAAACAGAAGCTATCAGCACTTCTGTTCATAAAACCTGCAGAAATGCAAGGGGTCCATGGAAAACTCTCTGCCGCAATACTGCATCCATTGACACTCCTGCTAACAGCAGAATCCAGCACTGTGAGTAAGAATGATTCAAACTAGGACTGAGAGGACTGACCAGCACTTCTGACTGTCTGTACAGGCAAATCAAGGTTTCCAATCAGTTTGGATACTATCCTATCCCAGCAGATGGGATATGAAAAAATTGCATTCGAGTTTTGTGGGACATGGACAGGCACAGTGGCTGACGTCTGTAATCCTAGCACTCTGGGAGTCCAAGGTGGGAGAATTGCTTGAGCTCGGGAGTTCAAGACCAGCCTGAGCAAGAGTGAGACCCATCTATACTAAAAATATAAAAAATTATCTAGGTGTGGTGACACGTGCCTGTAGTCCCAGCTCCTTGGGAGGCTGAGGCAAGAGGATCACTTGAGCCCAGGAGTTTGAGGAACAGTGAGCTACGATGACGCCACTGCACTCTACCCAGAGCAACAGAGTGAGACTCTGTCTGGGGAAAATAAAAAAAGAGTTTTGTGGGACAGGCCTAAAAATGTCATACCCATGTTATAGTGGGTATCTGTGCACTATATCTACCCATGTTATAGTGGTCAGAATTCAATCACACGGCCTAACTGCGAAGGAGGCTGGCAAATACCTTCTACCCAGGTGTCCAGGAGGAACAGGAAACAGAATTTACTGACCACGTGACTACTTTAGCCTCAGAGAGTCTATGTGGTCAGAGCCCATATAACTCCCCCACTTAGACCTTCCCCACCAGGCTCTGCATATCAAGGCAAATCCCTCTGCCCACTTCCCCAAGCAGAAACTCTGCTCTTCACAGGCCCGTTACGTGGGTTGAGGATATGTATACCACCAAGAAAGAAATGACAAGGACAGAATAAAGACATTTCTGGGTGGTAAGGGACGCATAATTGTTCCACTCAAAACTATGAATACTTCTAGTGGGCTAATCTCAAGGGTTTCCTGAACTTGAAAATACTGATTTGAAATTACCTTTAATACTAAAGAGAAATAGGAGACACTGCAGGCCAGGGTCATTCTCAACCAGAATCTTCACTTTACACCTTTCCTGCTAAAGACTTATAAAGTAAGCAGAAGTGGAACTGCACAGCTCAGTCTTGAACTTCCTTTTATTAACAGTTGCTCATCTACAGAGATATTTTTAATTGCCTGGTTACCTCTGTGTCTTCCTTCTAAATATTAATAAAAAGTTTCTCTCCACTTGCTTATTTAACTATTAAGAATCTTTTTTTTTAATTGGCAGATTCTAAATTTCTTCCATCTTCCCTAGGAGAGCATGGTAATTTCTCAATTATGTTTAACATTCGAATTATTTTCAAAGTGTGTCTGTAAACATATTGTCTTAATCAGCTCGGGCTGCTGTAACAGTACTCTGGACTGGGTAGACTGAACAACAGACGTTTCTTTCTCACAGTTGTGGAAGCTGTAATGTCCAAGATAAAAGTGCCAGCAGGGCCAGGTTCTGGTGAGGGCTGGCTTCTTGCTGAATCCTCACGTGGCAGAGAGCGAAGCTCTGGCGTCTCTTCCTCTCCTTACAAGGGCACTTATCCCATCCGGGGGCCCCACCCTGATGGCCTCATCCAAACCTGCCTCCCAAGGCTCACCTCCTAACACATCGCATTGGGAGTTAGGGCTTCAACATATGCATTTGGAAGGGGACGAAAAAAATGCAGTCCACAGAAACATATTAGCGCTTATATGTAACAGGCAGGTGGTGTGAATACAGCACATGAGTTGATTTGGAAATAACTGTCCTGTCTCACGTTGCCCCCGTAGGCTGTCTCAGCTGGTCCCTCAGGCCTTCCTGTGTGCAGGCACCTGGGGGTGAGCATCAGCAGAGGTGAAGGAAGACCCTGACCTGAGGAGCAGTGCTGACCTGCGCTGACCAAGTATGGCGCTCTGGGAGAGTTGCATTCTCTCGCATTCCACCCGTGCCCTTCCCCTGGGGTCAGAGGAATGTCCCACACAGGTCAGTACGGGTAAGAGCTCAAGGCAAGTAATTCAGGATAACTGATCTGAACTCAGTCCACAGGAACTCTGAGGATCCCCTGTGTGACTCTGGATTACTTTCTTAACCTCTCTTGGTGTCTTTCTTCCTCTTCTATCAGGAAAAAAAAAAAATGGTTGCTTTGAATAAGCCCTCTGGATCCCTTCAAATGAAAATCCAATGATGCAATAAATATGATTCATGTTTTTATTGTTAATGAATATTTTTATAGAAGTAAAATCACCCATAAGGGTACTAGAAAGAGGGAAAATAGGTCTTAAAATTTATCAGTTAATCCAAGATAATCTTTCTTCAATTTACTGTCATTCCAGATACCCCTTTCAAAAGGATTTCATTTCACTAGTCCTATATCCTCAGCCGTCACCTCCCTCTGCCAGCCAGATACCATCCTACAAGCAAGAAAAGAGTAAACAGACCCACCCACAGTGGCCCACAGAGCTAGAATGTGGCAAACTCGGGTCCAGACACCTGCTCAGCTACCACAAACCAAATTTTTAACCGCTCTAACAGACTTTTTCCTCATTTATTATACATTAAAGGTTCGTAGACTCTAATGGGGGTATCAGCATCAATGAAATAATCAGGCTAATAATTGTGGAATTACAGCTGTGATAAATGCTGAGAACCCTTTTAACATTGAGCCCTGACTTAGATTGGAAGGTCAAGAAAGCTTCGGAAGCAATTTCTAAAGATGATGAGATAGGAAGGTTGAAAAAGTCAGCATGCCAGGCTACAGGAACATATGTTTGAAGGCCCAGGAAAGCATGGAATGCTCCAGGGTAGCAAGAGAAAGTGCAGAGGGCAAGAGGAAGGCAGGCAGATGATAAAGTTACGAGAGCTGGGTATGATTCAATCAGGCAGGGAGACCGTACAATTATCATCCCAACCAGGACACAGTTGAGCGTAAATGGGGGCAATTCTAATAACTGTGCCAGGGTAACAGGCATAAGTCAGGACTGTCTATTGCAAAGGAGAGAAGTGAAGAGAGGGGAGCCTATTAGAAAATTATTGCAGAAACTAGATGAGATAGAAAACATTGTAAGAGACAGATGTATTCCAACTAAGAAATCTTGGGAATAAAAGATAAGGTATAGGTTTTTCAGGATGTAAGGTTTAGGTGGTGCAGGAGGAGTAGGTGAAAGTAACCTTCTCCTCTTTCCTCTTTGGCAGGAAACCTGCCTTGTCTTCTAGCAGGGAATAGATGAGTCACCTCTATGGTCCAGCCTAATTAACTAACACATGAGCTCTTTCATTAAAGAGGTAAAACAGATATTAAGTGTCAACATTGGTATGCCAGTGGATACTTCAAATCAATGTTTCTGTATGTGTTGATTTTACTCTGTGAAATATTTGTCCAAGAAATGTAATTAACAGGACCCCCTGCAGGTTTCAGATGCTTGTAATAGCCCTCTGATTTTCAAGAAATTATAGTTTCCTTTAGTATAGGAATCAACCGTCATTCACACCCAGAGTTGATGCTAATTTCTGAGGCAAAGGCAGCTTCAAGGTTAATGTATCCAATCTGTTTTGCTCATATGTTTCTATCGAAATCTTTGCTACAACTTAAAAGTTGAAAAGGAAAATGAAAGAAGGCAGAGAGAAAAGAAAGGAGGGAAAGTAGGAGAGAAGGGAAGGGAAGGAGGGAGGGAACCAGGATTCATTCATGTACACTGATATGTTTGCCCTCATGTTTCTGTAAGAAAACATAAACCAGGAACCAAATCAAAGTGAATTCAAAGTGAGCCCTTTGTGTTTGCCTTCCAGAAGGAAATCAGAAGGCTCCCGTGGGACTGAGTTGCATAAAGCTGGATTGGCATCTTCTCTAGAGGCAGAATCCAATTTGTAGACAGGAAATTTTAAATAGGCTTGAGAAAAATAAATGAGCATGTTAGTAAAACTAGCTACTTTTGTAAGTAGAAATAGAAAAGGCGCTAGAAGTGTATTTCAGAACAATTTTATGATGAAATATTGAGCTTCTGTTAAGATGACGGTCTCTCTCTCTCTCTCTCTCTCTCTCTCTCTCCCCCCCACCCCCCCCCCTCAGGCAGGGCCAGCCCTCATCACAAGATGCGATAGGAAATGTCCACTTTGACCTATTCATCTGCACTCTCAGGGCTGTCGGGCCATCCTTGGCAAGGCTGGTCATGTCCGAGGCCACTGGGACACACATGGATTCCAGTATCATCCCTTCCCTGCATCCACAGAGTGAACACTTCTTTAGTAGCCTAATAAGAGTGACTCAGAGAGAAACATACAGGGAAAATATTTCCTACCAAGGCATGAGGAGCTATAAAATGTACTACTCTACCCCATCCAGCGTTTATCAGGAGGATTTATATTTTTTAAATGAGGGAGGAAACAAAGCGAAAGGGTACATCTCAAATTTCAAATGTGGATATCAGACACTGTGGAATTGAATGGAAATTACACATACACATGTATATTTATATACATATAGTATATAATGAATAGAGAGTGCAGATTCTGTCAGCTAATGTGATACAGAAAATACTAATTCATTGTTTACTGTTCTGGGACTCCCTGTACCAGCGGCCAGGTAGACAGACGTGGGTAAAACAGAAGCGTTGTTTACTCTAAGGGAGCTAATGGTTTCTTGACAGTAACATCTATTATATAAGCAGATAAACAGGTACTTTTTCTTTTTATGAATGAAAAGCACAGGGCTATAAAGAAGAAAATAAGGATGATGCAGGGAACTCACTGTCGCCCCAGTGGTGAGGAGGGGCTTTTCTGAGGACACGGTGAGGTGAGTGCTCCGGTGAGGAGTCACCATGCCAGCTGCAAGGACGGCCATCCCACTGATAACGTTTTGGCATGTTTCCTTCCCATCATTTATCCGTGTGTGTGTGTGTGTGTGTGTGTGTGTGTGTGTGTGTGTGTGTGTTAAAGTTTAGAGCTTCTTTTTTTACGTTGCTTTTCTCCTTCCATTCAGCATTATGTCAAGAGCAGCTTTTTACATTGTAATTTACATAAATATTTTTAGTGGTTGTTTGGTATTTTCTCATCTAGCTCTCCTTAATTTACCAAACTATTTGGGGCATTTATGTTGTTTCCATTTTTTCATTATTATGAATAACACTTTTTTTATTTAGACGTTATGAAATATCTTAGTACATACATATTTGCATTTCAGATTATTTCCTAGGACAGAATCCTGGATTTGGAATTCCTGGATAACGAATATGAACATTAAGTGTCTGGTACATATTGCTAGCACTATTTACAAGTGATTAATCTCATGATACACTTACCAGAATTGTTATGATTTTTAAATTATTTTAGTAAAAAGGTGAACATGAAAGCTTGAATTTTGCTTTGCACTGGTTTGATGTCTTTCAGTGCTGGCCAACCCTTGATTTCAGCTGATCCCTCGGCAGCAGATACTCCCCAAGGGGCTGGCCTAAGGACTTGCTGCCCAGCAGCTACGCACAGTGGCCCACGCTCACCCTGTGGGCCAGATCCCTAGAATTCCAGCCCTCCTAAGGCTATCCCACCACTGGCTCCCAGAGCCAGACTCCTCCAGGGTGCGATTCGGAGTCGCTCGTATCTCTCCCGCCACACCTGGGGGAACTTCAGAAAGCCTGATCTCCACTTCCCTTTGAGAGACTCCGATGGGGTCCAGAGGGAGCAGAGGCAGGAGGCACCCTGGGTGGTCACTAGAGGGGACTCGGCTCTCACACGTTCATACGCCCCAACTCTCTCTCCTCCTGGGAAGCACTTCCACGTTTCTTCCTTGCCTGGAAGTGCAGTTAGTCACTGCCTACATGAGGTCCATATAGGACTCGCTGTTGGCACCCTTCCGGAAGAGTCGGTATTAGTCCCCCAGCCCCAGACCTACAGAATCACAATATGGATTTGGGATTCTAAAACTCAAAACTCTGCCCCATGGAGGCTGGTGGGTACACCCACTTAAGAGCCATCGACTTCAGAGTGCCCAGGTTCCTCCTTAGAGGCCCGGGGATTTCCAGTCTAGGGAGGGGACTAAGGACCCGTCTGAGTGTCAGTCCGCGGTCCTTCCTGGCAGCTCCTGACACCCGCCGTAAACAGACACCCACCGACCCGGGCCACCGTCACCCCACGCAAGCCCCAGGTGGCGCAGATACTCAGCTCAGGAGCCCAGGACCTCCCCCTTCCCACAGACCAACAAGGGAAGGCAGGGGTTGTGATCACTAGGAAAAGTCAGTCAGTGGAGTCCGAAAGTCATTTACTCCCATTATCTGAATAATTAATACACAGTCAAACTAGGATATGATTTTATTGTCCTGAGTTGAAAATATATATTATCAAAGTCAATCGGGCTCTGGTGTAAAAGAACACAACCAAAACAACATAGCTCCAAAAATCATGATCAGAGACGCTAAAATGACTTTTATGTTCCCCTGTCAGTAGCTTTTTCTTTAAATCAATATCTCCTTCAAAAAAGAAGAAAGTTTATAAGCTAGCACGTAACATATTCTCTTTTATAAAGTAGGAAGGGTATTTGTGATTGTACAAAGTTCACGAAAACATTTAGGTGTTATCTTTGATCCGTGCCGAGTGCTGGCAGAGAATTTCATCTTGCCCCTGGGGTATCTTGGTTGTCTTATTAACATGCCAAGGAACCATTATTAAATCTTGCTGAAAAACACATCAAATGTTGGAGGTCACTACTTAAGACACCAAGTACTGTAAATGGAAAATCAATAGTCAAGCCCCAAACAAAAAGGAGGCTGGTATTAACAATAGCATATAAGATGTTTAAAAGCTATTTTGCTTCCAGCTTCCAGTTAATACCTGTAACTAAATTGGACACATCCCTTTGCTTTATTTTGAGCAGTGTTAGTTGCTCAAAGGGAGAACCTCACTGTGGGTGGCCAGTAACACAAAGCCTCCTCCCTCTCACTAGGGCTCCAGCTGCCCATGACCTCTTGTGGTTGGGCATTCAGGACAAAGTCCAGGGCACTTCCTAGCCCTCTTGTCTGGCCCCACCTTTCACTACCATCCTATTTTCCACCTAGCCTACAAAACAGTTGGTATCTCCCTTACAAAACAGTCTCAATTTTATTTAGGAACTTGTGTATTTCCTTCCTTTCCACCTCTTTCTACAAAAGATTTGAGGCAGGCCAGGGTATATACTATTAAATCCCTGGGGTCTTTCCTAACCACCAAGCTATAAGCTTTCCTCCTTTTTATTGAAATTGTTATCACTTACCACATGTGTCCTGCTTTACCCTGCATCATACACTGTGTTGCATCTTTAAAGAGCCTCTCAGAAATCTAAGCCTTACATCTCCCATGTTAATTATAAATTCCTCAGGATTGCATTCCTTAGGACTGTACCTGCACAGTACTTCTTCATCAAATTCTGTGTACACAGTAGGAGTTAATGTATAAAAAAAAAACAAATATAATAATAATGAAATATCAATTATCATTTTGTGGTGCATCTATTAAGTGCCAGACACTTTTCTAAGCCCTTTGCATGAGCCATTTCATTTAGTAATTACAATGCTCTTTGATATTTTCCCCCATTCTCCATGTGAGGAGCATGTGCATAAATAGATTTTACACAGTACACACTCTCAGCCTGATGAGGTGCTACGCTATGGGAGCTTTCTGGAACCAAAGCAGACTGAGAAAGTACGGGTGCACACAGCCCCAACTTTTCTCCACTGAACCAAAACATCTCTGAGCCTTGCAAAGAGGGAAAATATGACAATAGCCAAGTCTGCCTGTGGGGCTGGGGTTGCAGAGCAAGAGGGGAGAAACAGAAACAGCAAAGAAGGCAGACTCTCCAGCTCCAAGTTAATATCTGGGCTCATCCTACAAATCCTTTTGGCTCTGTCATGCTCTTTGTGTGCTGGAAAAAAATACAAGTCTTCACCAAATGTTAAATTCAGCCAAGTTTTCTCTCCTCCTTCTAACAGAATCCCCCTTCATTCATTCTTTTATTTATTTATTCACTTGTTTAATATCTGAGCACCTACTATGCAAAAGGCTTAACATTAGACTGTAAGGTGTGATTTCACTTATCCTAAAGAAACAAACATGAAAGAAGGTGAAATCCAATGAGAGACACACACAAAGACTGGAGAAGGAGAAAGGAACAAGTCAGTCTGATAAAGAAAGACAAAGGTGGCTTCCAAAGGGAGGTCATGGCTAGGCTGGTTCTTGAAGGACAGTAAGAGTTTGCCAGATAAAGTCTGGGAGGAGGGCTTGCTGGAGAGAAATGTCATGTCCAGATGCTGCAGGTATGCTGGTCACCAGTGGAATAGTGGAACACCCGTATCCAAGCATTTCCATCATTTCTGCTCATACAGCAGGGTGCTTTCTCTGGCTTTGTTTGGAAAAGTAGTATTAAAAGTGTTATGGGGCAAACATTCATATTTTTGCTGTATTTAACTTTTCATTAATAATAAATTCAGGTGAAGTAGCATTGTTATTAATATTGATCAACGTTCCAATTGAAAGCACAGATGTCAGGGATTTTTTTTTAAATGGGTTCAGTTATATTTGATAGTGCTGTCGATGAGAGGAAACCTAATGAAAACCAACAGATGGTCTATTTAATATCGCTCTTGGCTCTAAAACATGTGCCAAATGTGATACACACAAGGACTTGACAGGGCTGTTACTGGAAGCCTTTAATTACAACTATTTGCACTCCTTTGCCTGCTGAAATTGCTAAAATAACACTGCCACTCTAATGCTGGCCAAGCCAGAATTTAAATAATGTCTGTTTTGTAATACTGTTTGTGGCACTGTATCTCTAAGTGACCTCTGTAGCTCTGTAGACAGTTTTCCTGAATGGTGTTTTGCTGTTGTTGTTGTTGTTGTTGTTGTTCAAGGAACTGGAGTCAGTGGCTAGGATGAATTCAGATGTCCCCTCCCATGCCAACATATTCAGTCCGGAATGTTGAACAGCATCTCCAAGGTCAAGAAGAGGTGTGGATGCTTTATTATCAGGGTTAACTCAGTCACAGAGAGAGCCCAACAGAGGTAAATTGCCAGAGCAATGAGTAAGTAATTAATAATGACCATATCAGTGGCCCCTGTCATGAACCTTGCTAGTCACCTGGCCTGTATTACCGCTGCCTCTCACAACTACCAGAAACAGAGATGAATGCTCTTCTCCAGGCTGGGCAACGGTCAAGCGAGACCCCGTCTCTTTAAAAAAAAAAAAGAAAAGAAAAGAAACAGAGATGAGGATGCTGAAGCTGAGAAGGGTTCAGTATCAGGCTCAAGGTCACACAGCTTATAAGTGGTAACCCAAGCAGGCTGATGAACCAATAAGAGCCAGGTAGACCAGTCCATTGAGGCAGGATGGTATGTCACAAACGAGAAGGCGGGAGGAGGAGGAGGGGAGGGAGGAGGGGGGGTAGGGGGAGGAGGGGAGGAGGGGGAGGAGGGGGGCGAGGGGGAGGGGAGGAGGGGAGGGGAGGAGGGGGGCGAGGGGGTGTAGGAGGAGGAGGAGGGGAGGGAGGAGGAGGGAGGGAGGAGGGGGGGTGGGGGGGGAGGGGAGGTTGGAGGGGGGTGGGGGGGGAGGGGGCGGGAGGAGGAGAAGCAACTGCCATCCAAAATGAGGAAATCCTTAGACAGAAGGCGGCAAGAGAAGCTCAGGTGACTGACGCCCTCCCTCCGCCCTCCCTTCCGGGCTGCCCGCGGCCGCCGCCCGCCGAGTCTGGGGCAGGAGGGGCCGCTCCGCGGCGGCTCAGCGGGGCGAGATGGCCAGGAGAGACGCTGAACGCTGCGTGTCCGCGCGACTTAAAACATGGTCCGGCTCTCAGGGGAAGGGGCTCAGCTGCCCAGAGGCCCGATGGCCGCCCACTGGCTGGCGGGAAGGCCCTGGGAGTGGGACACGTGCTGGGACACCAGCAGCACGGAGACGATCACGTTTCTAGGTTTAGAACATCTGGGATCAAAGAGGCTTCTTCTAGGAGCCCGAAAGGAAACAGCGCGGCTCGCCAATCTGCCCATCTAGAGCAGCGGCCCCCAACCTTTCTGGCACCAGGGACCATTTTCATGGAAGACAATTTTTCCACGTATTGGCGGTGGGGAGAGATGGTTTGGGGGTGATTCAAGCACATTACATTTATTGTGCACTTTATTTCTATTATTATTATGTTGTAATATATAATGAAATAATAATACAACTCACCATAGGTTGGGGACGCCTGCTCTAGAGCACTCCAGAAAGTAGTCCTCCCCTCCGTGGCCGGCACCCATCTGCTCCTCATCCAAAAGGAGCAACAGACCTATACTAACTGTAAACACAGAGCATAATCTATTTTCTTATTAAGTTTATACAATACTTTTAAAAAATTATGTTATTTGCTGCACAGAACAGTAGTGGATACCAGAAAGAAATGTTAAAGGCTGCGTTCTTGTAACAAAATAAACCTAGAAATCCTCAACAAAAATATAACCAAAAGAAATTTCCCGCTTGGAAATTAAGAAATATCCTTCTTAGAAAACAAAGCTCAAAGAGAAACTTTAGGGTGAATTTACAAATTTTTTCACCCAATCATTCATGCCAAAAAAATGTGTCCCAGAATCTGGGCAAGGCAGAAATGGAAAATCTAGGAAAAGGAATTAATTGAGATAAACTTGAAATTAAGGAAATAACAAACAAACTATTAGAAAGAAAGTTTTCATAAAACTTAGCCCTTTTAAACGAAAAACAATCTGTAACTTCCTGGCAACCCCAATCAAAACAAAAAGAAAGGAAATTAAAATACGTAATACCAAGAATGAGAAAGCTCCAGAACATATTAATACAAAAAGTAACAATCATAGAAGAGTATATGTTCAACTCTACAAAATATAAACTGGAAATTTTAAAGAAAATTGACACTTTTATGAAAATATACATTTCTAAGATTAACCCATTTTAAGAAAAAAAATTAATAGATTATGAAGGCCTACCACATAAAAAGCTAATATATACAGAAGATTTTATAGTTGAGTTCTGTTAACAACTAACTCTGTAAACAGCAGCAGCAGCATTAGAAGGAACATGATTATCTTAGCTCAGGTTGCCATAACAAAGTACGCAGACTGGGTGGCTTACACAACAGAAATTTATTGTCTCATAGTTATGGAGGCTTCAAGTTCAAGATGAAGGTTCTGGTAGATTCAGTTTCTGGTGAGGGCTGTTTTCCTGGCCAGCTGACAGCCGTCTTCTGGCTCTGTGCCCACACAGCCTTTCCTTGGTGAATGGGCAGCAGGCAAAGTGGGTAAGGGAGGTCTGGTGTCTCTTCTTATAAGGACAATCTCTAGACACTAATCCTATGGGATCAGGTCCCCACCTTTATAACCTAACTTCAACTTAATTATCTTCACATAGGTCCTATCTCCAAATATAGTCACACTGGGGATTAAGACTTCAACATATGAATTGCGATGGGACACAATTTGATTCAGAGCAATAATCTTTTAATTGTTTAAAATTTCCCAAGATATAAACTAAGATATCAAAACTTGACAAAGTTATCACAGAAACCTATAGCTAGTTTCTCCTATGAAGAGAGATATAAAAATTCCTAATAAATTATAACCAAACTGAACATGGCATCATATTTTAGAATGTCACATTTTAACTAAGTGTACTGTGTAACTACTGATTCAACAGTAAACAAATCTATCAATATAACTTATAGTAACAACAAAATTAAACATAAAAAAAGAAAATATGTGATTATATCAACATGCACTAAAATAGTATTTAATAAAACTTAGAAGTCATTCCTAATAAAAATTCTTAGCAAAGTAGGAATAGAAGAAATTGTTCAAACATGGAAAAGCCTAATTAATAATATCCAAGAAAAAGTGTAGCAATAATGGTGAAATATGAAAGTCATCATGATTAAAAAACAGAAATGGTAGCTATTCCAGTACTCACCAAACAAAAACATCTTCATTTGATAGTTTGCCTAAAAAGTGCAAAACGCTACTAAAAACATGTTTCAAGTAATAAAACAATTTGGTGAGATGGCTGACTATAAGTTTATTAGACAGATTTTAATGCTAATAATTTCATGTCAGAAATAGGTATGCAAAAAGGAAAATTCCATTTATAAAAGCAGTAAAAACTACAAAATATCATAGATTAAATTTAACTTAAAATTACTAGGCTTATATGAAAAGAGCTATAAAATTTTATAAAAGGACATAAACTAAAACATAAGTAAATATAAAGACATAGCACATTTCTGGAGTGGAAGACTTTTAATATCACAACATTGCCAATTTTATCCAAACTAATATGTCATCTCACTGCAACAGCAATCAGGAGCCCAATTTTTTAAGAGGAATTTTTTTCTGAAGCTTATGCAAAAAAAAAAATGCATTTTCCTAGAATAAATTGAAAGCAAATAATGAAAAGTAATTTGCTTGTCGATGTTTTACATCTATACAAAGGTATTATAAGAGTGGTATTAACATAGCAATAGATAGATGAGTGAATAAAACAAATATTAATAGTATTGGTACAAAACACAATGTGGATCTGGAAATTCATATATGTAAATGAGATATTTTAATTAATAAGAAATTACTATTTTTAATAGTGACATTAAAATAATTGCCTATCCATCAGCCAAAATTAACTTTTTTCTATAAACACCCAGAGAGTATTTTCAGTTTTGCAAGCCATACAATCTCTTGCTCAATTACTCTGCCATTGTAAGAAGAAGAAAGCCATATGCAAACAAATGGGTGCAGCTGTGTTCCAATAAAACTTTATTTAGAAAAGAGAGTAATGGGCCAGAGTTGGCTCATGGGCCAGAGTTCTCCAATGCCTGAACTAGAGAAAATCTGAGTGAATTTCCTATGTCACAAAAATAAATTACAGATAGTTTCGAAGTCTTATTGTAAAAAATAAAAACAAAAAATAATAATTCTAACAAGATTTTAAAAAGTTTTATAAGCTCAGTGTAAAGAAGTCTTCTTGAATAAACAGGCAACCCAGATAACAGAAGGAAAATAACTTACATATTTCCTGCATAATTATATAAAAGTAGAGCATAAGAAACTATAAACAAAATCAAGAGACACACTACAGCCTAAGAGAAAGTATTTGCAAGAGCATATGGCAAGAAAAGGGTAACTATATCTAATATACAGTTATTGCAAATTGATAAGTAAAATTAAACTTATCCAACTGATTTATCTGTAAAGGACATAAATAAGCAGGCAATTCTCAAAAGTAGAAATTCAAAATACCCATAATCTTAAGAAAGCATGCTCTATATAAGTGAAGCCAGGTCACTCTCTGCTTAAAACCTGGCTGTTTCAGTCTGTTTGGACGACTACAACAGAGTATCACAGACCAAGTGGCTTGTAAACAATAGAAATGCATTCCTCACAGTGGTGGAGACTGGAAGTCCAAGATGGAGGTGCCAGCATAGTTGCCTTCTAGTGAGGGGCCTCTCCTGGGTAGCAGACTCTGGCTTCTTTAACTTCGCATGGTAGAAAGAAGGCTAGGGAGCTCTGTAGGGTCCCTTTCAAAAGGCACTAATCGCATTCATGAGGGCTCCACCCCCAGGACATAATCACCTCCCAAAGACACCCCCTCCTAAAACCATCACAGTGGGGGTTAGGATGTCAACCTATGAATATGGGGGACACACACATTCAATCCCTAACACTGGCAATATCTCCCATCTCACTTAAAGGGGAAGGCAAAGGCCTTACAGGGCTTGCAGGCCCCCTTAGCTCTTGGACTGTCCCCTACAATCTCCCTCTTGCTCCTTCCCTCCCAGACATAGTGTCTTCTTCGCTGTTCTTAGAAACTCGAGCCTTTTGCAGTGGTGCGCCCTCTGCCTTGGATGCTTCCCACAAGGTTTCTGTACTCCCTCGCTTCCTCCAAACTTGCTCGAATGTCTTCTCAAGAGGCCCACCTCTGACCACTTTGTGTAAAATTGAATACCCCCTCCCCACACATGCACTGCACACACCACACAGACACACCCACACACTGCCACATACACACACACACACACACACATACCACGCAATACACACACCCAACATATACACCATATAAACCACACCCACACCACATACACACACATACCACATACATACCACATACACACACACACCATACACCGACACTACATAAACACACCCACACCCCACACACCCCACACATACCATGTAATACACACACCCAACATATACACCATATACCCACACCATATAAACACACCCCCACACGCACACCACATCCATACATATACCACATACACACACATACCCCACACATAGCACACAACATGCACACCTCCCACATACACACCATACACCCACACAATATAAACACACACAGACCACACACACACCACACATACCATACACATCATAAACACACACACACCCCATGTATTAATACACATACACACACACTGCACACATACACACTCCTAATCTTCCTTACCTTACTCTTGTCCTTTTTTTCCATAATACTATCATCTTCTAACTTACTAAATAATTTGTTTGTTTATTCTCTCAATCTTCTATCTCTTGACCATCCAAGAATATAAGCTCTATGACACCAGGAACTTGGGTCTGTTGGATCACTGACGTATCCAAATTGCCAAGGACAGACCCTTCACAGATAATGTTGTACCAGTACATGTTTACTACAAGGCTGGGGGGTGGATAGTATTGTTGCTTATGGGGTCTAACGTCTCTCACCTTGGTAGATTTCTAGCTATCAAATGAACACCACTGAACGTGGAGTCGGAAAGACATATGCCCAATCGGCTGTCATGAGCCAATGCAAGCCCACTCTAGCACAGAATTTGGCACACAGTAGGTGCTCAGTAAATATTTGTTGAATGAACAAACACTAAACCATACTTGTAATTGTGGAAATGCAAATAAAAACAAGATATAATTTTCACAAATCAAAATGGCAAATAAGTTAGAGATGGATGAGTTAAGAAGCAATGACTCAGCAACGTTCCTTTTAGGAATTGATTCTATAGATATAACAATTTCAGTATCCAAAAGAGGTACGTAACTTAATATGTTTATTGTAAGACTGTTTGTGATAGCAAAAAAAACTGCAAATAATCTAAATATCATGTGAATAGAAAAATTGTGAATAAATTATGGTATATGCATCTTATTAAATGTTTTGCAGCCATAAAAATTATAAATTATATCTTTAAATATTAACCTGGAAAGCTGTTCGTGATACGTTTTAAATGAAAAATGTAAGTTGCAGGGCATTGAGTAGAAGATCTAATTGTGTTGAGAAATATTAAGAAGGCATATTTTAAATATTATGAAGGTATACTTTATTTGCAAGATTATAAAAAATACTAAAAACACTTAATTTAGAATTAAATTTGAAATAAATTTACGTGAATTGTCATATTGTTTTCCTTCTATGCTCTAAAACAAGTTAGAAAGCCTCTTATAATAGTCTCTGCAATAATCAGAATGCAGTAGTTTCATATCTATTGAGAATTTCATCTGCAAATTCTCTTCCTTAGCAAAAGGATCCTGTTGAGTTACCTTCAGATTATGTGTCCGCCATCCTCTTTCTCACCGTATTATTATTCGTAGACCTCTTTTCTTCATATCACCCATGTAGCTCACGCCTCCCCAGGCTCGGGCTCTATAGTACCAAAAATCTTCCAACAAAGTGAATCTTGGCTAAAGACACTGAATGCCAATTTCTCCTCATTACCCCAAAATATGTGTCAAAACTATATTTCCAAAAGGAATTGTAACATGGGCTTTTTTATTAATAATATAGAGAGTGATTGATAATAACACAGCTACCATCTTGAGACCCCAAATGTGTGGAACAAGGATGCCAAGGTCAAAACTTAATGAGTTTGGTGAGTTTGAGAATTTGGTGGGTGAGGTTTGAGGAGTACAAGATAAAAACATATAGACCATGTTAAGGAGAATGTAGGCTGCAACAGAAAGCCATAGATGAGGTTGCATAATGAGTAAAATACTATGACTTATGTTTTTAAAAGATCATTTTTTGCTACTATGTGGAGAGTAAATTTCAAAGGAGAAAAATAGAGGCAGAAATCCCCATTAGGAAGTGGTTGCATTCACCCGCTAGGAGATGATGGTGGTTTGGCTGTGCATTGCCTAGACAGATGCCAGGTATTCCACAGAGCACTTACGATATCCAGTGATGGATTGGATGTGGGGAGAAGAAAAAGGTAGAGATCAAGGACAACTCCCGCCTGTCACCACATCACTCCCAATGCCCTTGGGTATTCTGATATTCAAAGGCCTGGCAGGGAAAGAGCACCCAGTAGCAGGGACAGAGAGGGTAATGCTACCTTCAATAAGTAATGACGGGGAAAGTCTGGTGCTATCCAAAGAAAACTAGGGGAACATAGAGCCACAAAAGGCAAGAAAATAGTGTTTTTTTCGGGAAGGAGTGGTTAACTGTGTCCAATGCTGCTGAGAGGTCATGGAAGAAAAGGTCAAAAATGGCACTGGATTTGGCCAGGAGGAAGTTAAGGCTACTTGTGGTCCAGCAGTCAGAGTAGAGTAGAGAGGCTATAGGCCGAGGGAAATAGAGAAGACGGCATGGAAGGGAGGAAGAGACCAGTGGGCACAGCAATGCCTTTGGGAAGATTTGTTATAAAGGAAAACAGAGAAATGAAGCAATAGATGGAGAAGGATATTGGATCACTGAAGGGTTTATTCACAACTACATCATACTACAGCTTATTCTAATGTTAATGGAAATGACCCATAAAGAAGAAATAAAAGATTCAGGAGAGGAGAAACTGTAGGAAAAGAGCCCTCAAGTATGGAAGAAAAGCCTTATCCAGGCCACAGGTGGAGCAGTTGGCCCATGGCCCAGGTCACCCACGCCAACAGGAGAGGCACAGACAGGTGTGGCAGGACACTGAGCAGAGGAGAGACAGGGCTTCCCACCTGGGACTCTTCTTTTCCCATTGAAGTGTGAGGCAAGGTCCCTAGTGGAGAGTAGTAGGTGGACAGCAAAATGAAATGTTGAGGAATCATTTTAGAAAAAGGAGGAGCAAAGTCTTGTAACAGGAACATGTGCCTGTCTGAGATGGGAGCCATTGGACAGTTGCAGTCCTCATAGAAGTGTGCCTGGCCAGCACCCCTGTGTGTGGTTCGGCAGGCACATTTGGCACTCCAGGTGCTGCACGGAGGAGGTGTTATTGTCTTTATTTTACAGGCAGGAGACACAGGCACACACATGCTGTGTAATTTACCAAGTCCACCCAGTTCATAAGTGATGAAACCAGGATTAAATGCAAGTATGTCTGACTTCAATGCTCTTTCAATAACAAAATAATAATAATAATAGTAACTGCTTTCTGTCTGATACCAAAGTACTTAGAAAGGTGTAGAGATGGTAAAGGAGAGTGTTTTTAAGAATAATTCCAAAGTCATAACAAACATGCTTCAGCAGAAATGAGAGGAAAGGTATAAATTAGACAATCCATTGATGCTTCTGGGAAGCAAGTATCCCATTACACATTGATGACTCTAGGATCTTTGTTCAAAGTTCAGTTTTAGTAGACTGAATCATCTTAATTGCTTAGTAGAAATGAGATAAGATGATAATCCACAAAAATGACCTGACAGAAAGGCATGCTTTAATAAACCTGGCAATATTTACTCAAAATGAATTCCTATGCATCAACCAATTAATAAAACCAGTAATGATCATGGCCTTCAGTAAGAAAAACGCCCAGAGTCTAGCAGCAAAACAGTGTCAAAGAAAACAAATGTCTGTGTGAAATGTCTTTAAAAGCTCATCACCTTATAAATCAACCTGAGCAAATCAAATATAGCAATTAATATGCAAAAAAGTCTAAATGTGGCACTTGAAAGAGTAATGCAAGAAAATAACAGATTTTTTTGTACTTGAACAAGGCAAAAGACAACAGAAATAGTGGACTGTGCTGGACAGTTGATGCCAAACAAATGTAATTGCTTTGTGGATAAGACTGCAGGATAAGGAGATGGAGGGAGGGCAACAACTGTGCACATTTGTGTGTGATTCTGTGTGCACACTCGAATTACATACAACTGCACATAATCATGTATTTATACATATTTGAAACATGTGATTTAGAGTTATGAAAGCTTATAAAAGACTTAATTGAAGTCAATTTTACAGGCACACAGTCAGACTAATTTAAACATATTTAAAAGACCACGAACATGGAACACTGTAACTCGGGCGGAAAACACAGAGATCACCAAATGTGGGGTTTTCACTAACAACCTAGAAACTTGGGGATAGACAATATATTTTTAACTTGTAATATGGAATAAGGGTTTTCTTAGGAATAGAAACTTCACACATAAAGGATTCAAATAAGTTAAGAAATGCGGACAAGTAATATGCGATAAAAACTGACCCAGGGAGATGACAGACATATAAATCCATAAACTTACAAATCTTCTGAGTCAATAGCTTTGATGAGTCCAGACCATTTGTTATATAAATGATCTTAGCTATGCTGCACCATTTAAGCTTATGGCAAGAATAATAGTAAAATAGCCATGATTTATCAAGTTCCTACACTGTGAGCCCTCCCAGGCTCTCTATGATATCCTGACTCACGTAATGAAGGCAACTGTATTGGCCCCATTTAACAGAGGAAACAGAGGCTCAGAGAACTGGAGCAGAAGCTGTTGCTGGGGTCAGAGATCTAGAAAGTGGTGAAATGAAATTAAACACTTGCCAAACTCATGATTATTCCCACTGTCCTCTCTGGCACCCCTGAGTCCACAGCAAAAGCCATTCCAAAGGGCAGATGGCAAGCAAGTAGATTCAGTCATCCCTGGTCATCTCTGACCCTGCCAGGCCTGGTGTACTGCCCTCTCCTTGACCTCTCACTGACACAAAGCCACCACATGCTCTGTCCTCCCTTATCAGCGATTAGGACTGATTAGAAGAGCAAAAGCCCCAGAAACAGCCCATCCAGCTTTGCACCTCTCCTCCTCACCCTGCACTCCAAGCCCATCCAGCTTCCTAGTGCCCTGTGGGCTTCATTTTATCTAGGCTATGTCTGTGTGTGTATGTGTGTGTACTTGTGTATGCACTTGTGTGTGTGCATATGCACGTGTTTGTGTGCATACTACATGTATACTTGTGTATATGTGTGTATATGTGTGCTTGTATGTGTCTGTATGAACTTGTGGGGGAGGTCCCTGTGTGTGTGTACATGTGTGTGCATGGTGAGGGATGAGGAGAGACAGTGCTGATCAGTGGAAAAGGCCTCTTACATTTAGAAGGGCCCAGGTTTGAATCTTTGCTCCATTGTCTACTACTAACCTCCTGGACTGCTTCTGGATCCTTTACTCCAGTGGGTCCTAAGTGGGTCCTAATGGGGCCAATTTTGGCCTACAGGGAGACTTGGCAATTTCTGGAGATGACTTTGGTTGTCACAACTGGGACGGGTGCTACTCACACCAGGGTAAAGACCAGGATGCTGCTCAGTGTTCTGTAACACAGAGAACAGCTGCGCACAACAAAGAAGTGTCCTTCCCAGATGTCAATCATGCCAAGTTTGGGAGACCCTGCTTTACTCTCCTAGGTCCTGAGAAGTGAAGGCATCCACGAGGGTCTTTCCTCTCACTCCACCCTCTGGTGGCCATCCTTCCTAGCCTCAGGGCTTCAGCTGCCTCCTACCAGATTAAGTTTTATGAAATGTAGCTTTAGCCAAATCATCTTCGTTGTGAAAAATTAGGGTGAAATCCAAACACTTCAGCTTGGCATTCAGGTCTGCAAGGTTTTTTTACAGTGGACTTTTCCAATCTTATTTTCTATGACTTCTCTTCCTGTATACTATGATAAGAATATTGAAAAAACTCACTGTTCTGCTTGCCCAATCCCTGCCTTCCAACCTCCGTGCTTTTGCCCCTACTGACCTCCCACAAAGACTCTTCTTCCTTTTTGCTACACACTCAAATCCCCACATTCTTCAAGTCTCACTGAGCCCCCCGACCTGATTCCCTCCCTTAGAAGCACACCTGTGGCACTCCACCTGAGCCCTGCCACATGGCTCACTGCTGTCACCCTTGCATTGAGCTATCCTGCATGTGTACCGTCAAACTTACAGCTCTCATTGAAAGATCCAAGAATGCTTTCATTTTATTACGTGATAGGAAGTGATAAATTATTACTGAACAAAGGAATGAAGTTAATATATGTAAAATAGTGTTTAGAATAAAACAGGAGGTGTATTAATTAATTAATTTCTGAGTTCCTGGCACAAAGTACTTAATAAATACTCATTGAATGTATTCATAAATTAATTGATCAATTGAATGAATCGATCAATTGCTTAAGAACACCCTCTACAACTCATTTGATGATTAAGTCACACTATATATCAACGTCAGAAAATAATTCCATATTACTTCCTTGAGTTTGAGTACACAAAATGCAAGTTGACTCTCTGTTGGGAAAGTCCACATGCTGTGTGACACCTGCTCATGTCATGGGTATAAGACCCCCTCTTGGAAAGCATCCAGGTCACATTATTTTAACTATTAAATTTCTTTGAACTTCTCAGTAAACCTGGCCCATATTAATCCTAATAGGGTCCAAAAGAGAAGCCTCTAGTGTGAAAGAGGTGAACGCTATTTGCCAAGCTTCACTCAGGAGATGGCTTTAATTTAGAGACAAATCAAGTAAGGATGTGATTTATAGATGCTGTGAGTGAATTCTCAGGACTCTAAAAAAAGCACTACTTACTCACCTACCCAGTGTGTAATTTCCTGTCCTGAGATTTCAGTGGAGTACCTCCTGAGAATGATGATAAAATTCCCAGTGGTAACGAAATTCATCTCAACAGGTCATTTCAACCAAGCAGGTTGAAATGGGGATAAATGTCCAGTGGGCTAGATCTGGTTGGAACCTTGACCCTTTCCTACCCTAGGGCACACTCCATGTGCTTCAGGCATGCCCACCTTCATCCTGTGCTCTACTCAAATTTTAACAGGCCCTTCTCTCAGTGATTGGGCTCCAACATGATCCCATCCATAATAACATACTGCTAAAACTCAAAATTTTACCAGGCCACAATTTCTTTTAAACTTGGAAGACACATTTACACTAAGATGTGAGTGATAGCCTTGGAACCCATCCACAGTATTGCTTTGTTTAAAAAAAAATTTTTTTTTTCACCTACAAAAATGTGTTTTGTTTGAATTTCAGTAAAGAACTCCAGGTGGTCTTAAAGGAGATATTTTGGGGAAAGGGGTTCTCAGCATTACTTCAAACTCTGGTGCCATAACCTACCACGCTAAAGTCATGAACCTCAAATGATTTAATCAGTGTGTTAGCGAATCCTCCCAGGTATTCTCCCCGCTCCTGCCAAAGTGAACATCCCCAAATGCAAATATCTCTGTCATCCCACTATTCAAAACTCCATCCAGAGCTCACTGTGTGATGAAAGTTCAGACTCTTTATTACAGTGCTGAAGGCTCTTCCTAATAGGGTCCCCACCACTGCCCCCTCAAATCTGTTCTGATGTCCAGCTTCAGCACACCAAGCAAATTCTTAGCTCCAGGATGTTGCATAAGCTGTGGACTCTGCTGGCCATGGGTCCCCCCCAGCCCTTCCTCATAGATGGCCCTTTCTAGCTGTGTCCTCACATGGTGGAAGGGGCAAGGGAGCTTTCTTGGGTCTCTTTTTTAAGGGCACTAATCCCATTCATGAGGGTTTTGCCCCCATGACCTAACCACCTCCCAAAGGCCCCACCTTCTAACACCATCACCTTGGGGTAAAGACTCCAACATACAAACTTTTGGGGACATAAACATTAAGACCATAGGACCACTGATGTCCTTCGTCTGGGCTCTGCCTTTCCCTTTTTGAAGAACCGTTACACCTGGGCTGTGAGCTCTTGACTTCCAGGTAAGTCTTACAATGTGTCTCCATGTCTGCCTAGCACAGTGTTGGTTGCAGGAATAAATACTTGAGTGAGTGAAGAAATATATCAGCCAATCTATCAATTATTAAACAGAAGTTTTTCAAAATGAGTGAACTAGCTCAAACTGGCATTAGACTCCAGTTTTTAAATAATAAAACTTGGGAAACAACATATCATATGTTTTGAAAGAACCTGAAGTGAGCCAGAACTATATATGGTCCAAGCTCCTGGTTTGCATATATATGAAACACATTTCCTTCATGGTGTAGCCTAGTGGTTAATGCCCAAGAGTTTGGAAACACCTATGTTCATATCCCAACTCTGAATTTACACAAGTTGCTTTAGGCAGTCGAGGTACTGACTGTAAATATTTTAAAGAATTTTGTATGTGATGCTGAGGATGAGTTTGGGGTGTAGGTTATGTATAAGGTTGAAAAGAGGAAAGAGTTTCGGGGAGAAGAGATAGGAAAGCAAACTCCAGAGAAAAACATTGCTATAGAATGAGCATGTCATGGTTATATGCAGCTAAAACTCTTGGATTCTCTCATAAAATCATTAAATTCTAATTAATATTGGATTAGGTTTGTCACGGTGTGATGCACCCCAGTGTGTTTCTTCTCAGATCAGAAATGCCCAGTCCCCTCCTGCTGGTCCCACAGATGTTTGTCAGCTCTGCCTGGGTTCTTGTTTGGGATGTGAATTTGTAAAGCTTCCAAGTCATAGACAAGTGTTGAAAGCTCATCACCTGAATGGTGCCTCGGAGATAAACAAAGTTGTTAGGTTCCTTGGTGGTCTGGCATGCAGGATGGGATAACGATTCCCCACCCTCTCTGGGAGGAGAAATGCTGTGGTTAAGGTTTGAGTTGACGGCTGGGCACAGACAGCTTTTCTGCTTGTGAATGCTCTAGAAAGCACCTTTAAGTCAACAATAATTGTTTTCCAAGCTAAAGTTTACCAAACATATTTTTAAATAAATTATCTTATTTGATCCTTACAATAGCTTTCAAAATTAAAAGTCCCACGATACACTGTCTGCAAGCTGGAGAACCAGGAAAGCCAATGGGACAATCCAGTCCGAGGCCAAAGGCCTGAGACCGAGAGCCAGTGGTGTAGCTCCCGTCCTGAAGCCAAAGGCCTGAGAAGGGTGTGGGGAGGAAGGGTCACTGGTGTAAGTTCTCTAAGGTCCAGAGTCTGAAAACCCAAGAGCCAAAAGCTCCAATGTCTGAGGGTGGGAGAAGATGGATGTCCCAGCGCAAGAAGAGAAGAGAATTCACCCTTCTTCTGTCTTTTTGTTCTCTCTGGGCCCTCCATGGGGTAAATGATGCCCACCCTCGCTGGCAAAGGCCCATCTTCTTTACTCAGTGTACCGACTCAAATGCTAATCTCTTCCAGAAACAGCCTTACAGGCGCACATGAAGAAATGTTTACCAGCTATGCGCATCTCTCAGCCCAGTCAAGTCAAGTAAAATAACCCCTCGCACCATCATCCTCATTCTGTGCCACTTCCAGCTCCCCTGTAAGTCCAGTCAACATTCCCAGGCTCTTCCAGACCCTGCTGGCCTTTGAGGGGCCTGCTGCCCTCATCCTCAGGCCTCTCCTTACAGCACACATTCCTCTGGTGGCCACTGCCCTGCAAGAGGGGATTCCCCTGGTGCACAGGAAGGACGCCAACTCCCGATGCCATTTCTTGTTTCCTCGTGTTCCGCCAGCTGGAGGATGTAATGTCCTCAAGACTCACGGCTGTGTTCTGTGCTCTGCTGAACACCCAGCACTTGGAAAAGTGCCTTGCACAAAGTAAATATTGAATAGCATTTGTTGAATGAATGAATGAATCTGAGTAGCAAGTTCTACACTGAATAATTAATTCCCATGACCTATTTTACACGCAAATTTCCAATATTACAAAACAAATATCACAAATCAAGTCTGAGTCCCTCATAAAGTTGCACTATCTGGTATTTGGAGTTTTTTGTTTTAATTCCTTGCTGCCCGTCTCAGGGAAGCTTTTCTAACCTTCTCCACTTTCCCTGGGCATCCACACTGCCACTGTCCCAGCATCCTCAGGAAATGAACGAACCTTCCACTTTACTCATGCTGAGGACACCCCATTTCAGCTTCCTCCTCCCATATCACTCTTCTCTTAGAGTCTTGGTCCTGGTGCACTCTCTTGGAAAATCCAAACTGTACTGATAAAGTTGTTCTCTTCCCACCCCACCTCCATCCGTGTGCCCCTCATTTGGGTCACTGTTCTTCCAGTGTCCCGCCTCTTGACCTTACGTAGTGCCTACATTGTCCCATCTGGTCTTCCATGCCCCCACCCACATTTTAGGCAAAGAGGCACCTCCATTCCATCCCGTGACCAATCCCTCTGTCCTCGCACACACCCGTCTCTTCTGCCAGCTCCCCACTGCTCCACTTTTTCCGTTGCGTTCCTTGGGTTCCTTACCACCGTCTACAAACATGCTTCTGCAGCCGTTTTCCCCAGAGTTTTACTTTCACTTGCTCTCTTTCATCACTATTTTCTCTCTTTGGCAGGTCTAACCTCTCCCGAGGAAGGTATGCTCTTTCATCCTAGACTCTAACTCCCATCCCTTCCCACCTCATCACGGTGTTGCCTGGTCAAGTTCTTTCCTCTCCACCTCTCTTAAATTCCAGACTTTTCCAGTCACCTTCAAGAGAAATCTCATGACACGTAACACCTCCGACAGCACACTCATTCCTCTAGAACTTTTTCATCTCATATTCCCCCCATCCACCACTCTCCTGAAACTACTTCCCAAAATAGGTATCAAAAAGAGATGTGCAAGTCCTGGGTCACCTGAGCTTCTCATGAGGCCTGCCAGGTCTTTCCGCCCTCTCCTGGGTCAGTCCAGCCTGCCGCCCACCCTAACCTCCACTGCCAGCTCAGCTTCTCAAGTGCATCTCTTGGTGCATTGTTGTCAGTTTAAAACCTGTGATCACTCCCAGGAGCCCACCACATTAGGTTTACACTTTCTAACTTGAATCTTAGGATCCTCCAAAGCACCATTTCTGATTTACTGCTTTTGGACCCAGAAAACTACTGTATTAGTTTTAAATGATGAACCAATCTCATTTATACAGAAGTGTTTGTTTTTTGTAAAGTGTCACCAACATGGATTTTCAACTTGTTGTCAAGAATATGCCGTAATACACTCAATAGAAAGTCCTGTGAAGACTGTAGCTAAGACATGCAGAGCGAGACTCCAGGGCCTGTGCAGATGTGAGATATATTTAGACATGCACAAACATACTCACAGCAGAAGCGCCACCTTCATTAGTGCGTGTTTCTCATCTCTAAGTGGTACAAGTGTCTCTCAGTTGGAGATGCCATCTCGCTGCCACTGCTGATAGCCGGCTGCTCCTCCCACGGAGACAGGAACTCGGGGAACGAAGTTCAACACCTGGATGCAGGAAAAAAGCAGCTAATTATTTTAAGCATCTCTTCTCTACCTTATCTTGCTTATATTAATGCTGAAGTTTGTCATTGTTGGTTTGCTAATCTCTGGCTTAATTATAAACACAATTATCAAAGTCTAGTTCCACATCAACTAGGTCTACTCAACATTTCAAGTATGTTGACACCTTACTCTACTTATTCAATTACAAGGGAAGAAAAAAGGTATTTTGATGTAGTACAGTGGCATAGTTTACAAAAATTCTGCTCTTAAATAAAAGATAAAAATTTTTGAGGAATATTAATGTCTGTTATTCTCCAATGAAATAATATGTGCACTATATAATGATATATAATGATGTTCAACATCAATGAAGGACAATTTGAATATCAAAAATTATGGTGGGGTCAAAGTCTACTTTTCAACCCTACTGCAAAAGTATTATGCACAATTTCCAGTGATTTTTTTAAAGGTATTCTTCACTTCATCCTTTACCCTGCTGGCGGGAATGCAGATAGAATGACAAGAGTTCAAGCACTCAAAGTATTTTTTAAAAGTTTTTAGTGCATTGAAGACTATTTCAAGAGATCCTAAAAGTGTTAAGTACCAAAAAAACATCAGGTACAATAAATTTATTAATTAATTTGACACCAACTATATGCTTGGTACTACATTAAACCAAAGACTACAGGGGATGGGATCTTTAAAAGGACCCTTGCCAACACTAGAGGTGATCCTAACTTGCTGGCAGGACCAAGCACATAATCAAATGCTTTTTCCATGAACAAAACTATTGACCACATTCTCTTCCATGTTGTGCCCTTTTTACTTGAATGTAAATTTTGTTCACTCAAATGGTTGTTTGAGTTCTGGTCGTTATTTCTTCATTCCTGCCATCTGAAAGGATAGGAGAAAGAATTGCTTTTATCTCTTAGAATTTTATCACATTTGCACACTTAACTGCAAGGTGGAATGAGAAACTCAGTCTTTAGACAGTCATGTGGCCAGTTTAAAAAGGGGGAAGGGGTCTAGTACTAAGAAGAGGAGAACAAGTATATGAGCAAACAGTAGTCCATCACAGTTTCTATTAAAAACTATGCTTGACCAGGTATGGTGGCTCACGCCTGTAATCCTAGTACTCTGCAAGGCCAAGGTGGGAGGATCTCTTGAGCCTGAGAGTTTGAGGCTAGCCTGATCAAGAGCGAGACCCTGTCTCTACTAAAAATAGAAAAATTAGTCACCATGCTGGTGCACGCCTGTAGTCCCAGCTACTTGGGAGGCTGAAGCAGGAGGATCACTTGAGCCCAGGAGTTTGAGGTTGCAGTGAGCTAGGCTGATGCCACTGCACTCTAGCCTGGGTGACAGAGCAAGGCTCTGTCTCCAAAAAAAAAAAAAAAAGTGCTTCACTTTTCACAGCAGTCACCTGCCTATTCTATAGTTTTATCTTATATGTGAAGAGAGGAATGGCAATAGCTTATCTAAGTTACGAGAATGTCAAGTTCCCTGGGTCACCCTCCCTGTGGAAGGGGTACTGGTGGGTGAGATAGTGTGGGGATAGCGTAGTTGTGAAAGGGGCACAATCTTTCAGTGAATGAGGGTAGACAGGCAGTGCACAGCCAGCAGGTCACACGAGTGTTCGCCCCACCCCAAACTCAATGTGCAAGCCTAGGTCGGAACAGAGTAAATAGTCTTATTAACTAAGGAAGATGTTTTTAAAGCTCCACATAGCTACTTTCTGTATTACTAGTCTTTATTGCATGAACATAGTCCATTTCTATTTCTGCATTTCTTTGATCCTTGTGTCTTCCTTTTTCAGATATTGTAAATGTGAAAAAAGGCAAACAAAACATGTGGTCATGTCTAAATCTGATATTTTATAACACAAACACACATACATGTATAATATATATACACATAGATGCATAGATACATGCACACATGGATATGCAAACACACTATGCACATGCACATGCAGACTCACACATGCACACACATGCACATGAACACATACCATGCACATGCATACATACATGCACACATGCATGCAAAGATATACACGTACATGAACATATAACACAGACATGCATATGCACACACACATGCATACAAACATATGAACATGCACATATATATACTCCCCCCACACACATACATGCTTACTATACTTCAGAAGTCAAAAAACCCTTTAAGAATATTATTACCACCACTAGTATTACCAGTAGAGCTTTATATTTGCTAGTATATTCCAAATAACTTTAACTTATTTCTCTACAAACATATTCCTGAGGATCTGAGGATGGAAATAAATGCATGTGTGTCATGTTTTGCTTGTGTACTAAGTAAATGGAATCTGGAGAAAGGAACACATGGAAAGAAAGGGAGGACGTGGCATGACTGGAGCCATGGCCGCAACCGTCTGACCCACCTCTGCCACTGATTTGCTGGGCACTTTCCATTTCCAGGCCTCAGTTTCCTCATTTATAAAAAGTGGAGACTGGATAAAACCATAAAGTCACCATTACTGACTGAATTGTGTCCCCCTCTCCCAAATTCATATGTGGAAGCCCTAATCTCCAATGTACCTATATTTGAAAATAGGGCCTTTAAAGAGGCAATCAAGGTAAGATGAGGTCGCAATGATGGGTCCCTAGTCCAGTAGGTCTGGTGTCCTCATAAGAAGAGGAAGAGACACGAGGGTGCGTGCACAGAGGTAAGGCAATGAGAGGACACAGAGAGAAGACGGCTGTCTGCAAGTCAAGGAGAGAGGCCTCTAGAGAAACCAACCCTGCCAACACCTTGATCTTGGACTTCCAGCCTCCAGAGTTCCCTATAAATATGCACAACTATTGTGTACCCATAATAAATAAAAATGAAAATTTTAAAAATATATTTTAATAAATACTCGATAGCCTGTGGATGGGGGGAGGAGGGCTGATGGGAAGGTTGTTACTCCAAGTTATTATTTGAAATAACTTCCTTGGACCCAGTGATTATGGCTTTATTTTTGCCATATTCTTATCACATTTATTATTTAAGATGTGTCATTCATCTGTTTCTAGGCAGCTTACCAACCTGGATATCTGGGCTTTATCCAATTACCTAAATTTATATCATTGACTGGAGATGGTTTCATTATTCCAACATTGCAATTCTCAAAGATGACCCTAGATGGGTGAGAGTCACCTATTTGGAACAAAAATGATGTCTACACTAACAAGAAGACATTTGTCAAAGTTACAGCCATCTCGTGTCAGTACTTGTTTGCAATACATGACTCTCATTTGGTTCATGAACCACTTTGACTCTCAATCTGGAAACTTAAATGTTTTCCCCAACATTTGGCCAACTCTTTGGTCTCCTACTTGGCTTAACCCAGCAACTGTGATTTCTGTCTTCTCTGCTGAACATGCATTACCGGCCCCACTGCCAACACACAAGGCTGCACCTCTAGCTTTGGACAAAACAATCCACCTGACTACACACTCCCATGATCAATCCTACATAGTCATAGGTCAAATCACATTTCTGCTCATGCTAGTCGTATACAATATAGATTGATTGTTGGTATTGACTCCTACTGCTAAACAATCACAATATTCTATATCCAGCTCAGACAAAAACTTGCACCAGTAGAAGAGCATGCCTAAACACAGTTAGCTGGCAGAAGGGGCATGTTGCCTCTCACGCTCCCTCAAGTCCTGATGCCTCCCTTGGCTGGATTCCAGAGGACCTGCTAATCTGCCTGGCTGAAATAAGGTGATCCATTTACCGAGGCAATGAAGCTGAGCATTAGATTATAATAATTAACTTTTTGAAAATAATTATTTAACTTTAGTTCAAATTTATTAGTCACCAGGGAGTAGCTGATTCCTGATTGCAATCTCAAAATATTGCTTGGGATAAATACAGGTAATAGAATCTATTTTTTTCTCTAGTTTTATCACAATTCTAGTACTGGATGAGTTAACAAGATCTCAGAATTAATTTACAGTCTCACAAATACAGCATGCAACTTCACTCTTCAGTGACCACTTCCTTATCTGGAGAAAGGGATCCAACTGTCATAATGACCTAGTAATTGTAATACTTTGCTGATATGGAAGGAAGGCGAATTACTCTAATAGGAATTTACTGAGTCTCTGGAAGTTTGGCTGCACAAGAGTACTGGTGTCTTCTAAGTATGAGGATTGGCAATGACAGGATGCTATTCTTTTCAGACTGCAAAAATATTTCAAAATAAATTATAATGATTGACATGTTCTTGAGTTTGCAAAGTTTCTTAATTCTTCATGTATCTTTCCACTTCTTCTAGCTTGTGTCTTCCTATTTTCAGCCTCTCTCATATCATTTAAATTCTTTTTTCTGTCTCCCAAAAAAGGGATTTAAAATCTTCCCAAATGATACAAAATTACCTATGCAGTATATATATTCATAACAATGTAAAAATAGAAAAAGTGGTTAGGAAAACAAATAAAGAAAATAAGCATTTTTATAATGGGTTATGGGTAGAGTTTATTCTTCTTAGTTTTTAAAATTGTCTATAATTAGTAAGCATCACTTTTATGAAAATAATAATAATATGATGATAATAAAACCTAATAACAGAGTGGAGGAAGCATGAGCTCAGGGATCAAATATGTCTGACTGAAATTCTTTCCATGAGACCGTGGACAAGTGCCATAACCTCTCTAAGGTGTTGTTATCTTACGTCAAATTTGTTATACAATACCTTCTTTCTAGAACCTTTGTGAGAATTAAATACAATAACCTCTGTAAAGTCCTTTACATGGTACATATTACTTTCCTAGTCAGTGAAATCTTTATCATAATGGGAGAAGAGATTTCACTGAAAACTAAGCTAAAAACACCTTTCTGAATCAAAAATGTGATGTCTTTGTCTCTGCACGAGCATACAGTCAGAAAGCTAGATAACAAACTGCAAATGTCTTCCACACTATTGCATCAGCCCCAAATAATCACGACAGTCACAAAGTGCATGGCTGCAAAGCCAGAGGCAGACAGGTGTTGGTGTCACTGGCTTCCGTCATGAGCAAGGTTCCAGCTATTCCTACCTGCATCCTGGGTAGACATTAGATATTTCAGTGGTATGTCCAGTTTCTCAAAAGCCTTGTGAAGATAAAATACCTTAAGATTAAAAAAGGACATGTTTATAGAATATTTTGCCATAAAACTAAATAACTGAAGAGTCCAAAATTCTTTTGCTTATATGCTCTGGCTTGGAATACCATCTCTCTGATTCTGTAAAGGGGGAGTTTTCTTTGATGCTATTCATGTGTTACGATGATTCTCCTCAGGAAACCTGGAATACTTCAACCAAAATTGTTTTCACTGTTTTGAGAGAGGCCAGAAACAGTGATTGTAAGAAATTTGGCCATTTGAGGAAATATGCACACTCCATTATGAGGTTCGAGATTTCTGTTGAGTAAAGTGGTTTGTGCAACAACTTCCAAAACTAGAAAAAGTATCTTTTGACTAGAAATGAGATTATTTAACAAACATGATCTGAGTACCTCCTACATGGCAAGACCTTACAATACAAAGTGAATGCCACCCCAGTAGCCAATCCCTAACAAATCCCATCTGTTTTACTTCCAAAGTGCACCCTTGTTTTTCATCTCCACTGCTGCATCCTTGGTCTAAACCTCCATCTTCTCTCATTTAGACAGATGACAAGAGCCTTCTGCCTGGTTTTCTGGTAACTGCCTCCCAATCCTAATTGGTCATCCTCTCTCCATGATCCATGCCCTCTGGGAGACCACCCAAGCTCCTCCCAACTTTGCTTCTGGTTTTTCGCTGAGGTCTCACCTCTCACCATCCTTAGTCCTGCAGTTCTACTGAACCTCAACTGTAGGCATTAATGGGGGAAAAAACCTCAAATGTTGTAAAATAATTTAAAGAGGTTTATTCTGAGCCGATGTGTGTGACCATGGCCTGGGGAGCCACACCCAAGAAGTCTTGAGCAAGTAGTTCCAAGCTGGTTGGGTTACAGTTTGGTTTTATACAATGTAAGGAGACAGAAATTGCAGTTATAAACATAAATCAATAAATCATAAATCAGTACATTGGTTTATACATTGGATTGGCTCAAAAAGGCAGGACACCTTGAAGTAGGGGTTAATAGGTTATAAGTGGTTTCAAAGATTCTTTGATTTGTAATTGCTAAAGCTTTGTCAGAGGCTTGCAATGTTAAGATAAGGAAGTCTGTTAATCAGAGACGAGCTACAGTATATTGACTCAAGTGATCTATTAAGTATGTTGATGGCTTGCAGGGGACTTAACTTTTGCTTTGCATGGCCTTAGGTTAATAATGTAGTATCTTATTGTCCAAGGCATGTCCAGCTTCCCTTCCCTCATGGCCAGAAACTCAGTTTTAGGTTTTCCTGGGGTACCCTTGGCCAAGAGGGCGTCCATTAAGTTGGTGGAGTGCTTAGGATTTTATGTTAGTTCACAGCGTTCAGGGGACACACTGTGTGGTGCTGTTCACATCCTGTCTGCTCAAGTTTTTGTTTTGGTGTGCCCTTGGCCAGTTCTTCGCTTGGATAATTCTTTTTCATTACTCTAAGACTCACTGTATTAATGATGCCTTTCTATTTTCTGTATTCTGAGGCTTTGACATCTGAGGCCTTGCTGACCTTGGAGGAACTGCCCCTCCCAGGGACTGCCAATTCCTAAAGGAATTAAACAACTCCACCACAAGTGTGCCCTTCACATGCAAACCACCAATCCAGGGCCCACACCCCGGCCCCTTTTCTATGGATCTCTCACACTCAGGGCCACCTAATCACCCAAGGGCCAGCCAAACCCCAGACAACTGGGGACAAGCACCTGCACCCCAGAAGCTGCTGAAATTATTCAAACTAGCCAATCCTAAACCTGTCAGTCTCGTTTCACCTGTTCCCTCCCACAGAAACCATAATCAAGGCTTTGCCCACATTTTCTTCTCAGCCCCTCTGCTTCCTGACCAAGTCTCAAGCTCCCTGCATGGGCCTGCTTGGCATGACAGGCTTCCTCCTCCAAAACTGGGAGCAGCAAAGTATCTTTTCAATGACAATTGTCTTCTGACCTGTTGGCCTCACTACTCGAATAATAATAAAATCTGCATTTTAAAACACTCACCTCCATAATCTTCTCTGCGAAACCTGCCCAAATCCCTTCTCTCCCAGACTAAATACGACACAGCATATCTCATCTATACTCCCACTGGCCCCAGATGAACCATTGTGAGAGCTCTCACCACACCACGCTGAAATGGACGGATAATGCAGCAGCTTTCCCACCAAGCCGTGTGGCCAGAAGTACATCTTGTACATGTACTTACTGCCAGAGCCTAAAATAAAACCTACACCTAGGACATGGCAGACTCACCATGTATGTTTGTTGAATTTAACAGAATTGGAAAATGATCCCTGCTCTCAAAAACATCAACTTGAAGAAAGATACAGAGCAGCAGCCAGATTGTTTCAGTGCAGCATGGTAAATACTACAACAGAAATAAACACAGGCTGCTTGGGGAGCTCAGAGGATGCACAAGGGACCCTTGACCTATGACAGTTTAAAAGCCTTCATTTTAGTTTGTCTTTTGGTCTCAGAAGCTAGGGGTACTCCTGCTTTCAACAGAGCTTGTGAATTTTTCCATAGTAAATTTAAAAGTACTAACAGAATGAAAATAATAGCCTTAAAATCAGTTAATTTGAAGCTCTGGACTATTGGACTAGATGACCTGGCATATTTAAGAAGGAGGAAGAAATTATTGCATCAATTCAATTAGCTGTCTTAGATTCCACCTTCTTACTGCCTCTCCACTGTGCCTTGTCTCCATCCCCTCTGCTATTGCTTTGTCATGGCTCACAGTGGCCACATGCCTTCCTGAAGAAGGAAGGACTCAGAAGTGATTAAGCAGCTGAGTTAAAATCCCAACTCAGCCATTACTCTCCTACCTTTGACAAGTTATTTAATCTCCCCAAACATTTGCTTCTCTTTAATAAACTATCATTAATACTAACTACTACTCAGGATTATAGTAAGGATTAAATTAGCTAGTCCATATGTCTGGCACGTATTAAGAGCTCAGTGAATGTTAGCAAGAATACTCTTGCAATATCCTCCTCACTTGTCTCATCTCCAACTGCTCGTGTGCCATCAGATCTTTGCTCTCCATGGACACCTGTCTAGCATATAATTCTGACTGTGTTTCTATTTCCATCCTCCCTGGAAATCTTCTCTTAGAGTTTATAAAATGAAGTTTAGACTCCTTAGAAACACATTACAGACCCCCCCCCCCCCATGATCAGCCCCTGGTAATCTCTGCAGCTCTCATTGCAGTCCTCCGGCCCAGCTGAGCTTCCACTTGAGGCTCCTGAAAACACCGGGCTTTTCCAAAGCTCCCCCTGTGCACCCTGGTTCAGCTGTTACCCTGACCCAGAGTGCCCTCGCTGCCACTCTGTCGCTGCTCCAGCAGAAAACAGCAACTTCTCTCCTTTATGCTCTACCTATCTCTGCGATAGCACTCTTCACACTTACCAGTACTGATTGGTGTGTATGTGTGTCTTCCACCAGTAAACTGTGGGCTTGCTGAGAGCTGGGACCATGTCTCGTCTTCATATTGCCAGGGCCCGAAATGGTGCCTGAAATATAGTAGTAGCTCACTAAGTTCTCATAGAAACATGAATGAATTGGTTGAGTAAAATCAGTCAACATACCCAAACTTATTTTCTCTTTAATCTACTATCTCCTTCTGGAAATTTAGCAAAAATAAATAGTGTGCATCATTATCAGGTCTGGGCCCATATGAAGAGAGAATGTGCCAGACTGAAACATCAAGTGGGCTTGATTCAGTATGTTCCATGTATGTGCCTGTGCTTCACCCTGCTGACTCCACCGCTTCCCCATCCCCACCCTCTGCACCGCCCCCCCATGGCTACACATGGAATGACAGCACAGATGATGGGATTCAACAAGTCTTTGGTTGAACTGATCTTTCCACAGTGTATAAGCACAAGGAAAAAAAAAAAAGCCTGAGTCAACTGGTCTACATCTTCAGGACCTAATTAATTAAATATTTGGTAAACATCCTAGGGATATGGCCAGTCTATTGCCCCTTTCATCTTATTTCAACACTACCCATCCCAACTTCTTATCAAAGTTCGACAAATTGACTCATTGACATGAGTTTTAAAGAAATATTCAAAGTCTGTGATTTCATAATTCATTCTACCCCCCAAATACATAGTCCCTATGTCTTAATAGCATGTTAATACAACATTACAGTTTTCCATAAAAATTGCAAATGATGGTAAACTATGACACCAATTCTGGGCACAGCAAAGACAAAAGTCTGGATGGAGCCATGGAGTGCTTCAAGAAAGCAACCCTAAACCAAGGAGGAAATATGTGGTTTAATTGGATTGTCATCAGTTTTTTAATGCTGTATTAAAATCAGTATTTTAATGCTGAGCTGCTTCCAATAGCATATGTGCAATGGGATTTCCCATTCTCATTACAATATTATTATTTATTTTAGAAAAGTCTGTAACTGATTTGTAGCTATACAAATTTATGTTTTTGATGCTTTTAATCCTCTTAGATAAAGTACTTACTGGACTATCTTTCCAATAAAACCATTCACTAAAAGTAACTCTCTATGTAATCTCATTGAAATTGATTTTTCTAGGGAAAAACCTTGAAAAAAAGTCACAAGTCCAGTTTATGAATAAATTATTAGGTTGATTACTGTTATTTGTCATCTAAATATATTATGCAACAAACTAACTCTGAATACTTAAAACAATATAGGAACTTTGATGGAAGTATGTGGGGTTTAATGACTCTCATAGCTTGGTTGAGATTGGAGCAATGCTAGGAAGCTGATTTCCCTAATTAAAGTCACTGATGCCCTTTGGGGTTGCTAAATATTTATAAAGATGAGGCTGTTCATCACAGATGCTTCTTGGTTTGTTTAGGGTTTTTGTTTGTTTTTACCCATCATGTACTCCACATGATAACATAATGGCCGGCCAAGCCCTGTTTCCCATTGCAATGTTTTCTTCAGTCTTTGCCATTTGACTCAGCCCCAAACTCTGAGAAAGATTTTGTCCTTTCTTCAGGAAGGACTTAAAACAGCTGGGTTCCTTAATTCGGGTCACTCAGCGCCAGGGCAACCTGGTGGTTAGTTTTGCTCTGAGACTGTGTACATTCCTTAACGTCAGACTCCTGTCACTGGCAGACAAGAGAAAGCACCTCACAAACTTCTACGGGGCACATAATGGGCCCCAGGTGCTGTGCTCAGAAACCCATCACCACATTTATGCCAAGACTATCCTTCCCACGGGCAGCTACGTGACTAGTCCTCACACGAGAGTGGACATCATTATCCCCAGTCTGTAGATGAGAACACTGAGGCTTATACCATTTAAATCACCTATTAAAGGAAATGAAAGCAATTGGAAGAACTGCTAATGCTCTCATTAGAATTTTTAAATGTGTGTTATTCCCATCCACAGTGGTGTTTATAGCTCCAAAGTCCCTGCCTTTGCATTCCTGCAAAGACGACTTCCCCAGCATCTCAGTATTTTATCTTGTCTAGCACCTACTACCCAGACCAGAATTGGCTTCTGTACACCATGAAAATATTTTTATGACTTAGAATGCAGTGCAAGTAGTGAGCACTGGAGCTGTCCAATGCAGTGGGCCTGCTATCACTTACCATCAGCCCTTCCCCAGCTTGCTTGGGCCTGCCGGGTGTTGCCTCTCCCAGGGCTACTATTCAATACGTGCTGCCAGCCTGCAGGACTCCACCTGCCTGAGCCGGTGGTTACCCATCACCTGTTTCTGTCGTCTCTAAATGTTGGGCTCCGTATCCTCAGTTGCATTTTAATCCAACACCAGCACCTAGGTCCCACTCTGCATTAGGGGAGCCAGCAAGAGACAGACCAGAGTAATATTTCACATACTTGAATGAAGTGAAGAAGATTAAAGGAAGCCAACAAGGAATAGTGAAGCACCCCAGGGCCAGCAATAGCAGGGAGCAGCTCCGCTGCTTAGCCTGAAAGGGCAAGGAGATGGAACATGTTCTGGATAGACCCCGGTGAGGGTGATGGCCACAACTGTAATATTTAATAGTAGCTGTAGCTGTAGGAGGGGATCACAGGACAGGGCCTTTGGCCTTCTGGAGAGGGACACAGCCACCCAGCCACCGCCATCCCAGCCCAGCAGGGAGGGAACCAGGTGAGTAAACACCCCTCCCCGTGTCCACTTCCACCTTCCAGTCTTCTCCTGACTGTGGAAGTTGGGGGGAAAGAACACTTGGCTGGGGCAGCCCATAGAAGTCAATTCCTAGGAAACAAAACAGGATGGAAAGAAAGCTGCAGATTGAATCTGGGGGGAAAGGGAGTATCTGTCCTGCCCCTGTGCACCAGCTCTTCCCCTCAAGACCAGTCTAGTTTATATTCTAGGCTTTTCCCCACTTAACTGGCCTGCTCTATGGCTCCTTAGAATTCTGTTGAGATAGGCTCACCATAGGTGATAGCTATTTGCTATTTTTGTCCTCTTTATATCCTTTTCCTCTTGTTGTTGGCAATAATACTTCAAAGTTCTTTTGGGGAATCATTATACTCCATTCCTATTTCCTGTGGCATGTGGCTGGTTGAAGCACCCCTGGTGGCAGATGTTGAATCATTTTTAGGCATCAGGATCAGACTAACCCAAAGGAACACACATTTTAGTTGTAGCCAAGTCCAGTAAGTCAAAAAGCAGAGATCAGCTGACATACTACATTCTGGTCAGTTTTGAACTTCAGCTGTCTCAACTTCAGCCATCAAGAGTTCAGTCATCTACTGTCCCTTAATTGTATCTAATTATCCCATCGTGTAGCAGGACATTGTAAGTCTATTTCTCTTCTAAAACTATGAGTACTCTGATGGCAGAGAATATACGGTTCTTCTTTCTATACCAAACATCTGGCATGATTGCTGACACTCAGTTAACACTTGCAAAATAAACAGAAGAATGAAGACGCGAGAGGATAAACCCCTGTTGGGGTTCTATCCAGAATATGCCATTTCACAGAAACTTCATGGGTACCTCGGCCTGGGTACCTCTCTGCCGGCAGCAGTCAGAGGAAGATAACAGGCAACAGGATAAAGGATAGATGACAATAAAGAGAAATTGTTTCAGAAATGGGTTTATGGCTTTGTGTGGATACTGAAATGATTAAAAACCAGATATTTTTGGTAAAAATTGAAATGTTCTCGCATTGTAATCATCTCACAGAGCTTACAAAATTGACAGTGGGGAATGGACACAATTAAGCAACTGTCAAGGTTAACTAACGAAGAGTCATATTTCTGATGAGGGAATAAGATCCCACCCACCCACCCGCAGACCACTTATGCTGCTTTCTAACCCACACCCACCCAGGTGGTCATGTCCAAACCCCATTCTAATCTTTCTTCTGGAGGAATAGGATGCTTTCCCCACCTCTTCCTTACATCATATCCTTCAAGGTCAAGTTCAAATTACAGTCCCTATGAGAAGCTTCCTCTTAACTACTTCACCTCATTAATTTAGAGCTCAGCAGAGAAAAAAGGCACTCTCCAAGAACAGTTGTCTAAGGGATCACCACCCTGATTAAAAGATAAGATGACAGGGTCCACGGGAAAACTTGGGGGACTAGTGGGGGCCAGCCCCTCACCACTCCCAGGGAAGGAGGGGAGGAGGGCAGGCAGCTGCCTACGGCAGACCACTAGCTCTGGAAACAGCGTTGTGAATTCACAGAGAAGCAATGTGGGACACTCAGTGCGGGGGGAGCGGGGGAGGGTGGTTAAATAGGTGACAGGGAGATGCAAATACGAAGATCAGAGAAGGAAAAAGAACAATAGAGAATTGAGCGTGGGAAGGTTGTGCTTGCCTTGCTGGAGCAGTGGGATCCAACCCGCAAGAGGACACCCACCCCTCCTACAGACCTCCTACTGCTCAGACAGGGACATGCCTGCAGCCGATGCAGAGCCGTGACACTGGACAACAGGCTGTGTGGAGAAGAAGCAATAGCCGGGGCCATCCTGAGCTCTCGGGTGCACCAGGCGCACCGCACCAGACTGGGGCGGGTCACTGATTTGTGGCTTCCCTGAGCGGTCACCCCAAACTGGGAGCCAAGGCCTCACCCCTAGAGATCAGGAGGACCTGGGCACAGGAATTGAACAGAGAGCAGCGGGTGCTGACTCAGGGGCTCTGGGTGACCACTGAGGCTAGTGCTGGGCTGGGTGTGGAGGGCTGTGATGTCTGCGCATCTGACCTGGTACCCATGGGTCCCTTGTGCCTGGGAGGCAGCCTGCAGCCTGCCTGTCCCAGAACCTGCCCTCCAGTTCGGGTTGGAACACCATTTGTACACCCCCAACTTCAGAGACCTCAGTCAGAGCCTTTGCTTCTGGCTTCACCCCAGTTCCAGCTTGGGAACTCACGGGCTGGGGCACAGCAGGCTCTGCCCTAAGAGGCCTCAGGCAGCTGCTTCAGCCGGCTCTGACCTGCATCTGTGGGACTCTTGTAGTTTGCAGCATGTCCACCCGAGCCACCTCCTGCCTGCCTGGCCTTGACCCACCCTCCAGGTCGGGTTGAGCCCACAGACTGCTGCCACCAGTGAGCTGGGAGCTTCTTGTGGATAAGGCACCAGGGCCCTGCCCGCCTCTGCCCACAGACCCTACCTAATCAGCAGGTGCCCTGTTGCTTCCCAACCCTCTGGGCGATTTTGCCCTCCCCAGGGGGCTTCGACTCCTCAGGTTCCATCTTGCTCATCCCCACACAGACATTTCTCAACTCCAACCCATACTGCAGGAGCCACACGGGGGTCCAGTGTGTCTCAGGATGTTCTGCATGACTCCAGACCCCCTGGGCCCTAGAGATCAATTCCTGACCATGGCAGGGATAAAGATACTGGTCCTGTGTCACCCACAGGGTGCCCAAGGTGGTTCATTGTCCCTTTACCTTGGGGCCTGTCTTGCTCTAATGGGGCTGCCAGGCAAGCAGCAGCAGGGAGGGCTGGCAGGCTGTGAGCTCCCAGTCTGAGCACCCCTCAGTCCACTGCAGGACCCCAAAGGGAGAGGCCTGAGCCCTGCTCACTGTGGAAGCTCCATGTGGCAGCTCAATTTTCTCTCTCTGCAGCCATGGTTGGGGTAGGGGCAGGGGAGAAGAAGAGACTGAGTGGAGGAAAGCTAGCAATCGGGTCTTCTCTGACTCACTCTCCAGGAGGCAGTCCACCCAGAATGACCAGATGGGCCCACAGACCAAATCCCATAACCCCCAGGCCTCGAGTGCAGTATCCAGGAGCACAGAGGGAATATTCATGATCTAGTCTGGGGAACTGAGGATGCCTGCAGGGGTAGATCAGGGGAGAGAGTACAATGTGGCTCCTAGCTGCAGTGTGCTTGTGGGACACTCTTCCTCCTATAGGAGGGCTGTGCTCCCAGCTCAAACCGGGATCCTGGGTAGGGAAATTCCCTGCCTACATCACAGTCACAGGGGAGCTTAGCTATCTTGAGGTCCTGACTACTGGCAGAGTCCCACGAGAAACCAAGGAATAGCGGAAGGTTGAAAGCAGCAAGGCCTGCTCCAGACTGCAGGACTGTGGGTCTCAGACAGCCCCACCTCCACACACAGAGTTTCTGATTAAGTGGGGCCACTGTAGCCCCTCCTTGGCAGCTTATCCCAGAGTTGGAGAATGGACCCTCAACTGCTGCACATCCCTTGTCAGCATTTGTGGAGCTTGAGGGTAGGCTTATGCAACCTAACCCTGCCCAACCTCATTCCCCCACCCACCTCTGCTGTGGTGGAGAACAAAGGACTCACCTGGAAGTTCCAGAGCTCCACTCACCAACTGAGGCATTAGAGGGCTTCTCCTGAGGAACTAGAACCAGTCACAGGATCCAAAAAGAGCAGTGAAGCTTGTTCCCTCCAGCAAACACCACCTACTGACAGGGAGATCAATTTTCATACCCTTTACAACGTTTACCGACTCAGTCACAGAGCATGTGGTTAATTCTCAACCACAAGCACCACCAACTGACTTAGAGATTAAACTGGGAATTTCATTAACTAAACAAAAGAAAATCCAAAAGTAAGAAGTAACAGCAGCTCCAGATGAGAAGGAATCAGTGAAACAACTCTGGAAGTACAAAGAACCAAATCAAAAGGTCACCCCCAAATGGGAACACCAGCTCCCTAGCAATGGATACCAACCAAAAGCAGAATATTGAAATGATAGGTGAAGAATTTTGAACATGGATTGTAAGGAAGCTTAATGAAATACAACATAAAATGGAAACCCAACACAAAGAAACCGCAAAAACAATGCAAGAAATTAATGAGAAATTCACTAAAGAAATTAAATTATTAAAGAAAAATCAAACAGAACTACTGGAAATGAAAAACTCATTCAGGGAACTACAAAACACAGCAGAAAGCCTCAATAACAGGTTAGGTCAAGCAGAAGAAAGAATCTCAGAGCTTGAAAACAACAACATTCAATTAAAAGAGTCAGTCACAGAGGTACAGCAGAGAAATAAAAGGAATGGACAAAGCCTACAAGATATATCAGGCTATGTAAAGAGGCCTAACATAAAAATCATAGGCATCCCTGAGGGTGAAGAAGAAAACACACAAGGGTTGGATAATTTATTTAAGGGAATAATTGAGGAAAATTTCCCTGGCCTTGCTAGAAATCTAGATACCCAGATACAAGAAGCTCAAAGGACTCCTGGGAGATTCATCACAAACAGGCAAACACTACAACACATAGTCACTAGACTTGCCAAAATAAACTCAAAAGAGGTCCTCCTATAAGCCATAAGGTGAAAGCAGAGGGTAACTTACAAGGGAAAACCCATCAGACTAACCACAGACTTCTCAACTGAGAGCTTACAAACCAGAAGGAATTGGGGTGCCATTCTCAATCTTCTCAAACAAAATAATGCCTACCCTAGAATACCATATCCTGCAAAAGTAACTTTTGTACATGAGGAGAAAATAAAATCTTTCTCAGACAAGCAAACACTGAGGGAATTTGTCAAGAAGGATGTCCCCTACAGGAAATACTCAGAGCTTCGTGGTTCAAGGACAAACACAATAAACATTAACCAGTGTAAAATCACCCAACAGTAAAGATCAAAGGCCAGATACCACAATAGCTAAAGAGAGAAAACAAAGCAACAAAGTTCTACTCAACAGGATGAACAGAAATCCACACCACTTATCAATTCTTTCAATAAATGTCAATGGCTTGAACTGCCCACTAAAGAGACATAGGGTGGTAAAATGGATAAATGTACACAAACCAACAATATGCTGTCTCCAGGAAACACATCTAACCCACAAGGACTCATTCAAACTCAAGGTGAAAGACGGAAAACAATATTCCACACTAACGGAAACCAAAGAAAGCTGGTGTAGCAGTTCTTATATCAGATAACTGAATCTTCAAATCAACAAAAATAATGAAAGACAAAGATGGTCATTATATAAAGGGAACAATTCAACAAGAAGACAGCACAATTCTAAATATTTACACATCCATCACAGGTGCACCCAGATTCATAAAGGAAATTCTACTTGATCTAAATAAAGTGATAAACAGCAGTGCCATAATAGCCAGGGACTTCACCACCCCTTTGACAGAACAGGACAGATGCTCCAAACAGAAAATAAACAAAGAAACAGACCTCTAGAACAAAAATGGGCCTAACAGACATTTACAGAACATTCTACCCCAAAACCACTGAATATACTTTCTTCTCATCAGTTCATGGCCCCAGATTGACCACATCTGGGGCCACAAAACATGTCTCAACAAGTTTTAAAAAATAGAAACTATTCCTTGCATCTTCTCAGACCACAGTGGAATAAAATTAGATATCAACTCCAACAGAAACAATCATCTGCACACAAAGTCATAGAACTAAATAACCTACTGCTAAATGATACTCAGTTCAAGGAGGAAATTAAGATGGAAATCAAAAGATAATTTGAACTTAATGAAAAAGGTAACACAAGTTATCTAAATCTGTGGGACACAGCTAAAGCAGTCTTGAGAGGAAAATTCATAGCCATAAATGCCCACATCCAAGAGATACAAAGATCACAAATCAACAGTATAATGAATTGACTCAAAGAACTGGAAAAGGAAGAGCAAACTGACCCCAAACCAGCAGAAGAAAAGCAATGACCAAGATTACAGCCAAATTAAATGAAATTGATAATAAAAGAACTGTACAGATTAATAAAACAAAAAGTTAGTTCTTTGAAAAGATAAACAAACTTGACACTCCTCTTGCTAGATTAACCAGAAGCAGAAAAGAAAGGACTCTAATAAGCTCAATCAGGAATAAAAAAGGAGAAATTACAACTGATATCATGGACATAAAAAATATCATTTCTGAATACTATAAAAATCTCTATATACATAAACTTGAAAATGGGGAGGAAATGGACAAATTCTTAGAAACACAAAGCCTTACTAGGCTCAATCAGGAAGAAATAGAATTCCTGAACAGACCAATATCCAGCACCAAAATTGAAGCAGTAATAAAAAACACTTCCTAAAAAAAAAATTCCCAGGCCAAGTGGTTTACACCTCAAATCTATGAGACCTACAAAGAACAACTGGTGCCTATCATGCAGAAATTATTTCACAGTATCAAAAAGGAAGGAATCCTCCCCAACACATTTAAAAAGCCAACATCACCCTGATACCAAAGCCAGGAAAGGACTCAACAAAAAAAGAAAACTACAAACCAATATTGCTTATGAATATAGATGCAAAAATTCTCAATAAAATCCTAACAAATCAAATATAGCTGCTCATCAAAAAAATAATCCAACATGACCAAGTGAGCGTCCTCCCAGGAATGCAGGGATGGTTCAACATACATAAATCCATAAGTATAATTCACCACATAAACAGAAGTAAAAACAAAGACCATATGAGCCTCTCAATAGATACAGAAAAAGCATTTGACAAAATTCAACACCATTTAAGATAAGAACTCCTAACAAAATACACATAGACAGGTCTTAACTAAAAATGATAAAAGCCATATACAACAAACCTACAGCCAACATCATACTGAATGGGGAAAAATTGAAAACATTCATGCTTAGAACTGGAATCAGACAAGGTTGCTGTCTGTCACCACTTCTATTAAACATAGTGCAGGAAGTCCTAGCCACAGCAATCACACAAGAGAAGGAAATCAGAGGCATCCAAATGGGGACAGAAGAGGTCAAACTATTGCTTTTTGCTGATGATCTTATATCTAGAAAACCCCGAAGATTCTGCCAAGAGACTACTGGAATTGATAAATAAATTCAGCAAAATCTCAGATTACAAAATCAATGTATAAAAATCAATAGCATTCCTATATGCCAACAACAATCAAAATGAGAACCAAATCGAAGACTCAATACCCTTCACAATAGCAACAAAGAAAATAAAACACCTAGGAATGTTTTTAACTACAGAGGTGAAAGACCCCTACAGGGAGAACTATGGACTACTGAGGAAGGAAATAGCAAAAGACATAAACATGTGGAAAACCATACCATGCTCATGGGTCAGCAGAATCAACATTGTTAAAATGTGTATTGTTAAAATGTCTATACTACCCAAAGTCATCTACAGATCAATGCAATCCCTATTAAAATACCAACAACGTTTTTCACAGATCTAGAAAAAAATAATTCTATGCTTCGTGTAGAACCAGACAAGATCCCACACAGCCAAAGCAATCTAAAGCAAAATATACATATTGGGAGGCATCAATTTACCAGACTTCAAACTATACTACAAGGCTATAGTAACCAAAACAACATGGTACTATCGCAAGAACAGAGACATAGGCCAATGGAACAGAACTGAGAACCCAGATATAAAACCATCCTCAGATATCCATATGATCTTTGACAAAGCAGACAAAAATATACACTGGGAAAAAGAATCCCTAATCAATAAATGGTACTGGGAAAATTGGATAGCCACATGTAGAAGACTGAAACAGGATCCTCACCTCTCACCTCTCACATAAATCAACTCACAGTGGATAACAGACTTCAACCTAAGACATGAAACTATAAGAATTTTAGAAGAAGATGTTGCAAAAACTCTTATAATCATTGCTGAGGCAAATAATTTATGAAGAAGACCCAAAAATCAATAATAGCAACAACAAAAATAAATAAATGGGACCTGATCAAATTAAAAAAGCTTCTGCACAGCTAAGGAAACTATCACTAGGGCAAACAAAAAACCTACAGAATGAGAGAAAATATTTGCATGCTACACATCTGATAAAGGGCTAATAACTAGAATCTGTACAGAACTCAGAAAATTAACAAATAAAAAAATCAAACAACTCCATTAAAAAATGGGCAAACGACATGAACAGAAACTTTTCCAAAGAAGACAGACTAATGGCCAAAAAACATATGAAAAATTCCTCAACATCTCTAATCATCAGGGAAATGTAAATCAAACCACCATGAGGTATCACTTACCTACAGGGACAATGGCCTTTATCAAAAAGTCCCAAAACAACAAATGTTGGTGTGGATATGAAGAGATAGGAACACTCTTACACTGCTGGTGGGACTGCAAATTAGTACCATGTTTATGGAAAGTAATATGGAGATACCTCAAAGAACTAAAAATAGAACTACCATTGGATCCAGAAATCCCACTACTGGATATTTACCCAAAGGAAAAAAAGCATTCTATAATAAAGACATCTGCACTTGCTATAAAGCAGCACAATTCACAATTGCAAAGATGTGGAATCAACCCGAGTGCCCATGAATACATGAGTAGATTAATAAAATGTAGTATATGTATACCATGGAATACTACTCAGCCATAAAAAACAATGGTGAACTAATGCCTCTTGTATTATCCTGGATGGAGCTGGACCCCATTCTCCTAAGTGAAGAATCACAAGAATGGAAAAACAAACACCACTTGAATTCACCATTAAATTGGCACTCATTGATCAACATTTCTGTGCACATATGGAAATAACATTCATCTGGTGTCAGACAGGTGGAAGGGGAGGGGGGATGGGTAAATTCACACCTAATGGGTATGGTGCGTTCTGTCTGGGGGATGGGCATGCTTGTAGCTCTGACTTGGGCGGTGCAAATGCAATGTATGTAACCAAAGTGCTTATACCCCCATAATATTCTGAAATAAAAAAAAGATGACAGAGTCCAATTATGCCAAAGCAGATTCACTTTCATCCATGAAATTTTCTATTGGTCTCAATGGAAAATTACATTTATTCATTATCCCTCAATATTTTCCTGCTGTGTTACATTATTGCTTCAACTGAAGAATATATTTCATCCTCAAAACTATAAATGTTATATATCTTTTGGAAAGCAGCAACTACATTTTATAATTCTCCTTTATTCCCCCTCTGTCCTCCCCACTATAGCATCTAGCAAGTACGGGATTAATCATATAATAAATATGTGATAATTTTGCTCAATCACAATACACAAACAAATCAATTTTTTGGTGAGCCTCAGTGGCACTAATGAGGCTATACTAAAAACAGTCACTTTGTATCAGGAAGTCTTCTTTAAAGGATAGAAATGTGTTTTAAACAGCTTCATTTCACCTAAACTCTTATGAACCTACCATCCATAAATGTATCCAAAATATGTAAGTCTTGTGAGATCACATCAAAATTGCTGACTGAGCAAAGATGCCTGCTCCTTCCCCACTCCAAATACTTAAAAACAAGCAAAAATAATTAAATCATAAATCTATAACATTATGGAATGTAAAATACAGAAAAGATAAGATCAGATTGACAGAGAGAAGTATAGATGAAAGTATTTGCAAAAGAGAATTGCTGAAAATGTGCAAGTGGTAGGTGTTAGTCAGAACAGCCTAGGTTATGCTGCCATAGCAAACAACCCTCAGACTTCAGCTACTTAAAACACACATTTAATTCTCTCTTATTCTGCATGTCCCCAGTGGCTTGGTGGGGGCTTCACTACACTAAAAGACCTGTGCCAAGGGGGGCTCCATCATGTTCTCCAGCCCCATCTGTAATATGCAGCTTCCTGTGTTGCTATAACAAGGAGAGAGAAAGAGCAGCAAACTGCACTCAGGCTATTTACTGCTTTGTCCTGGAAAGGAGAGAGAACTCCCAACGACAGCTCAGCGGCCAGAGGTAGCCACATGGCCCTCTCTACCTGAAAGGTGACTCAGAAGAATAAGTAAAATATTCAGTGACTATCACTGTCTTTGCCGCTTAGTGTAAAAATCTTAGAATCTTCTAGATGAACTTTCATGGCTTGGTTTCAGGGCCACAGTGGACCACAACCTATATGCGGCTACTGGACAAAGAAGAGCCATGGAGATGAGAACTGCTAACAAAAAGCCATTCCTCAATTTTACAAATATTACATAAAGTATTTCTTTTCAGTCAGTTTCTGTCTGTCCCTCTTTTATCTAGTACATCTCCTCTTTCATGAAGACAAAGCTATTGAGGTTTTACTTTTTCCCTGCATCAAGGGAGAATTAGTCCCATCTCAGAATGGGCAACAAATCCTTGGATAGAGATTCTTTAAATGTCTAGTGGGTAGAATATGGATTAAATATTTCTAAATTCCTTCTAGGAGAATTCAGCAGCTACTCAGTCAAAACGTTATTTATGGATTGCCTTCTACGTGCCAACTAATGATTGATCTCCGGATGCACAAAGTCAAATAAAACCCAGTTCGTCCCCAAAGCAAAGGAAATGATTACCCATCCAGGAAGTCAAGTGTGCAAGGCATTATCACAGAATCTTCCAAAATGAGGATCGGTTCTGCAGGTGGATATGAATGCAGGGCTCTAAAAGGATGTCACAGTGCATGTGACATTGAAAGAAACTTACAAGGTTCAGTTTAGGTATAATTCTAAGCATTAGGAAAATGTTCTATTAATTTTTTCAATCTTTCCTGACCACAATTAACTGCTTTCTGAATTCATCTTCCTATTTATTTTCTTAACAGAAGTGACAGGAATCCATAGGGATGCCACCTTTTCCTGCTTCCAAGTCAATTCAGTTTTGCCTCTTCCAGCTGTTGTGCTGAATTTAAGTCTGCAAAGCCAACCTGGAGGCACAGGAAGCTGAGGCAGTTAAAGCCTATTCATCTGACTGCTCCCTTCCCACTTGATGGTTGAGTCAGCTTTTGAAATAATACTTCCCTTATTTGTTATTCTCCTTCCTTAGCACTACTGCCAGCTGTACTTTCCACTTCACATGAATTTTGGTCTATTCCAATTTTCCACTTCTCTGACTCTAATCCCATGGTTACAAATGGAATCCCAGGCTACACTAATATCTCTTAACTTGCTGGCACTGAAGAGATCAATATTTCAAAATGCCATATGTTTTATAGATCAGCTACTGCATGCATACAAATACAGGGATACTTGAACCATTACAGTGTTTGTAAGTTACATAAGTGAGTTGCCAAATAAAAGCACGCCATCTCCTACAGTTTAATTTCCAAAGATCATCATAACGACTGACCAGTGAACCAAATGTTGACCAGTCTTTTGCTATATCCAAGAATTTGAGATATGGTGGAGGTTGAGGAATAAAAGTATTACCAAAAATGCCAACAGTAGGTCTGGTAATTTGATGCTGAACATTCTCATTGGCAATCAGACATTTCTGAGGGCTGGCATGAGGTTTTGCCCAGTGGTAGCACATGGCTTCTGTGCGTTGCTCTCCATACCCATTCCTTCACTTATTTATTTAACAGATATTCGTTGAACACCTGTGTTTCATGGCCTGAACTATCCTCCAGGGATCCAAGGACAAATAACTCACTTCTCAAGAGTCTCAAGGTCCACCAGAGTAGGAAAATATAGACATAGACAATAAAACATAATAAAGAGAATGATAGAAAACCATAGGACCTTGGGAATGGAGAGAAATCTCAGCTTAAAGGAGCCCAGGAGTCTTCCAGGAGGAAGTGATACCTGAGCTGTTGAAGGATGAATAGCAGTCAGGTAAAAAAATTCAAAATGTATTATCTTAGAAATAATAGCACATGTAGAAAACTGCATGTTTCAATGTGACCAGAACAATTCATGACAATGTGAATGTATTATTAATAGATATAAACAAGAAATAAGAAATTATCTGTGTTTCAAAAATACTAATTTGGGGGGATAATTGAGGGCCAGAACTAGCACTTATGGGTGATTCACTGTGTACATATATGCATTTGGTATTTTCACATGTTATTTAATTTGATCCTTAGACTTGCCCTCAAGGTACATTTAATTAAGGCCCTCCCCATTTCATACACGAGGAAACTAGGACACAGAAAGATTAAATGTTTCACCTTGAATCTTCATGTAGTAAATTATAAAATTAGGCTACAAACCTTGACTCCAAAGTTTACAAAATAGACCAAAATTCCAGTAGAATGATGTATACAGCCAGACCAAGGGGCATAAGTTCTGAGATATAGAAATTTGAAGGAAGGAAAAAAAATCCTCATTCATAGAGTGAATAAGGAAGACTCATGTGGTAGATAAAATGTGAAGCTGAAATATAGAATAGAAATTCACCAGGGAAAGAAGAAGGAACACATCTTTAGAGGCAGAAAATAAATGCTTAAAAAGTTAAAATCATTAATTTATGATTTGAGTTAGTTCTCTTGGTGCCCTTGTCAAAGGACACTGGGGATTTGAGAAATATTTATTGAGTGCCTGTGAGCTATGAGCCCCTGGGCCTTATACTTTATAAGCCTCTCTCATTTAACCCCCATGACAAACCAATAAGCCTCCCTATTTTTTCATCCATGAAATGGGAGTGAATCCAGATGAAAAGATAAAGCACATGTCAATCTTATACACAGCACAGTGCTTGGCAGAGAGCAGATTGGTGGTTCATGTGACCTTCATTTTATAGGTACAGAAACTGCCCTTGAGAGAGACTGAACACCATGCCTGCAATCACACGGCCAGAGGAGATGGAAACAGGGTTTTCACCCAGGCATGTCTATTCCATACTTTCACGGTCTTTCCACAAAGCCATACAAGCTCCTTTGGCTAGGGTTAAATTGGGGCAGAACTGTTTAATAAACAAGGTTTGTACTCTCTGAGACGAGAATACTTTTCCCATAACTCAAACTCCATGGTTTGATTATCACCCACCCTCCACTACAATATATCTCCATTTCAGAAACATAAAGCTGCCTGATATCCCCATCGATTCTAATTGTTTGAAGGATAGATGATAGATAAATAGGTAGATAGATATTAATAGATGATATACATTTATACTTTAGTGCAATTTTACTGCCATGCGTGACCACTTCCAGGTGCTTTGTATTTTAAACCTTATCTGTAATTTGTATAATTAACGAGTAAACACTTTGAGGTAATTTTAGCAACCACTGAGTAGGTGAGGTGTTAGAAGACCCCTAAAGTCATCGCATGCAGACTGTATCCTTTGATTTAGCAAAAACCAAACCATATGCGACTATCAAAAGAATGTAAAATCACCAGGCTCCACAGAGGCTCCAAAGCAATACAATGAGCCAGTTTCAAGGCAAGAAGAATGACCCCCATTAAAAAGGAGTTTTGGAAATTAGGGATGGTAATACGACTTCAGTCGATAGGAGCAGTAGTCAAATGAAAATATATTTAAAGAGTGGTTCTGGTCCCTGTGGTATGTGTACCCTGGGAGAGCCATCATCTCTTTAATAACTTTGCTGTATTTCTTCACCACATTATTGAAAATTGTTTAATGAGCAGTTTCCCTCAGAGAAAATATCAGATTCTCAGAAGTAGTTGCCATGAGAGATACTCTTTAAAGCCTGATGAAATTATGTTTATTCTTTTACATTTCTTCCTGGGGCAGTCGAAATAGTAGTGCTTTCATTTTTTTCTTTTAGAAATATTTTTCTACTTATAAAAATAGTAAATGCTCAAGGTAGAAAATTTGAAAATTAAAAAAGTATAAAGAACAATAAAGATCAATGTGCTCCAAACACTGAGTTTTATTTGGGTATATTGCTTTACACGTTTGAATTTCTGCATTATTTTTATATAAGTAAGATCAAATACATGCATGTTAATTAAATTTGTATACTACCTCAATTTTGCACTCACTTTGTTTTTTAAATTATCATTATCCCATGTTAATCATAAGACTTCTTGTAACCTAGACAACAGCTGCCTGAATATTTCACCATCTCTCAGTCTGCAGTGGTCTTCTTCACTGTTAACACCTACTGTTTACTTCCAGCCATTAACTGTTTCTTTTCTTTTCTTTTCTTTTCTTTTTTTTTTTTTGAGATGGAGTCTCTGTTGCCCGAGCTAGAGTGCCCTGGCATCAGCCTAGCTCACAGCAACCTCAAACTCCTGGGCTCAAGCGATCCTCCTGCTGCTGGGACTACAGGCATGTGCCACCATGCCTGGCTAATTTTTTCTGTATATTTTTAGTTGTCCAGCTAATTTCTTTCTATTATTATTATATTTTTTTTTTTTTTTAGTAGAAACAGGGTCTCGCTCTTGCTCAGGCTGATCTGGAACTCCTGAGCTCAAGATCCACCCGCCTCGGCCTCCCAGAATGCTAGGATTACAGGCATGAGCCACCGCCCCGTCCCAGCCATTAACTCTTGACTCTTAAGGCAGCTACTCTCCCTTCTTTAGCTTCCTTACCACATGCTGGTACCACCGCTCTTCCTTCAGCATAACCCCATGATGACCCATGTTGAAACTAAGTCAGAGAGCCAGGGATCAACTCACCCATCCACCACTTACAAGCTGTGTCACTTGGGGTAAGTCACCCAGCTGAACAAGAGTAGTAGAAAAATTGTATTGATAGTGGTAGTTATGATAATAATTCTCCAAACACTATTAACACAAGATTCTTGAGTACAGTGGACTTTATTGAAAGTTTAAAGATAGATTTACAACATAAGTCAAGAGAAAATTCAAACTTAGACATCATTCTTCCTAGGAATTTTTAGAAAATGTCTCCCAAAGAGATTTCTTACTGGCTATCTTTTTAAATAACAGCACAGCTTTTAATAAGTTCAGAAAGTTATGAATTTTTCCTTCATAAATTGCCTTTATCCCAATTTTATTGACCATTTTATTTTATTTTTTTGTGGATTATTTCTTTATGCTTCCTGTTCCATTTATCAGGGGTTTTAGTGTATGCCTTATTGATTTATAGGTGTTTTATGTCAGTTATATATTACATGTTATGCTATAATTAAATATTTTATTATTGCATTTTGATTTCTTTATTGGTATTTTAGCTATAATCACTTGACATTATTAGTGACTACACTAGAAATCACAATATGTGTTTTAATCATAAGACAACCTACTTGGCCTTAATATTTTACCTAGTTCATGTAAAAACTGTGGAAACCTTCTAATATCGTAGTTCAATTCACCACCATCATCCTTTTTCTATAGTTATACCTATACCCATTATAAACCCCATACTACAGTGTTATAATTATTGCATTAAATTCACATTTTTTGAAAAATTAAGAAAAAAATACTTGTCTTTTATATTTACTTAGATATTCACCCTTTTCAGTGATTGGGTCTCTCACATAGATTCAAGTTACCATCTGGTATAGTTTCTCTTTAGCCTGAAGAAGGCTTTGGTATTTCTTACAGAATAGATCTGCTGATAACAAATTTCTTTAGTTTATTTTTACCTAAAAATGTCTTTTTTAATTCTTTTTTTATGATATGTAATAATTGCACATATTGAAAATATCTTTACTTCATCTTTGTTTTTGAAGGATGGTTTTGCTGAACATAAAACTCTGTGTTGATAGTGTTTGTCTTTTAGCATTTTAAAGATGTATTCCATTTACTTCTGTCTCCACTGTTTCTGATGAGAAGTTGGCCACCATTTTTATCCCTGTTCCATGTGATGTGACAATTTTCTCTAGCAGCTTTCGAGGCTATCTTTTTATCTTTAGATTTCAGCAGTTTGACTATAATATTCCTGGTGTTTTCTTTGTATTTATCTTGCTTAAGTCTCATTAAACATAATTTAATCTATAAATTGCTATCTTTCACTGAATTTGAAAAGTTTTCAACCATTTTTTAAAAAAATTTTCCATTGCCTCTCCTGCTGTACTCAATTACACATACATTACAATGCTTGGTAGTCTCACATGTCTCTACAGTTCTGTTCACATTTATGTACTTTTTTTCTTTCCATATTTTACATTAGATATTTTCTTTTAATCTGCCTTTAGGTTCACTAGTTTCTTCCGCTGTTAAACTCTTCCAGTAAAATTTTTATGTCAGTTACTGCATTTTCCAGCTTTAGAATTTCTATTTGGTATTTTTCATTGTAGTTTCTATTTTCTGCTAAAATTACCCATTTGGTTGTTAATTATACGTATAACTTCCTTAAGTTCTTGAACATGCTTATACTAGCTGCTTTAAATGTTGTTTTCTGATAATTACAACATCTGGGTCATCTCAGGGCCAGTTTCTATTGACTGTTATTTTTTTCTTGAGTATGGATAATATTTTCCTTGTTGTTAACATGTCAAGTGATTTTTTTTATTGAACCTAAACATTATGAGTAATACATTTGAAAAGACTCTTGAATATTTCACATTCTTCTAAATAAGGATTTTTGGCCTAGAAAATGGTTAATTTGGCTGGACTCAAAATCCACACTCTGGTTCCCCTATGGTAGAAAACAGGTAAAACCTCCTCTTACTTCTTTTAGTTTCCAGCTGCTGTGTTTCTTACAGAATCCCCTCCAAAATCTCCCCCTTGAAGACATAGTTTAGTAGTCAGCTAAGAATTTAAGTGGATTTTATTAGCAGATCATGAAGTTCACACTCTCTGTAGCTCCCTCTCTTCCAGGTAGTCTCCTATAACTTTGTCATTGTTCTGCCAGCCTGAACTCTATCCTCTGACACCTCACACCAATAGGGCAGCAACTGTCTGCAGCTGGAACTACACGCAAGTTGAGTATGGGGCAGTAGAGGTTTTAGGGGGGCTTTAAGCCTAAAGCTGCCAGCTTGCAAGTCTGACTCCCTTTTCTCCATGTTTGCCCTTGACAGCCTTAAAATAGTTGTATTCTTCAAGGTTTTTTTTTATATTTTAAGATTGTTATCTGTAGGAGGGTTACTCCATCCAAGCTACTCTGCCATTACCAGAAATCATATTTCTTATGTGACTTTCAAGTTTTTTTCTTTTTCTATGCCTTCTATGCTTGAATTCCACTAACAAGTCACTTCCCCATATATGGAAGAACCATTCTTTGCTGGACAGTATATGAAGATTTCTTTCCCTGCTAGAGTTTCCAAAAATATATAAATCCAGGAATGTAATAATAATACAATTTACTGAGCCAAACTTACTTTTACCTCCCCAAAATGGCAGAAAGTAGACAGAATTTATTTTTCATGTCTACTAGTCACCACTAGTCTGGGAAAACTGTGAAAAGAAAACAAATTTTCTCTGTTTTCAATCAATGCTTCCCTCTTCATAATCAACTGTTACAACAACAGTTCAATAGTCCCTTCCACTTTACTTCTCCAAATAGCCACCTCTTCCATCACTGAGAACCTATCGTCCAGAATATGTTCTCCCTCCCGGACCTGGAGGAGATTCCTGAATATCTAGAGTTTTCATGGTCTTCATCAATACTCAGCCACCATTTTCCACTTGAAAAAAATTATCACTTCCAGGTTGGAAAATCTTTGAAAACATAAACTCTTCACTGATGTACCTACTCCTAAAATCATACCTTTTGAATTCTGGTTAGTTCTACTCCAATACAAAGTTGAAACTAATAATATGAGAAATATTATTTGGGGAAGGAGAGGGAAAGTATGAATTGAAAGCTAGAACTCATGAATGTGAGGGAGTTAGAACACAAGACACATAGGTATTCAATATATTAAATGCAGGTAATAAAATTTGAGTTCTTAAGTCTCTGCCCTATAGTAGGTTTTTAATAATTATTTATTGAAGGAATGTTAATTATTTAAGCTAATAAATGACAAAATGTCTTTGTTCATGCTCTCTGTTGTGATTCATCTGAAAGATGTTTTTATTTAACTTCCCAGAGAAGAAAGACTAAATGACCTCTGACAATGCCTCCAACTCTTAAAAAAATGAAACAAACCTGTGATTTTATGTTTCTAGATCAAAATGGGCTTGATGAGCCCCCTCCAGGCACATCATAATAAATCTTTGCCCATTCCTATTGCAGCACTTCATACTGTTTCGTAATAATTTATAGAGTTGTCACCTCCACCAGACTGCGGACTCCGGGAGGATGAGAGCAGTGCTGTACTCATTTCAGAAGACCCCAGCAGCCATTACTGCCTACCATACACAGCAGAAACTCAGAAAATGATAAATGGGTACATGTGGGACTTTTTGTTCTTAAATGAAGGGTTTGCTTAGTATGCAAAGTACCATTAATGTCTTTTTTTCTTATGGCATATTAACATGCCAAATTGGACTGTTATTGGGAGTATACAGTTTCAAAACTAATTTATTGGCTGCCTCCTAAGGGCCAGGCACAGAGAAGGGACAAAAGATGCAAAAATGAGAGCATTTATCCATGTGATAATAGCACTTACAGAGGACTAATGGTCTCTGTTGCCTATTTGCACATTAAGCAAAACATAGCATAGGAAACAAATCTTTTATAACTAGAATCTAGTTGTGTGATTTTTAAGATTAACATAATAGTCACAAAAATTTGATTTTAAAAAATCCCATTTCTACTTAAACAATGATGGACCAGACACATCACCAGGCAATGCTCTCAGGCTTAGACTTTCTGAGGACTGTTTTCAGTATCTGTCTTTATTCTGCAAGCCAATAGTCTGCCAGGAATTGTTGTACATCACATTCTGTCATACTCAATTACGCCATATCAGTTTCCAAAATATAAGTTGTAACATCTCAATTTCACCATAAGATGAGCCAAAGGAAATAAGGCACTTAGAGTTAGCACATAGGAAAGAATCTGATGTCTCCTCTATTTTCTAGGATTTGAAAATAGCATAATGGATTTATATAATGAACCAGGGTTTCCCAAGACAACTTTCATATTACTGAATTACATAAAGAAATGGCTAATTGCTATAGGTGATAAGCTCCGCTCTTTGGAAAGGAGAAGAGGTAGCACCAATTTAGTGAACTCAGGGAAGCAGAGGATGCACTGGGGCACTTCGCCAAAATGAAGCAGGGAAACAAATGCTAGAACTGGAAACTCTAGAGAAAGAAGAAGAGAGCTATTATATTTTCTAGAATCAAAGACATAGCAAAACGCAAAATAACCCAGTAAGATCTACCACACCATTGCTATAGCTCTTTTTTCTTCTATCCGAGATCCATTGTTTTCATCTGGATTGTTTTAATAACCTCTTAGCTCAGTTCCCTGCCAACAGTCTCAGCTTCCTCCTGTATAGACTCCAAAGACCCACCAGAGTAGAAGGAACATGCTGTTTTCATGCTCAAATTCCTTCAACCACTCCGTCAGAGAACAAAGTCCAAAGTCACCCTGGTATTTAACTCTCTTTACACATTCCTGTTTTGTAAGCCCTTTAAAAATAACAACATCAGTAGTAATAATAACAACAATGATATTCTGTGCATACTGTAGGGCCATTTCTCCTCTTTCGCTGTATTTGCAGCCCTTGCAGCACAGATGTGTTTTTTTCTATCAACCCCATAAACAATATCACACAAAAATCTAGCAGTGACTGAATTAATTAGGGGCCACCAAGTTCCAAGGCAGTTTAAGTGAGAACCCTAATGCTGCCATGAAATCCAAGGAGCTTGCTCACATTTAACAAGCTGTGTGGTGGAGGAAAGGCAATGAATTTGGCACTGCAAGGAACGGAACAGACACTTTTTTCACCCAAGTGATCACTAGATGCAGTAAAACCAGAAAACGCTCTTCAGTGTTTTTATTTTTTGAGACAAAGTAATGGGAGATTTGTTGTATTTCTGGATAATGTTAGTTTTCTGACCCCAAATGACCAAATCACTTTTCAAGGCTGGTACAATTGTTTGGTGGAATTTCATTTTGCTGGGAAATGAAATTAATGTGCAGTCCAAAAATAAAATTGACTTTCTGTAGGAGATTGGTAGACTCTAAAAGGATATTTTAAAAAAGATTAAATGACAGCAACCCCGAGACATTGCTTGAATGCAATAATATAATTATTTTGATCATTTCTTTAAAAAAAATGTTTTTCTGCATAAATTTGGATCAAATGTCAGCAATTATATTTTTTATTATTTTTTATATTTACTTGTACATCCCAGATGGAAAGAGATTGTGTTCATTCTTTCACTGATCCCATGAGCTAACCCCAGACATTCAAACACACATACCCATCTCCTATAAAGATCAGCTACAGACACCAGATTGTGCTCATAGTAATTTATCAGAAAACTCTTTCGTGTTTGTAAACCTATTTGAACTAAGATTATGTTTCCACTACTCCAAAATCTGGGATTAGCAACTTCCATCTTGATCCTGTGCCCCACCGCCCCCATATGCGGGGTTGACCTCTCACCTCCTGACGGTAACTGATTCTGCAGGGATAGCAGCTCTGCCACGACCTCCGCTGACTTGTCACTTCTACTGCTGCAGGAAGAGTGTCCCTGCCAACACCACCACTGAGCCCCGTGTTGCTGTAATAACGGCAACAGATGAGAGGCTCTGTCCTCTGCACATTTGACTCGGCTGATCACTCCCTTCTCTTTGAGAGCCTGTGCTTATTTGACTTTCAGGGTGTCACTCTCTCTGGGTTTTCCTTCGAGCACACTGGCCGTCACTTCTGCATCACTTTGCTGGTTCTACCTCATGTCCTTGACTCAGTCCTGGACATCTCTTCTCTAAGTAAGCCCATCTGCTTCATGATCTCAGCCATCTCATAGCATTGAAATCCACCTCTAGGCTTATGTCTCCTAAACGATGACTCTCCTCCCTGGGCCTCTGCCCTGAACTCCCACCGCCAGGTGTCTGCCTAACATCCCCACACGGACATCTCATAAGCATCTCAGACTTAACATGTCCCAGTCTTCCCAGTCTTCTGCATCCCAGTGCTGGTAACGCCATCATTCCTGTTCTCGGAATGATGAGACTCCTCTCTTACTCTCACGCTCCACATCAAATCTGTCAGCATGTTCGTGCCACTGTCAAAGCACATCCACAGTCAAAGACTTCCCACTGCTTCCACTGCTACCAGCCCCGACGTGGGTTACACAAGTGCCTTCCAAGTTGCCTTCTTGCTTCTGCCTTTGTGAGCTGTATTTCTCCCGCCATCCAATCTGTTAGTCCATTCTTGATACCGTGATCAGACTATTCTTGTTAAAATATGTTATATCATCTCACTTCTCTTTTTACACCCTTTCTATGGCTTCCTATGTCATTTCAAAGCAAAGCCAAAGCCATTATAATGGCCTGCGAGGCCCTACACCATCTGCATCACACCCCTTCCCTGACTTATATAATTCCCACTTCAAATCTTCTACTGGTCCACGCTGGCTGCTTCTTGTTCTCCAAGCCTGTGCATCCTGCTTCTTCCTCAGAGCCTGCTACAGTCTGAATGTTTGTGTCCCCCCAAAATCTAATCCCCAGTGTGACAACATTAAAAGGTGGGGCCTTTTGAAGGTGATTAGGTCATAAGGGCAGAGCTCTCATAAACGAGATTAATGTCCTTATAAAAGAAGTCCTAGAGACTGCCTAGCCCATTCCACCACATGAGGACCCCATGAAAAGGTGCCATCTATGAACTAGAAAACAAGCTCTCGTCAAACACTAAATCCACCAGTGCCTCGATCTTGGACTTCCCAGCCTTCAGAACTGTGAAAAACAGATTTTTGCTGTTTAAACCACTCAGTCTATGACATTTTTGTTATCACAGCCTCGATGGACTAGGACAGAGCCTTTGCACTTGCTGCTTCCTCCCCTAGACCACTCCTCCCTGCTCATTTCCATCCCGCCACATGGCCCCTTCGTTCACCTCCTCTGCATCGGCCTCAAACGTCACCTTCTCAGTGAGCTCTTCCTGTGCCACCCTTTAACATGGGAACCCCTCCAGCACCTCCTCTTCTCGTGTCACGCTGACTTCTCTCCATGCACTTCACTCACAGGATACATTCTAGCTCTTCTCTTTATCCTCTGCCTCCCTCTTCCAGGTTACAATTTCCACGAAACACAGGTTTTTGTCTGTGTTCTCATTGTTGAATCCCTCCAGTCTAGACTAGTGCCAGGTACAAAGGAGATGTTCAATAAATATTTTCAACTGGACAAAACAGAACCAGCTTACCTGTGGCCTCAGATACACAGCTTGCCATCCCCTAATCTCCCTGGAGCGATTCAATCCAAATTAATGCTTACAAGCACCAACTAGGTTTGAGGTGAGTAAGACAAAAATCCTAGTCCTAAAGAAAATGGCAGTTTAGCAAGAAGACAACTGGTAATGCTACTAAGGATAGCATCTGCCATTTATTAGTTTTCTAAAATGTGCTAGGAACTGGACTAGGTTATTTACATATATTTTCTTTGCATCTACTAACTCAAAGGAGAGTCGATGGTGGGAAGGGAGGCCTCAGAACCGGGCAGTATGAAAGCCTGTCTAGCAGGATGTGAAAAGAATGAAAGGGTCTATTGACTAAAACATGCAAATTAGGAGACGGATTTAGGCTTCTGGTAACAGCAGTGGAAATCGGTGCTGAAAGCTGTGCGTCAAGACAGGCAGCACCGCAAGGCGCATCCGCGCACAGGCGCCGGGGCCGGACCTCCTGTGTGCTCCATCACCTGCCACTGGCTGTGTGAACTCAGCACGTCCCTTAACTTCTCTCTGGGCCTCCGGTTCCTCATTTGGGAGAGGGGGAAACGGTAGTACTCATCACCTGTTTGGGTAGGGGGAGGCATAATTAAATGAATTCATATGTAAAAAAATGCATATATATTGCCTGACACCTAGTGAGGGCTGCATCGTGGTGAAGTATGAGTCTTTATAAGAAGCTGGTCTTCAGTGGAAACGTGATGCATACGTTTTGCATGTTTTCTACCGTGTTTTAGAAAGTGCTTCATCCATTCATTCATCGGACGCATGGGAGGCGCTGGCGCAGAGCAGTTCTCACCCGCAGGAGCTGGCAGTGTGGAGGTGACCGCAAGGCAGCAGGGGGTGCAGCCAGTGCAGGGGGCAGGAGTCCAGAAGACGGTGCCCGGGGTGGGTCTTGAAGGAAGTGAGAGCACGGGGGGGGGGGGGGGGGGGGGGGGGGGGGGGTGGAGGGAAGGTGGTAAAGGCTTCCCAGGCAGACACAGCGGGAGCGGCATGAATGTGAACAAAGACAGCGCTGCAGGGAAGAGCACAGTCTGATACGGCTTAAAGAAATGTGTGCAATAAAATAGCACAGTATGAACTGCAACGTTAACGTGTTAATGTCAAACCTAGTGGACACAGAATTAAACCCAGGAGCTTGTGGCTGGAGGAAAAAAGAGAGTAAAGATCTATGGGCCAGAAAGTCCTCCAGGACTTGTCGTCTGAGCTTCCTGACAACCAAAGTAACGATGGCCATTGTACCACATGGTGGCTGTAGTTTATAACAATGAAAAATAAAATAAAAAAATGAAATAAAAGTGATAACAGAATCATTTAGTGGTTTTTCAATGCCCATGAAGATAAATCATAACAGTTTCTAAGAGGAAGCAAAATTTTACCTAGCACTCAGCTCTGAAACAAATTTCATATAGAACTTCTTAAACGGAACCTGAGAAAGGTTGTAGGTGGCAATATTAACCACAGCACAATATGAAATGCAAGTGTGAGCCTCAGAAAGCAGTTTATTCTCATGCCTCGATGAAAGTTTAGAGCATAACACCAAAGCATAACTAAGTGAAAGCCCTTTTACTGAGAGAAAAAAAAAAACTATTTTGTGCACGGTTTCTTTCTCAGCTCCTGAGACTTGCAGCCCAAAGTTCACTTAGGAAGACATGGTTCTCCTGAGTGCAGGGTGACAGGGCTTCCCCAGCCCTCCCTTTCCCACCAGACCCTTTCAATTCCTGCCCCTTCCCTTAAGCCCTGGGACCTGTTCCTTAGCAGTTTGTCAGTTTCATCACCTTCCTTCTTAACCAATGGGCCTTCACGTCAATGTTTCCTAAACATATTTGCAACTGCAGACAATTTTGCTATTTGTTTTTGTTTAGCTTTTAGGTTGGCAAAAGACCAAGACCTATTTTCAGTTGCAGGAGAGAGCGGGACTATTGCAGGATTATGGGTTGGCTCAGGAACTGGACCACAGCCAAGGGCGGGGCAGCGAGCACTCCTGCCCCGTGTTGCCCTCTCCTCTCGGTCTCTCTCCTCTTTTTAAACCTCAGCTGCTCTCTGCATAGCTGCTATTACCCCATTTCCGCACCCTGTATTCAATCCTCACCCTGTATTCAATAACTTGTCTACATCCTCAGCTTACATGTTGGAGTTTGCTGGCCAGGGTCCAGAGGGACTTCCTGACACCTTGCCCTCTTGGGTGCAGCGGTATCTCAGTATTTCTCAATTCAGAGCACCAGGAAAATCTGACGACCCAGTTTACCTACCTGAGCTGGTGTCGTGGGTCATATATCTTTGGTATGTGGCTTCTGCCCACTTTGGTCCAACCAGGACCAGCGGGGTGAGAAGTGGAGAAATGCGCTGCCCTCCCTGGGGCTCTATCAGCAAGGTGCTAGTCTTGACATAAATGTTGGGGGAGAGACGCTGGTCCATGTCATAAAGCCTCTCCCAGAAAATGGGGCCGGAGCGAGAACCTGTGACGTTATGGAAGACAAGGGAGGGTGCAGAATATGAGGACAGAAGGATCTTTCAGATTGCAGAGCCTTTCCAATCCCACTGTGAATTCGGCTGCTGCCAATTTCATCTATGCACAGAGCATATTCTTTAAGGGAAATAATTTAGCTTACACTATCAGTACTCATTTATTAATCTTTTTGGTAATAAAATATTTCTTAATTCACCCTGTCATGTGTTGGAACTATCGTGCTGATGTGGGGAAATAGACCATATTTGAATAACTGGATCATTTCCAGTTGGCTCTCTGTTATCTCAGTTGTACCTGCTATCAGTGGGTGGCTGTCACTGCAAATCTTTCTGTGCCCAACGTACTTTGGGAAAATGGAAAAAGAAATTGATGGCTTAGGAAACAGAGCTTAACCAGCCCAAAACTATAGAGAAAAATCAATTTTAGTTTTGATCACAAAAGAGATCAAAGAACTCTACACCTCATCAGTTCAGTCCAACTTATGCACTGCTTCACTCTGTCTCCAAAAGTTGTTCTTCCAGAGTTTTAACCAAAAGGTATCCTATTAAACCCACTGCTGAATGGAGTGATAGTGTTTCTGTTCAAGTACAGACACCTAAGGCTGCCAAATAAACCCGCTATTCTAGAGAATGGCAGTGAACTCATTGCTTCACCACTGAATAAATACAATCTACTGCAAGGGTATTACTGGTTCCAAAAAGCCACTTGAAACCACCTGCAAGACTACACATTCTACTTTAGAACCTGCTAGTGGGGAAAAACTGGAGCCAGAGGATCACTTAGTAATAACATAACCCCAATCTGAAATTACATTCAAAGACTTTCATTTTGTTACAAAGTGATGTTTGATAGGGACATATAATCTGAAAACTCAGAAGAGCTGATGAGGAGAAAGAACTAGAATTTTTAACTTGAGCCAAACTACAGGTGAATCTACTTAGCGGGACCAGGCTTTTGTAAAGCGTTTGCCTCTCCACACACTCACTGCCAACCAGCCTCTTGTTTCTGCAACTGTTCCTTCCCCATTTCTCTCTCATCTAAGACTTACTCTCCCCAGTTTCAGGTTAAGATGTTCTGTCAATCATCTGTATCATGGTCAGGTTAATTTTAATCAGTGAGCTGTCTTCATGGTGAGATTTTCATTCTGAATTTCATACTGAGATGCACAAAGACAGATGTCATTAGCTTCCCAAGGAATTTCCAATATTAGCATTACACATGAGTGGAAAAAATATAATGGATACCTAAAAATTACATGATATAATACCATTTATTTAATATGGCAGGTGCTGTGTGAGTCATTCTATTCAAATCATCTCTTACATCCCAATACAACCCTACAAGTTCGATATCCCTGCCTTCATCTGTGCAGGGAGGAAGCTGAAGCTTAGAGAGATTCAGGTAACTTTCCAGGCTTCAAAGGAGCCATTAGATAGTAGATGCAGGATTTGAACCTTGGCTTAGCTGACTCTACAGCTCAAACTCTTCCGCCATTTAATGATTACATTAGCCTTCTGAATGCTCTCCACTTGTCTTTGATCACTTAATTCATCCTCCACACTGCCATGTGAATATTATTTGAGACTCTACTCCTTATAATCCACTAATGATTCCGAACAATTTGTATGCCCCTTAACATAGGATACAAGGCCATGCATGAATTGGCTCTATTTTACTCTATTGTATCATTTTTTTTTTACTCTCATTTAGCTGTGGCCCCTAAGTACCAACCTTAGTAAATTCAAATAGAGGTCTACTGCTTGGTAGAATTTTGAGAGATGTTATAGGCCACACAGTCTCCCATATGCTGTAAGAGTAAAGTAATAATCCCAACCAAGCCTGTTTTCAGAGAGTAGACTTCATTAATATATTATATGCTTCAATATTAATATACCTTCACAAGAACCATCTTACTAAAACTCTTCCAGTCCAACAGTGTGAACACCTGCATTGGTATGCCATGGGAGGAAGCCATGCCCAGTGTCATAATAGACTGCAGCCCTTTGTGCTGGGCCCCTTGTGCTCCTTCCTAATGGTATTGTCTCATTTTTCAACAGTCCAAATAGGAAATAATTGTACTCCAAGAAGTTCCATAAAGTTCCATGCCCAACCTTAAAAATCCTAGACATAAATACTCCATATATGTTGGAGCATATTTTTTTTTTACCTTTTCCATCTTGATTAACCAAACAGAAAGGAAGCCAAGAAAAGCTGTGATGTAGATGTTTGGCCATATAAAGCCATCCTCCTGCTTACAGATTTTCCCTTGCAAGAAGCAGTGAAGGAAATACAGCATGAAAGTTTTCTGATCCTAAAATTCCATTAATAGTAGACTTCCATATGAACATTAATGTTATGTAAAAGAAAAACTCCTTCAAGTTGTTTATGCTTATTAATCTTGAACTTCATGGAGTTGCCCACAAGCCACATGGTTTCTATATTCCTTTCATGTCTCTATGCCTTCCCTGGTGGTGTTTGCCCTCTTAGGAATGCCCTCTTTTCCTTCATCCTTCAAGACTAGACTGAGGCAATAATCTCTTTAAAGAAAGCTTTCCTGAACTTAAGAATAGGCCGAGGATTAATCTCTATATTCCTAAGTAACCTATGCTTGCCTTAAGTTACTTAACAATATGTTATATTATTGAAATAATCTGATTATATGTTCATCTCCCTCACAAGATGACAAGCTCTGCAGATGAGGAGATGACTAGTTGAGCTGGGTTATGGAGCAAGACAATCTGGGATAGAATCCTAGCTCCACCTCTTACTAGAATATGACACTTAACCTCTATATGCCTTGGACACCTTATCTATAAATGAGAATAACAATTTTACCTACTAAAGAGAAGGATGTGGAGCTTTGATAAAATAATATACACAAAACGCTGAAACAGCATCTAGAACATAATTATATATGCTGAGCAAGTATTAGCTATGTACAAGGGGAAAATAAAATTCTTGATGTGATCTTCTGTTCTATCCCAGTATCAGCAATAAATCTCTATAATCTGGCGTAGTCAGATCACATGCATGATAGAATGAAACAAGATCCCTATCTCTTGCTGTATACAAAAATTAACTCAAGATGGATTAAAAACTTAAATGTAATATTCTGAAATAAAAATATATATTATATAAAAAACTTACATTTAAGACCTAAAAACATAAAAATTCTAGAATAAAACATGAAAAATTCTTCTAGATATCAGCCTATGCAAGGAATTTATGACTAAGACCCTAATGGCAAATATAGCAGCAAAAAGATAAATAGGACTTAATTAAATTAAAAAGTTGCTGCACAGCAAGGGAAAATTATCAACAGAGCAAACAGACAACCTACAGAATGTGAGAAAATATTCGCAAACTATACATCTGACAAAGGGCTAATATCCAGAATCTACAAAGAACTCAAACAAATCAGCAAGAAAAAAACAAATAACCCCATTAAAAAGTGGGCAAAAGACATGACCAGAATACTTTCAAAAGAAGGTAGACAACCAACAAACATATGAAAAAATGTTCAACATCACTAATCATCAGGGAAATGCAAATGAAAACCACAATGAGATAGCACCTTACCCCTGTCAGTATGGACATTATTAAAAAATAGAAAATCAATAGATGTTCGCATGGATGCAGTGAAAAAGGACCACTTATACACTGTGGGCAGGACTAGAAATTAGTAGAACCTCTAGGGAAAACAGTATGGAGATTCCTCAAAGAACTAAAAGTAGACCTACGGTTTGATCCAGCAATCCCACTACCGGGTATTTGCCCAAAGGAAAAGAAGTCAGTATAATAAAAAGATGCTTGCACCAGAATGTTTGTTACAGCACAATGCACAATTGTAAAGATATGAAATCAACTTAAGTTCCCATCAGTTGATGAAAATATAAGATATATATCAGGGAGTACTACTCAACCATAAAAAGGAATGAAATAATGTCTTTTACAGCAACTTGGATGGAACTGGGGACCATTATCCTAAGTGAAGTATCTCAGGAACAGAGAAACGAACACCACATGTACTCACAAACAAATGGGAGCTGAACAACAGTCATATAGTGGTGTAAAGCACATTGGAAAATAAGAAGGGGGGAAGTTAGGAGGGGGTTGAGAGATACAAATATACCTATAGGGTACAAGGTACACTACTGTGGTGATAGGCACACCAAAAGCCCTGACTTCAGCCTTATACAATTCATCCATGTAAAAAAACACTTATACTACCTTAACATTTTTTAAACTAAAAAATACATATGAGGACAAACAGAGCACTATATAAATTGTCATGTAACCTTGCATATAAATAGAGAAACAAGTTTGGAGTGTCTATGAGCAGTATCAGCTAGTGAGCTAACAACAGACCTGTCAAAGTGGTCTCTACCAATCTTTTCTAAATGCTGGTCCACGTATTGGCAACAAAAAGATAACATTTTCAGTCACTTCTATTAAACAAACAAACAAAAAAAAAAAGGGAAATTAAGTGACTTTTTCAGAAAGCTAAACTTATCGGAAGAACCATTCTTTATTTCAAGATTATTTCCTTACTATATTTTGATGTTGAAATGCCCTATCTTTTACAAAATGATGGTGAGGTTAAGTGACAGTAGGTTTGTTTGCTCTTTTTGTGGCTTGCCTTGCTTTGTTTGATTGAATTTTAATAATCTTACTTGGTAACATAAAAAGTTAGCAATTCTTTTTCATCTCGCCCTCCTCCCTTTATTTTCTGAAATTATTCTGTTTCATGCAATCCAATGGGATTCAGAGTAGTTCACTCCTGGAAGGGTTTTTCTAGACTTTTAAGTTTTCTCTTCCATTTTGTAAGCTCAAGAACCCGATTTCTCATTTCAGAGAGATGACAAATTAACCAAGTTACAGCAATTGGGATGCAGTCATCATAACAATAACTAAACTATACTGAGTACTTAATCTGTATAAGATACTGTGCTAAGCAAATCACATTTTGTCCTCACTATTATCCTATAAGACATGTTGCCCATAATTACACAGCTAATTAGTGATGGAGCCATAACTCAAACTGAAGTCTGTCCTCCTGTGAAATCTGTGCTTTAACTGCCACATTACATCACCCGCTAGACAATTCCAGGATTGTCACTTTTAGTGACTTTAAAGAGAAATAGACTTGTCCTATGGAACAGTTTCCTTAGGCATATGTGTTCTCCACATTTTCGGTTTGGAGCTACAAGGAAGATATTGAAATTACTAGCATTTACATTTACCAAAGGGTGAGCAAGGAATTTGATATTTCACATCTAAGAGCTAAGGTAACTTGAAGTACTCATATCTCATCATAGCATTAGCAGGAGCGGAGAACCTAAATATTCAGAATTCTTAGTTAAAACTTCTTCTGTACTTGGGTATTTCCAAGAGGAACTGCTGACCTCTGCCTTCTAGTCAATATTTTTTCCCTCTCATATGCTAATTCCATAAATCAGTTTGGTGACAAATCTCCCTTTGGTCTGAGAGTGCTTTTATGGTAACTTCTAATATGTCACTCTGATCCACTATAGGATGAGGCGGAAATGCAGCACAGTGGCACCCAGTCCAGGTTCTGAAACCAGCCTGCTTCACCCTGCTTTGGGACTATGGGCAACTTTAATGGTCTCTCCAAACCGTAATTTACATATGTTTTAAAATGGGCACGAGAGTACCTACTTCATAAGATTGGTAAAATGATCAAATAATATATGAAACATATATAGAATCATGCCTGGAACAAGGAGTGCCCTCAACAAATGACACCTCTTGCTGCCACTGCTACTGCTATTGTCGGTTTTATTATATTCATGTTACATTTTAACTCTTAAAAAAATCCTGTACCACGTATTGCCAATGCTTGAGAGCACACCAACACTGTCCTTCTGTGCCTGTTGCTCCACCCTACGAGGCAGCCATGCTTTTTCATGAAGGATAGCAAACATTTGCAGCTGAATTCATTATGAGCCCGTTTCCTGCCTATAGAATTTTGGGAATCTGATAATCTTCTTTTATTTCATCTTTTCTCCGTCATTTTTGTCCAAGCTGACAGTATTTCTGCTGATGTGATGTTCTCAAGAACCCTGTGGGTCTCCTGTGGATGTCTGGAGATTCACTCTCTCAGACTGTGGGCCTCTCCACAGATCTTTCTCGGATAATGCCATCTCTATCCCTGTCTTCTGCTTAGATGTGTGAGTCACACAATCTCTTCAAATGCCCTCTGTGTGATTTGAATACTCTGACCTCCTAATCCTTCCCAGGTAATAGCAAATGTCAGCCAGCCGTATCCTTGGCTCTCCCTCCAGGGCACTCTGCCCTAACGGTGAATCACCTAATTTTAACATCTTGCAATCTGGATAAGCTTTGAATTTCTTATATTACCGAGTCTTGGCTTTGTTTTTTTTTATTTTTGTGGGGATTTTTTGCTCAACAGTTCTTCCTCAGTGTATCTTTGTCTTCTCACATTTTAGTATCAGCAACAAGAAGCAGCCAGTCCACACCTTCAACACTTTGCTTAAAAATCTCCCCAGCTAAATATCAAGTTTATCACTTACAAGTTCTGCTTCCATATAACTGTAAGATAAACTTCCACTAAGTTTTCTGTCACTATAAAACAAAGGTCCCCTTTCTTCTGGTTTCCAGTTAACAACTGTTTCTCATTTTCTCCAGAGACCGCACCAAGAGCACTTTCAACATTCACATTTCTGCCAACACGTTTGCCTTACTGTTCTGTAAGTCTGTAAAAGTTTTCCCCACCCTGATCCTCACTTCCTTCTGAGCCCTCACCAGCAAACCTTTACCATCTGTATTTCCACTAAAATCTGTTCAAGGAAATCTAGGCTTTTCTGTGCCCCCCAAATCCTGCCAGCCTCTGCCCACTGCCCAATTCCAAAGCCACTTCTACGTTTTTAGATATTTGTTAGAGGAGCATCCCGTTTCCAGATACCAAAACCCATATTAGGTTTCTATTGTTGCTGTAAAAAATTAAATGTGGTGTCTTAAAATAACACCAATTTATTATCTTGTGGTTCTAAAGGTCAGAAGTTCAAAATGGGTTTCACTAGAGTCAGTTCAAGTTGTCAACAGAACAGCATTCCTTCTAGAGTTTTAAATGCTTGCAGAGGTTCTGGAGACTAGAGACTTGAAGGGAGAATCCATCCATTCCTAGCAATTCTCTGCCTTTCAAAGCTTCCCACATTCCCTAGTTCCTGACTGCAGGACTCTGACCTCACCTTCCATTGTCACATTACCTTCTCTGGCTCTGACCTTCTTGTCTCCCTCTTATGAAGACCTTAGTAATTACACTGGGGCCAACCAGATAATCCATGATAATATTCCCATGGCAAGGTCCTTAACTTATTCATATCACAAAATACCATTTGCCGTGTGATATAACATATTCACAGGTCCCAAGGATTGGGGCATGACCACCTTTAGGGGACCATTGTTCTGTCTACCACAGGTTGTAAAAGAGTTCTTTGCATATTCTGGATACTAGAACCTGATCAATGTATGATTTGCAAATATTTTCACCCATTCTGTGGATTGTCTATTTCACTTTTAATAGTGTCCTTTGATGCATAAAAGTTTTAAATTTTGGTGAAGCCCAATTTATCTATTTTTTATTCTTTTGGTGGCTGTATTTTTGGTGTCATAGCTATAAAAGTTTTATAGCATTATCCCTTATATTTAGGTTTTTTATCTATTTTGAGTTAATTTTCCTATACGGTGTGAGGCAGCAGTCCAATGTCATTTCAGCATTTCAGCAACATTTGTTGAAAAGACTATTTTTCCCCTATTGAATTATTTTGACACCCTTGACAAAAATCAGTTGACTGTAAAAGAGCTTATTTCTGGACTCTCGTGCTATTCCATTGATCTATATGACTATATTGATGCCAGTACAACACAGTCTTGATTACTATAGATTTGCAGCAAGTTTTGAAATCAGAAATGTGATCCTCCGACTTATTCTTTGACAAAACTGCTTTTGCTAGTCTATACTTCTTGTGTTTCCTTATGAATTTTAGGATCAGCTTGTTGATTTCTTTAAAGAAAAAAGAAGCTGCTGAAATCTTGACAGTTATTGCATCAAATCAAATCTGTAAAACAATTTGGAGAATACTCCATCTTAATTAAATATTTTAATCCATGAACATAGGATTTTTTTCATTTATTTAGGAATTTCTTCATTTTTTTCAAAAATGTTTTCTTTTACCAATATATATCTTTTACTTCTTTTGATAAGTTTGTTTGTTTGTATTTTATTCTTTTTGATGATACTTTTAGTGGAATTGTTTTATTTTCGTATTATTCATTGCTAATATGTACAGATAAAATTAATTTTTGGATATTGATCCTGTGTCCTGCAATCTTACCAAATTCACTTAATATATCTAATGAGATTTTTTTGGGTTATCATTATTTCCTTAGGATTTTCTATGTGCAAGATCATATCATTTGCAAATAGAGATAGTTTTACTTCTTTATTTTCAGTCTGGAGAAATTTTATGTATTTTTTCCTTGCCTAAATACCTGGGCTAGAACCCCTACTACAATATTGAATTGAAGTAGCAAGTGTGGCCATCCTTGCCTGGTTCCTGATCTTATGGAGAAAGTGTTTAGCTTCACACTATTGACCTTGAAGTTAGCTGTGGTTTTTTCATAAATACTATTTATTAATATCATGATGATAGTTTCATTTTATTCCTGGCTTGTTGGGTGTTTTTATCATCAAAGGGTATTAGATTTTGTCAAATGCTTTTTCTGCATCAATTGAAATTACTGTATGGTTTTTCTCCTTTATTCTCTTAACATACTGTATTACACTGATTAATTTTTGCATATTAAACCAAACTTGCACTCCTGGGGAAAATTCCCATTTAGTCATGGTATATAGCCCTTTTCATATGCTGCTTGATATAGTTTGCTATTGTTTTGTTGAGGATTTTTGCATCTATATTCATAAGGGATTTTGGAAAGTGCTATTATTTTCTTGGAATGTTTTTGTCTGTTTTAATAACAGAGTAACAATGGATTTTTTTTGTTACTTTCAAAAAAGTTATTTTTATCGTAAGGATTCAAAATTAGACATTAAAATATAAAAAGAAAATTTAAAATATTTATAACAATGGATTTATAGAATGAGATGAAAAGTGTGCCCTCTTCTTTTATTTTTTGGGAGACTTTGAAAAGGATAGCTATTCCTTCTTTTTTAAGTGTTTTGTAGAATTTGCCAAGGAAGCCATCTGGTCCTGAACTTTTCTTTGTGAAAAGTGTTTTGATTACTAATTCAACCACTTTACTTGCTATATATTTATTTAGATTTCCTATATTTTCTTGAGTCAGCTTTGATAGTTTGTGCCTTTCTAGGAATTTATCTATTTTGTCCAGTTTGTCTAATCTGTTAACATGCAATTTTTCATATTTTCTTATAATTCCTTTTTGTTTCTATAAAGTCTATAGTAATATACACACTTTCATTTCAATTCTAGTAATTTAAGTCTTTATTTTTTTTTGGTCAATCTAGCTTAGCTAAAGGTTTGTCAACTTTGTTGATCTTTTCAAAGAACCAACTTTTGGTTTGCTGATTACTTTTTTTTCTATTGTTTTGCTTGTTATTTAGGAGTGTGTTGTTTAATTTCCATATATACGTGGAAATTTCCCAAATTTCCTCATGTTATTGATTTCTAATGTTATTCTAGGGTGTTCAGAGGACATACTTTGTGTGATATCAGTCTGTCTAAATTTATTGAGATTTGTTTTATGGACTAACAACATATGGTCTATCTGGTAGAATATCCTACGTACACTTAAGAAGAACTTATACTGCTATTGGGTGAAGTGAGCTATAGATGTTTGTTATGTTTAGTTGATTTATAGTGTTGTTCAAGTCTTCTATTTCTTTGTTGATCTTTTTTTCCATTTGTTCTATTCATTATTGAAAGTGGAATATTGAAATATCCAACTATAATATTATTGTTGAATTTTCCATTTCTCCCTTCAATTTTGTCAGGTTTTGCTTTGCAAATTGTGGGACTCTTGAGTTAAGTGCCTATATGTTAATAATTGGTAGGTGTTCTTGATGCATTAACCCTGACTTCTCCACCTCAACCCACCTTAAATGCTAGAGGGTCCTCAGCCTCTGTTCTGAACTATCTTCTTTTATCTACACTGTCTCTAGGTAAACACATTCAGTTTCATGGCTTTAAATAAAATCTATTAATATATACTAATGACTCCCAGATTTATATCCCAAGTTCCAATCTCCCCAGAGAATTCCAGGCTCATATGTTAAGCTGTCCATTCTCCATCTTATGGAGACCTCACACATAAACAGGCTCTCATTGGATTATAACTCACTCATCACCCAATTCATTCCTCCCTCTTTTCTTTCCCATCTCAGAAAATGTCGCCATTGTCCAATGACATTCTTGAGCTTTAATTTTATTGACTCCCCTCTTTTCCTCTCCCAGTGGAGCCAGCTCACCCACCAGTTTTGACTTCAACACATACCCTGACTCTGTACATTCCTCCTGCCTCTATTGCCATCATCTGCCTAAGCCAAACCACCTACCAGCTCCACTACAGCAGTGACCTCCTAACTGGCCTCACTGCTCTCACACTTGCCCTCTCCTGATCCAATTGTCACATAAAAATTATTTTTATCTAAATCAGATCATATCACTCCCTTGCTTAAAATTCCCCTACTGCTCTTAGTGCTTTGCACTTAGAATAAAATCCAACCATGTTACCAGGGATGAAAGGCCTTCTCATCAGTTAAATCTCATGTCCTTCTCTGAGTTAGTCCCCTACCACTTTCCACTTTCTTATTTTCCTCAAATATGCTTATTTCCTTCTTATTTTAGGTCCTCTGCACTTGCTGCTCCCCTGTCTTTCCTTGCTTGGCTCTTTTTCCTCATTTAGTCTCAACTTCAATGTTGCCCACTGAGAAATGACTTTCCTGACCACCAGCCTGCATTGGCCTCTCCCCTCACACACCAGATGCTAACGAGCACAGCTCCTGTTCTATTTTCTTCATAGCACATTTTTGTCGTATCCATGGTACTTAATACCATCTGAGATAATCTACCCTCTTATTATTTTTTTGTCTCTTCCCTCTCCACACCCTAATTATTATAAGTTTCATGAGAGCATGGATTTTCTGTATTGTTCAACTTGCATTCGCAAGGCCAAACATGGCATATAGTAGATGCTCAACAGATATTTGTGGTATCCATACATGACTAAATGTAAGTAATAGGAATGAATAGATTGTTTATTCAAGATCCAATATCAGGACAAACATATTCCAAACATATCCAGTCTGTTTCTTTGCTCAGAATTCTAGAAAGTGTGGGCCATATGTCTGTCCATGCCTAGAGCTAGGGTTGGAGTCATCCCAGCAGAGCCACAGGGATTGAGTGTGAGAGAAGAGCAGATGGACAAAGCAGATAAAGGATGCTCTGCCAGAGAAGGGGCAGGCAACAGCAGTAGACACCCACTGTAAACACAAAAGAAGATCATAGTCACACTGTGATTTAAGTTCATAAAGACTCAGTATGGATGTACTACAGAAAGAGCAATTAGATATTATAAAAATAAAATCATGAGGTTTAGGCATAGTGGAATAAAGAACAATGAATGTTACTTTAAAAATTACTTAATGCAGTTTTAGTAATGGTCTTACATTTAAAATAATAAAAAAAGAACTAAACACTAGGGGACAAAAGTTAAAGGAAGCAGATAAAAATATAGGTGTTAACATACTAGAAAATCACAGGGCTGTTGTAAACATCTCTAAAATGTTTTCACCTTCTCTGAAGATTCTGCAGGTATTAAAAGTCTCATGGCTATGATCTATTATTACATTAAGTGTATACTTCTTGTAAGCCTACAGGCTCTGAGAAAGTAAAGGGAAGGGCCAAAGGAATTTACAGTAAGAATCACTAGAACATTACCAAATGCAGTTGGGCAAAGTTCCTTGAATCCCAGACTTCCTTCACGCACCTCGTTCAATAGGCACACACTTGAGGGTTCACGACATTAGCCACAAACCAAAGACATAATCCCTGCATTCAAGTGGCTCATAGATAAACAAACAATGAAAATAACCTGATGAGTACAATGATAAAGGTAAACATCTGGGAGCTGTGGGAGCGTAGACCAAAAGTCTCTTGCCTAATAAGGCACTGACAGTATTCAGGAAAGATTTCCTTGAAAAGGTACTGCCTGCCCTGAATCTTGAATGATGAGTAGGAATGGTCAAAGGAATACACCTTCTGAGGGTTTGGAGAAAAGTGATATCTGCATGCATGGAGTAAGAAGGCTACACAAAAGAGGCAGGAATTCAATTTGACTTGAAGAATCAGTAGGATGTGCAGAGGCAGATATATTAGTTTCCTAGGGCTGCCATAAGAAATTACCACAACTGGGTGGCTTAAAACAAAAATGTGTTCTCTCACAGTTCCAGAAGCTAAGTCCAACACCAGGATGTCAGCAGGGCCTGCAGCCTCCAAAGGCTACGGGGAAGATTCCACCCTTCCTTCTTCTGCCTTCTGGTGGCTGCCGCGATCCTTGGCATTCCTTGGTTTATAGCAGCATAACTGAAATTTCTGCCGCTGTCTTCACATGGCATTCTCCTTTCTCTGTGTCTCTGCGTCTGAATTTCTTTTATAAAAACAGAAGTCATTAGATTTAGTGCCCATCTTCAACCAATATGATGTCATCTTAACTAATTACATCTACAAAGACCATATTTCCCTACATTCTGAGATTTCAGGTGAATATGAATGTTGGGGTGACATCATTCAACCTGTACATCAGGTGACCTGAAACTGTGATTATCAATGTGTGGACCACCTAGAACTACTTTTGTGAAATTTGGCACTCATAGGTATATATTCAAAATATTTGATAAGTGGTATAGTAAATAACATTAATATATACAAATTTATTTACATATAACTATATGTATTTCCTAGATAAGCTAAACTATAAAAATAGTTTTTAATTTTTACAAAGTATAGCTTAAGTCATATTAAATCATTCTAAAAACTCTCTAAACTTTCGATTCTGTTGCCATGATCTTTAGTGACATGATTGATACTAGTTGTCTGAGCCATATTTTGACATAGTAAATCACATCACACTATTCAAATGACTTTCCCATTGAATCAATAGTTATTAGGTCACATTTAGTCTTAAGAAGTTAAGATTTTCTCATAAAATTGACAATATTCATTCTACTACTGAACCCTCTCAGTTTCTGCTGAACCAATAGTACTTGGGCGATAGCAGTAGCCCAGTTTAGCAAAAAGGGTTAAAATTTAAAATAAAAATTATCCTAAATGTGTTATATATTTAATATTTTTACTATTGCCTAAGTCATAAAAATAATCTCATGGAATGTTGTAGATAATTAGGTTAAACCTTGTCTTCCTGGCTGGGCAGTGGTACAGCTGTGTGGTAATTAAGAGGAGAGGGTCTATGGTCAGCTGCCTGGGCTCAAATTCTGGCTCTATAATTAAGTCTTAAATAACCTGTCTTCACCTTGGTTTTTTCACCTGTAAAAGGGATAATGGTGATAATTATAATACTCTACTGAGTTAATTATGCATCTAGAAAGTGCTGGCATAGAGCGAGTGCTATATCAGTGTTAATTCTCATTTTATTAATAAACCTAATGCTTTAATATATGTGATGCGTCAGCTTTGGGTGGGTTTTAATGATTCCTTCCATTAAGTGGAGGTGAATGTCAACAGGATTGCTTAAAAGGGACACCAAAAGCCTTGGCATCCCCTCATCCCAAACTGCCCCACAGGCACAGCCATTCTTTCTGTCTGATCGCAGAAGCGCCTGCCACGTGCCAGTGGCCCTCCTGATACCGAGCTCATGCCTACAGAGGCCTCCCTGGCTGCCCACTCACTTGTGTTTCTGTACATCCTTAGCTCTTTCAAAGCCAAAGTCTTTGTCTTGGTACTAAAATCTTTGCACTAGAAATGGGCATGTGAGGGGAACTTTGCGGAAACAATAGGCAGTGGGAAGCAGCCACAGATGCAGGTGGTCAGGTGACACCAGGCACTTCCCAGTAGGGTGCCAGTGAGACCAACAGGGTGCCTCTTCTGTCACCAGGCTGCTCTGGTCAGGGGCTCCGCTGCATTGGCTGGCAGATGCCAGGACTATTCCCAGGTAGTGCTCACCATGGCTCCTTTAATCAGGACAGGAATATGGGTAGGATTTGGAGCAAGCCATAAGGATCACTGGGTAGTCAATGATGCCCAGGTGGTCAATGATGCTTCTGGAAGCTAAATGACATCTGAACGGTCAACCAGAACAGACACTAGCCCTGGTGCTAGAGCAGGGGCCCGGCAGCCCGTGTGTTCAGCCGCTGTGCGGCACTGCAGCTCCTCAGCCGGCACATCATAGCATGAGCAGGGGTGCACAGGGGCACCTGGGTGGGTCTGGGTCTGTGTTCTCAGAGCCTTTAATGTATCAAAGTCCATTTTTAATATCCAAGGGGGTTATAGTATGTGTTTTAACTGTATTTGACCACATAACTTTTCTTAAAGTATCTCTTGGAATTACTATTCTATAAAATTTGTTTTGTTAAATGCTAGTGGAGTGAAAAGGACCACAGGTTTTGGAGACATCTGGGCCTTGATTGTACTCCCAGCTCCATCACACACCAGCCATATGACCTTAGGCATGTCCCTTACCCTCTCTAACCCTCACTTTCATTCCCTCTGTAAAAGGCGAAGATTCACCTTTTACGAATTATTATTACAACACTAGACCTGGAGAGAAAGGAAACTTTCAGAGACTGTGGCAGAGGCAGGCTGGCTGTTCCCCAGTGTGCTCACCTTCCCTCCCAGGACTACACTTCCGCACTTGCGGGAGGCCCCATCTCTAGTTCTGGTTAATGGGTTTGGTGATGGCTAGTGGCAAGTCCACTTCCAAGTCCAGCCCATAAACCCACAAGCAACATGATCTCTCTCTCTCCCCCCAACCCCCACTGTTTCTTCTCCTCTTCTCTCCTCTCTCTCTTCCCGACCCCCCATTGACTGGATGTAATGGATTCTGAGAGTGTGGCAGAACCTTAAGGAAGAAGGTACTCATGGAGTCCCTGATTCACCTCTTGAAGGAAAACCTCCCAGGAAGGCCTCCCAGCCAAGAGTGCCCATTCTGGCAAGGCATGAGCAAGAAACAAACATGTATTGTGTTGATCCACTGACATGTTGAGAGGCTTTCTGATATTCCTATGGGATGGAATTTCTATCCCTTGGGCATGAATAGAAAGCCTAGAGCACAATGCCTAGTGAATACATAATAGATGGTAGCTGCTGGGGCTGCTACTGAGATTATCATTATTATTATTGTTTTTGTTATTAGTGTTGCAGAAATATACTCAGAAAGGAACAGGTTCTTGTGATTCTGCAAAAATATCAAGGAAGTCAAATTCCCGGGAACACTCATGTCTCCCAGTGGGTTTATCAGCCCCGGGTTGTATGACTGTAAAGTACTGATTCATTGCATTAGTCAGCTTGGGTTGCCATAGCAAAGTGCCACAGCCTGGGTGGCTTCAAAAACAAAGGTTTATTTTCTCATAGTCCTGGAGGTTAGAAGTCCAAGATCAAGGTGTAAGCACCTTGCCTTGGTGTTGTAGATGGACAACTTCTCATTGTGTCTTCACATAAGAATTTTGGGGGACCACAATTCGGCCCATAACAATCACCAACCTGTGACTCTGTCTTCCAAAGAGTTAAAGAAAACTTCTCCAGATAATAGCCGTATTGTCTTAGGCCATTTTCTGTTGCTTATAGTAGAATACCTGAAACTGAGTAATTTCTAAAGAAAAAGACTATGTCTCTTACAGTTTTGGAAGGTAAGAAGCCCAAGTGGAGGGGCCACATCTGGTGAGCACCTTCTTGCTGGCAGGGACTCCTGCAGAGCCCTGAGGCGGGGGCAGTGCAGGCCTCACCTGGCTGAGTGGGCTGAAGTGCTAGCCAGGTCTCTTGCTCTTCTTGTAAAGTCACCATTTCCACTCAGTGATAGCCCATTAATCCATTCATTTATTAATCAATTAATTCATGAATACATTAATCAATCCATTCACGAGGGCAGAGCCCTTGTGACCTAACTGCCTCTTAAAGCCCCCCCCCCCAATACTGCCACCTTGGGGATTCAATTTCAACACCAGTTTGGGATGGGAAAACTATTCAAACCGTAGCACTTATACTCGTACTGGATCACAAACAAGTCAACATCTTTACTTCAACTTATTCTACAAATGTCCTTTTTCCTCTCTCTACGTGGTGACACTGCTTTGTTGTGGGACAAGGGGAAAAAATGGATGTAGAATATATAACTGGTTTCCCCCTCAGTTATTCAACTAAAATGCATGTGATGTACTCATTTACATGTAAAAGGAAATGAATTTCAGACAAAATTCCTACTGAGGAGAAAATAAAGGTAACCCCCTATTATGATTCAGTTATCTTTTAATTATTGCCTTACATCATGTGTGGATATGTGGCAGGCTCTTGTTCAAAGGGAAACCAGTGTCTCTGGGGCTCACACAGATTTTTAGAAGCATATCCAGGAGCGATTTTTTTAAAATATATTTTTCAGATTCTGAAATTGTTGGAAAGCCAGAAAACAGACTTGAAGAAGAATGAAATGTTGTATTACCTTTAGAAATGGTTACATTCTAGAAAAATCACTCAAGTAGATTTTTCTATCAATATAATTTATTTTTAAGGCACCTGGAGGATTCGTCACTGAACTCAAAGCTACTGTATATATTGTTGTAGAGCACATAGTTATTCCGCGGTTTATCCTCCCCCAGACCCACTGCTGTTCAAGCAGAGATGTCTTCATTGATCTGGCCACAACAAGGAAGAGCACTCACCAGCCAGTGAAACCTTGAACCCCCTGCTCTCCAGCACTCGAAAGATCTCAGTTGGAAGAAAGACATATTTAGGAAGCATTGCCTGAGGGCTTTGTAGTCCTTGTTTCTCTTACCTGGATACTCTCAAAGCGTGAGCTAAACATAAAATCCTAAGCCCTCTGCTGACTGAATGGACTGCCCCCCACCACCACCACCGCCATGAAACACCTGCAAACTGGGTTCCCATCCATGAGGGGATGGGAGAGAGAGTGCACAATTGCAATGCATGATTCCCCTTCATAATATTCAGGACTCTTCCCACAGCTTGTTGAATACGTATATTTGACCACCCCCGCTCAATATAAAATCTTGCTCCTTTCGTCTGCCCTTTGAAGCACATGTGCCTGCTGTCTGGCCGGGCGCTGCTTCCCAGCCTGTTGCAATGGCTGCACAACAGGTTGCTACCCTGTATGGGAAACGAAGCTCTCCTTTTCCCAAACTATGAACCTCGTTAATTGCTTATTTTTAGCTAACAAAAGTAGCCCTTGGATTAAGCCAGATAAGCAAAACCCCTTCTCACCTGGACCATATTCTTGCGCTCCCATCCTGTAAAGTACAAGAGAAGTTACGGCCTCACACTGAAGGATCAGAGAGAAACTGCACAGGCCTGGAACACGCCCTGGGGTGAGGATCTCATTGTGGACCAACAACAGTGCTGTTACATTTACTGAGAGCACATTATCTGCTCAGCACTGTTCTGACTTCATAGAATATAGGATTTTCCAGGACCCATTATAAATTTTACAACAGCAAGTTTTACATGCCTCGTTCACTGGGCTATTTCTCCAGTGCTTATCACAGGGCTTCAAAAAAATATGTTATCCACTCTCACAGCAACCCTGAGAGGTTATTCTCTCCATTTTAGAGAAGAGGAAAATAAGGCCCAGAGAGGTTGAGGCTTGCCAGGCTTTCACATCTTGTGAGGGAGACTTGAAACCAAGCCCAGGTCCAGCACTGCCCTTAGTTGCAAGTGAGGGCAGGGCCCCCGCCCCAGACCTGGCTCTGCAGGGACCCTGCACTCTGCAGTGCCCCCTCCTGCAAGAGTTTCTACCTCCCCCTGCAGTGCCTGGGGCTGTCTCGGGGGGGCAGTGCATTCTGGAGGATATCTCTCTCCTGTACGTGGCTCTGCATGAGCCCTGGTCCCATCTGCACTTTTGGGGGTGTTCCTGACATTCTATTGCCCAGATGGGGTCAACCAGATGCCACTCGGATCTCCCCTGTTCAGGTGGATCACACATTCCCACTGCAATAAAGGCCTCAAACTATGCAGGATGAGGGACAGTCATTCCTTGCACAAATGAGGTGCTCTTCTCACTTCTCCCACAGACCCCTCACCTCTGCTCCCTGCTGCAGGCAGGTGTGTGGAAAGCACCTAGGACATCCCATTCCAGCAATGCAGTCATTACAGCCTGAAGAGCTTAAGAAAAGACAGCATTGGAAGATACACTGTTCTATGTTTATGATATAAAATTCTGAACAGTAAATCTCACCTGACCAGAAATAAATTGCCATTCATGTTTTCCTGTATATTCTGGGCAAGACTTGCATTTGTGGTCGTCATCCACAAGGCACAGTGGACCTCCTTAGAGAGAGTCATGAGAACTGGTATCCATAGGTGGTCCCATGGATGCTCCAGTATCAGGCGTGGTGAGTAAATGAATGGTCTGAGGAATAGCAGAAGCAAGATCTACATTAATTCATTACAAACAGTTTCTCCAAAAGCAGGTATTGTGAATAATGGTGGAAGACACAGAATTATACAGAAATGGTGTGTCTGACAATAAGAACAACAAAGAACTTGTTCCTGGACCCAAACAGGGTAAAGTGGTGCCTGGACCCTCTGAGGAACCTTCATGTGCACGGAGAGGACTAGACACAAACATTCAAGTTCTTCCTTTCTATTCATGAATTCCAAAGTCTTCCTCAGTAAATCACTATGCCTCACATGGGCTCATGAATTTTGAAAGTCACATTTTTATTGTACTTCTTTTGGTTTTGAAAACTAAAAATTTCAGACAGAAGTGGAGAAGAGTGAGGATTTCCAGGGTAAGGGGCAGAGTAAAGAACAGAATTTACCTGCAAATCTATGATTCCTATATATGTGGTAGTACGATGTGTTTAGTTGTTTTGTAATACATTTTACTTTTAGATCAGTGTTAGGTTCACAGCAAAATGGAGCTTAGAGTTCCCAAACACACTCTCTCCCACCTCATTATTCTGCTCTGATGTGATACATTTGTTGCAATTGATGGACTAACATTGACACACGGTTAACAACTAAAGTTCACATTAGCGTGCACTCACTGAGTTCTGACAAATATATCCACCATTGTAATATCATGCAGAATAGTTTCACTGCCCTAATAATGTGCTTTTTAAAATAAACCTTTTACTTTGGAATCATTTTACATCTATAGAAAATATACAATGATAATGTTCATCCACTGCCCCTAATGTTAACGTCTTACATAGCCAGGTACATCTGTCAAATCTAAGAGATAAACATCTGTTCCTTACTCTTTACTAAGCTACAGACTTTGTTTGGGTTTCCTGAGTTTTCCCACCACTGTTCTTCTGTTCCAGGATCCCACGTTGCATTTCGCGGTCATGTCCCCTCAGTCTCCTATTTGAGAGTTTCCCAGTCTTCCTTCACTTTTCATGACCTTGACACGTTTGAAAAGGACTGGTCAGGTATTTTGTAGACTATTCCTCAATTTTGGTTTGTCTGATGTTTTCCAATGATTAGACTGGGGAGTGATACATTTTTAAATCAAGTTGTTTATCTAGACCAGAGTCCAGGAAGAAAATATTGGCCAAGTCCCTGTTCAAACTATATGTGGCCCTACTGAGGACCATCACATTCCATAGCCTGTGATCCTAACCAAACCCCATCCAATACAGCATCCAACCTCAGTGTTCTCCCCAGTTTCCAGTAGACCAGCAGTCATGAGGAGATGCCCTCTTCCACGATCGGTTCTATGCACACTGCCTTCCCCAGCTGCAGTGCCCCTTCTCTTCCTCTCCGCTGAGCCCACGAGCCACCCGCTCTTAAACACAGGCTGACGCCTCGCCCTACGTGAAGTTTCCGCTGAAGCTTCCTCCAGCACACATTTGGTGTGCATGTGGCTTTTAGTGGAGCCTTGCTTGTGAGGGCTCCTTTTTAAATTTTTAAATTTTTAAATTCATAATTGAAACAATAATTATACATAGTTATAGGGTTCAATGTGATGTTTCAATGCATTTATACATAGTGCAATGATCAAATCTGGGCAATTACTGTATCCATGACTTTAAACATCCAACATTTATTCGTGGTGACAATATTCAAAATCCTTTCTTTTAGCTATCTCAAAATATACAATACATTGTTAATGGCTACAGTCACCCTACTTTGTAATAGAACAACAGAACTATTCTTCCTGTCGAACTGTAACTTTGTACCTATTGACCAACCTCTCCCCATCCTTCCACCTCCCTACCTTTCCCCAGCCTCTGATAACCACCATTCTAATGTCTCCAAGTATTTGGACTTTTTTTAGATTCCACCTGTAAGAGAGATCATGTGATGTTTGTCTTTCTGTGGCCGGCTTATTTGATTTAGCATAATGTCCTCCGAGTTCGCCCATGTTGCCACAAATGGTGTTTCCTCATGTTGTTGCTAAGACCTGCTTTGCTTTCCCTGTCAGATGACAAACAACTTGTGGACAGGAATACTGGAGCGTATTTTTTGTTGATTCTCCACATTGCCTAGCTCAGTGCTGTCTGTCTAATAAGCTGTCAATAAAGTTACAAAATGACTGCAGGAAGAGATAAAGGGTCTTATTTTATCCTTAAGAAAGCTGCACTTAAGTCATGTAAGATTTTTTTAAAGATAAACTCTGAATAAAATTTCAGTCTATTATTCCATTGACTTCCTCAGAGATTATTTTTATGTCATAGATGTACAGGGGTAAAATGTTATGTGGATTTTCACAAAGAAGAGAGATTTTCATTTATTCATTCATTCATTCATTTATCAATTCAATGCACATGAATTGAGCACTCATGAATCAGACACCATAATGAATACAAATGTAATGAAAATAAAAGGCCTTATTCTCAAGACGCTTCAAGTCTAGTTGGGAGAAGAGGAATCAGAAAACCGAACTGGCAGCACAGGGACACTAAGTGAGAGGAGGGGAGGGAGCAGAGGATTGAACTGGTATCCATTACTAGATTCCTATTGTTTGGGAATTTACCCAATTTTGTTTTGTTGTTCACACCCAGTAGTGACCATGTGCTCTGAAACCCATGCATGCACCAGGTTTCACTGGCACATGGATTAATTTTTTTTCTTTTGAAAATAATGTTCAGTTCACATGTGAAATAAGAAAATTGGATGGGACTCAAACATAAGTTCATTGTACCTGGAAGATTTATATTAATACATACCTATTTCTCCTTTGTCTGGAACACATCACAAAGTCTCCCATTTCATAATGGAATATTTACAAAATTAAATAGCTCATTAAAATTAGATAATTAGTTATAACATGTTTTGATTATAATTATCCTTTAAGCCAAGCCTGCAGGCATGACACTTGGTGCTATCAGCTACACAGCAGTGACAAAGGCAGGGGTCGGTCCCATTGGTCCACCTGTCATAGGTACAAGCTCATTAGGCTTTTTGTTTTAACCAGTCTCAGGTGTGCAGTGCCTGTGGGTCAGACAGTCATGTCCAATCTAGAGTTTGAAGTGAGATCATGATTGAAGAACCAAGGCATTTTCTCCTATTAAAATACAAAAACCCTTGGATGAAGGGGCACATGAAACTTTATGTCATTAGCATCTTGGGGGACAGTTGTTTACATATATTCTCTCATGTGAAAAAATTGAATTTAACAGTGGTAAAAGCAAAAAAAAAAAAGTGTAAAAATTAGAAGGAAATTGCTGGAAGTGGTCCAAAAACAATAGACCAACCTCTTCTGCTTTATAATTTTGCCTTCAGAACCTGACTCTTAGACAAGGAGAATTTGGCTCAAAAAAAGTAACTTTTCAAAACTTGTCCTTCTCACTTTCAAATTGAAATTTAAAATTATGTGACTGATAGATATTTTACTTATGTCTTTAGGTAGGACCATGAAAGATAGCAGGGTTTTCTGGTTGGTTTTTTTTTTTTTTTTTTTTTTTTTTTAGAATCCAAAAAATGCATTTGAGTAAAGTGATTAACTCTTTGCTAAATCTTGACCAAGTGCCCTCCAGAATAAAAAGAAGGTCAAATAAAAAGCTATACTTAATTAAAGTGAATGAACAGAATTGATTTAATAAAATTATAATGTTTTTTAATGACTGTGTGAGATTGTGTTCAGGGCAGAAAACTGACATTTTGCCTTAGTCGATGCACATTTTATTAAAATCAATGTGGTCTATTACATAAGGCCCATTGAAAGGAACTTTAATAAAGTCCAATCTATAAAAAGTAACCAACTCTAATTCAATTGAAATTTAACTTGATGGTAGCTACAGTGTTCACTTAACATATATTTATCCAGTGCTTACTATGTACTAGGCACTGGGGAAGCACGGATGAAAAGTCATTTTTCCTTCCCTTAAGATACATGGCATGGAGTAACTAGCTTAACATTTTGCATTAGATTCAAGTGCACCTAAATGTATAGTATTTCATCAGCATTTTAAAGAACCATCTCTGTTACATTTTAAATAAAACTTCAGCTTGAAAAGAAATGGAATGCTAATATGCTAATGACCTTTCTAATTCTAATAAACGACTGAAATTGTTAATGGAAAGTGGAATGGTCTCAGTTTCATGTTCAAAGGGAGTTTTGGGCATTGAATCAAAATGGTTACTTACACTTCACAGTGTGTTTACTTTTGCTTCTCCTGGGTTTTCTTTCCTTTTTTGATGAAAAATATATTTTTAGCCATGCATATTATCCATGTTGGCATCCACAAGGCTAAGATGCTCACCTGCAGGAACCAGGTGGGGTGGCACAGCCTGCCATTCATCCCGTGCTTTCTTGCTGCTCTTGACTGTCCAGTACAACCTCTATGTCCCTGATCCTGATTCTTGGTTCTTGTTGATAGTGAATTTCATTCTGTTACACTTCCTTTTAATAAGATGTTTCAAAATCATTAAGGAACAAAGTAAATGAAAAAAGTGAAATATAACTTTTAAAAAAAATATTTTTAACTGTTTGAAGACTAAAACAATCTAGTCCTTATTTTCCTACAGAACTTTGCTCAATGCTTGTCACATAACAGATAATCATTAAATTCTTCTTTACTTTAAGTTCAGTAGATAACTTTATCCGTTAGTTCAAGTGTCAATTACTGAGCACCTATTATGTTCCCAGGACCCTGATAAGTGCTGAGGTTATAAATGGGAGTTAGGCTGTAATTGTCAGAGTAGGCTAACTGCTGTAACAAACAAACCTCAAATCTCAGAGGCCTAATACAACCGATCTGCATTGCTCACTGATGCCACAGCCCTAAGCTGGGGTGGTGGGGAGGGAGTCTCTGTTTCACTACGGAGGCTTCACTATTTTCTGTGTTTAGTCCCCAAAGAGGCCCTGGGTATCAAAATCCAGGTGGAAGATGGAGATGAGAAAAATGTGTGGAGGCTCCTATGAGGAAGGGTGTAGGGCCAGTCCCTTCCACCCACATTCCTGGGGCCAGAGTTCAATCCCAGGGTCCCCCCTCATTTGTTGACAGAGTCTGGGAACTGTCTTCCTGGATGATCAGAGTAATAAAAAAGGCACTTGGAGCTTCAAAAATCATATCCCTAATGGCCCACCCTTCTGACCTCCATCTTGCACAGCCACCCCCTCCCACTGGAGACAATGCAAAGACCCCACCTGCCTCCAGCCCAGGTGCAGGCTCTCCAGACAATGTGTGCCTTCTTGTAGTCCAGTGCAGAGTCACCTGCCACCACAGACACCAGCACACTTAATGGTGGACCAGGGTCAGGAAAACTCCAGTTAAAATTCCCAGTCTGAACATAAAAGAATGGAGGAGGCACAGAAGTAGCTGGCCCAGTTTTTCGATGCAGCTGACTCAGTGGGGAGGGCATCTCCTTGGTGAGGCTTTGATTTTGTTTTGCAGGAGCAATACTTCTGTCCACCTCCCACACTTCTTGCCATACTTGAAGAGGATTTAGGAGGTTTGTCTTCCCTGGGAATTGGACCACTTTCCCAGCCTTCTTCTTGCTACAGAAAATGTTGTTACCTAAAGATCAAACAGGCAATGAGATTCTTATTAATAATTGGGGGAGAGAGATTATTTTGTTTTGTTTTTCATTTTTCAGGATTGTTGTTTTGTTAGCAATAAAATTTCTTCAAAAATGCATCTAGATTCTGATCCATTGGATTCCAGTTGACTCGTGTACCTCCAACTACACCCAAAATTCTTTCTGAGATATTCTCAAGCCTATCTGCCTCAGTCAGCTCAGGCTGCTATAACAAATGCCATAGACTGGGTGGCTTAAACTACAGGTATTTATTTCTCACAGTCCTAGAGGCTGGGAAGTCCAAGAGTAAGGCGCCAGCTGATTCTGTTCCTGGTGAGGTTCATCTTCCTGCCTTCTTGCTGTGTCCTCAAATGGCGGAGAGATCAACTCTTGTATGTCTCCTTTATAAGGTCACTTATCTCATCACAAGAGCTCCACTCTCATGACCTAATTACCTCCTAAAACTTCACCTCCAAACACTGTCACACTGGGGATTAGGGCTTCCATATAGGGATTTTCAAGGGACACACTCAGCCCATAGGACTGCCTCATTCCTATATTTCATGATCCCAAAGCCCATGCTCCTGAGTCACGTAAAGGGAGCCAAGAGCAGGCAGTAGTGGTCAGTTACACTGGTGGGATCAGAGAAGACTTCTCAGAGTAGAAAAGGCTTGGGATTTATTTAGAATAATCTGTGATGTTCACCAGGTACATGGGAAGGGAAGAAGAAAAAGCAAGGTGTGACTATGCAGCACAGCCAGCAAGTAGGGTAATTATAAGTGTTTTGGCAACTTCAGGACAGGAGGTCCCCAGGGTAGTTTCCAGAACTAAGACTAGAAAGACTATTATGTGCTGGATCATAAAGGGTCTTGTTGCCTTTGTTGGAATTTTGGCCTGTGAGCAGTGGAGGGTCCCTAAAGGACTTTAAACAGGGTAGTGATAGGATCAAACTGAAGGCAGGGCTGAAAGAACAACCACTCAGTGGCAGTCCAAGGCCCAGGCAAGAGTGATGAAGACCCAACAAAGGCAGAGGCTATGGGATGGAGAGGAGAGTTTTGACATAGGAATTGTTAGGATGGAGATTCAGGAATTGCAGACAAGGAGGAGGAGGGACCATCTTCATTAAACTCAGTGATATGTTAGATTCCATGGGCTCCCCAACACTGCAAGCAAATGGCTATCTCTATAGCGCCTGCCAGAATGGAGAGATGGGAGCCACCTTCAGCTGGCTAGGTCCTCTTCAGGGATTCTGTACATGAATCTTGGGCGAAAGCCTAAGTCCAGCCCAGTAGGCAAACAGATTCCTGACCATGTAGAGAAAGGACCCATGGAAAAGAGCAAACCAAAATACAACTGCAGACTCCATGAGCACAGATGGTGTAGGAAGCTGAACCCCACCTCCCCTTTAGGTAGGCAGCCATCCACCTGCCACTGAGGGCTAGAGAGGGCCAGAGAGCAAGATAGAGAAATCACATACGATTTCGTATGCAAACTCAGGATGGAAAACATTCTCTAGCTTACTAGACAGTCTAATTATAAATTTACTGAAATTTAAAATTTTTCCAGATAATATTTAATCATCATCACCTTCTTAGTTTTGCTTGACCCAAATACAAATGCAAACATGGCAGCGTCTCTCATCCAATTTTAACACAATGTGCCTTGTAGTATTAGGGATTGCACCTAATTAAGGGTTGAAATAGAGGTCTTTTGTGAATCTGGTCTTTGCCAGGTTTGTTTCACTAGTCTGCTACTGCTCTATGGGTGAAAAATATTCTTTTTGAAAAAGTAGATAATCTTCAGCCTGGTCCATGTCTTCATGACTAAGTACAAATGAGATATTGAGTTGTTGGACTGTAGCCTTACGAGGGACAGCCCTATCAGATTAAGCAGAGGCAGAACTACAGGGTGAGCATCAGATGAGAGAAAGAGCACCAGTTTCCCAGCCTGGAGGTAAATTGTGGTCCTGCCACTTCCTAGCTGGGTGGCCTCAGACAAGTTTCTTAACCTCTGCAAGTCTTCATACACAAAAAACGGTGGTGAAGATTAGCAAGAAAGGAAATGTGTAGGGCTTGGGTGGGTTCTCACAGAGCAGGTGCTCAGTAAAGGCAGACCTGGGGGTGCTCGTGAGCCTTGCATTCCAGGATGAGCTGTAGGTGTCAGTTTGTTACACTTGGTAAAGTATAAAGCCAGGGACGTTGGTAAGAAATAGATCCTGTTGTCTGAATGACTCAGTAAACTCACACTCAGCCCCACTAACCAAACTTCCAGGGTAGCATTCTACTTGGGATAGGTGGTAGGAGAAGCTCAAAATACTGTGCTTCCTCAACTCTAAGATATATGTTTCTGATCACATGTTAATGTATCTGAAATCTGTATACATACATTTAACAGTTGATTTACAGTCAATAAAATACCATCATAGTCACCCACCCCATTCTTGCCCTGGAATGCTGTCATGAAATTGATAGAACAGTTTCCAATCAGAGGCATTTTAAAAGGTGGAAATAAGATATTTATCATGCAAGTCAAGGAAAGCCACTCCTTACCTGCTTTCAGTGCATTTTAAAATTAACGGCGTCTCAAGCTCACATGGCTTTTACATCTTTTGAAGCAGGAAGGCACAATCAGAGTGCCCAAATGAAGTCAAATGTGGATCCTAATATTTGGCTCATGGTTTGTATACTCCTGTGCCTTTGCTAATAGGTTGCTTTTTCTTGGAATTCTTATCTTATTTTGCTCTGAAAAGCACCTATTCATGTTTCAAGCTTCACATGAACCTCATCTTTTCTCTGAAGCCTTTCCTGACAAGGACAATCCTTACCCAAAGTGGAAGGGACAACTCCCTCCTTCCTCCTCCTTGCCTCACAAGCTATCACTTCTGGAGTGCACCTGCTGGTTCTTTGCATTTTCTTGTTTCTACAAGAGTGACTCTGTTTCCCATCCCTCGGCCCATCAGGCAAACACTGTATGTATCTCATTCCTCTCCCGGCCAGGAGGATTTACTTAGAACACAGTAGCTATGCAAGAAGTCCTCTTAAACAAATTAATGAACATCCTCCATACTAGTCCTTGCCTGTAAGGAACCCTATGAAGAGATTAAGTTTTCAGAGTAGTGTAAAAGTAATTTATAACCTAAAAATCCAGATTGGAAGAGAGGTCCCTTGGTGGTACAAATTTAAATCTGTAGACCTTCTAAAGTGCGGGTCACTGCCAGGCGGCTGAAAGTGGATGTGCCATTCCCTTTTCTCCCATAAGTGTCCTAGCTACGTGGTGTATTTGGGTTTCCCTATTAACCTGTATTTCCTTCAGACACCAGGCCAGAGTCTGGTTCTCTGCAGTTCCCCTGCAGTTCTCCCTGTGCTTCCTGTATGAATCAGACTGCGGACGCTCGTCTTGTCAGATTCACCTGACAGATAGATTTGCTACAACAAATGAAAACACTAAGTAAGCAGCTCCCATCTATTTTTTATGGCTGACATTCATTCCCGGCAAATAGCAAATGTTATCCCAGGATGAAAGCATCTATAATTCCTGAAGTTTTCATTTTGCTATAAATCACAGTGAATATTTCCATTGTGAGATGTTTTCTTAATGTAAAGCAAAAGTTAAAATACATGTATTTTTAAAAATTTCTTAGAAAGAATCACAACAAAATTTTGTTCCAGAAAGAAGTACAGTGAAAACGGCCTTGGGAAATGTCACAGAAGGGTTAAAAATGTCACCCGGAAATATTTAACCTAATTATACCTTATAAATAAATATATATGCATATATATAGAGATAGAAACATGCAATCAAGAGTTCAAAGACAAGGTACTTAATAACAGATGCCTCTCCTCGTGACAGTTCCGAACTTCCATTTTGAACTGTACTCCAAGGTCATCACTGCAACTGACGGAACTCCTGAATCTAAGACATCGACATCGCAGCAGCAGCTGTCAGAGGCTCACAAGCTTAGCTGCCATTCAGGCACGCCTCCCCGAGAAAACGTCCCCAGGAGAGCCCGGCCAACAGCAAGGAACTCTGGGAGAAGAGGCGACGATGGTGGTGAGAGCCTACAGTTATGAAGGGCTTTAACCGTCATGGCTGCGTGTAGGGACAGGGACCCTGATTAGGACCATTTTATAGATGAAAGATTCACTAACTTGCCCCCAGTCACACAGCTAGTAAGTGGCAGAGAACTTGAAAATGGCTGACTTTCAATTTGCATCGAAGATCTACATAAACAATGAAGTTGAAATGCTCTATATGATTTTCCGTCTTCATCTTTAGACTTAAGAATAGAGGAGAATAATGGTCACATATTTGGGTAAATTATCTCCCCGTCAGAGTCATTTCTATCCATCAGCATTTTGGGAGGTCCAGCAAAGTTCTACCTGCTGGCATTGGAGCTCTCACCAGGCAGCCACAGGACCCGAGAATCTGGCTATTACATCCTTCACATCTCCTTGGGACACCTTCAGTCCCTATAATATATATAGTGACGCACCTGTGTTCACCTGAGCTGGATGTGGCTAGGAATTTGTCATACTTCCAATATCTTTCAACCTCTCCCAGTTCCAAAGATTCCTAAAAAGGAAATAATAAGGGATTAAAATTTCAAAATGTCGCATTTGTAAATATCACATAAATTACACGTTACCTTCACCAGAGGTGCTTATTGGTACAATTAATTTCCCAAGTGGCACCTACTCTGTTCCAGTTCCCGTGCGAGCGTAGCTGCATGCAACGTCTCATTCACTCTTTACAAAATCCCCATGGGGGTGTTATTGTCCAACTTTATATATGAAATGAGTTTTTTTTTTTATTTCAGCTCATCATGGGGGTACATAAGTTCAGGTTATATACATTGTCCATGTCCCGCCCATCCCCCTGAGTCAGAGCCTTTTAAAACCAGCGGTTAAATAAAATGCCCAAGGTCTCAGAGGCACTAACAGGCAGAACCAACATTTCAGCATAGGTCTGACAGCCTATACAATATAAGACATCCTCACTTCCTGTACCCCAAATGAGACTGATGCAAAATATGCAACAGAAGAGTCAGAATTGGACTTTAACACTTTTTCTCCATTTGTTTTCTGCTTTTGTTATTACTTTTTGCTTTTTACTTGAAAACATCTCACACAAAGGCATCCTCTGAAATTTTTTTTTCTTTTTCTGGGAGGTGCTGAATAAACAGTTTGGGGGATGTGTGGCCACGATTACAAACTTGTCAAAATCCAATTATTAATCTGATATTTAGGTATTTATTGCTGTCAGAAGACTCTGCACAATGGCTTTGAAAAATTACCCTGACTCATGGTTCATATCCGTGGCTTTATCAAATGCACGTTTTTTAATATAATTCAGGTACCATGAGGTTACAAGCACATTGCTTTCATATTCAATAACACTCTATAGTCCTGAAAATAAAATACTGGGTTGCTTTTAGGGAAAATTCCTTCCTGCTTGTATTTCTTATTCCAAAACCATAAATCATCCATGAGAGGAATGTGACATTTTCTAAATAGGAGAGACAGTTAAAGAGCCTTAAGAAAATGGAAAAATGGACAGTCAAACATCAAAATAACGATTAAGACTGTATTACATTTCACACAAATGCAAGACAACATTTGAAAGTTCAGAAATTCATACTGGCTTATTTGATTCCAGTGAACCCTCCTCTGAAGCCACATTTGACCGCTAGAACATCCACTGAGAAGCTCTTGGGTAACACTATAATGCCTAAGACCATTTCTATTTTCATTTATCAACATGGAATATGTACAGCCCAGAAACTTCAGGCTTTAGGGCATGTTTATATGGAGTCAAAACTGTCATCAAAATAATTCGGATAAATTATGTAACTCTGAACAATAAATTGACTTGTAGCTATGAAAGCTTTCCCAGGTAGATCTCAAGGACAGTTTCTAAAATGATCTTCGTCATGTCCATTGTCTCCTTCCTCCCTCGCATGACACCAACTACCCCCGACTGCCACCATCTCCATCAGGAAGAGAAGGGAGGAAACGAGCACCTGCCCTGCCATCAGCCGAGGACTCTGTCCTTTCCAGAGATCCCACTCGACCCCCAGGAGCCCCTACTGGCAAGGTCCATGCCCTGGGGAACTCAGAATTTTATAAACAGACACAATGACTCTTACATGACCACAGACTCCAGGACCTTGAACCTCGAACGAGAGCTGGCTCTGATTCACCTTCTCTGGAAGCTCTAAAGAGAGCTCTAAAGTGGGGCTGTGAAAAACAATGTCACTTGATGAGGTTGCTTATTGTTTCAACATCCCCACAAAAGCCCAGCAGCTGGCGTATCTTAAAGAAAGGAAGAGAGAAAGATGAGGCATCGAGTAGAGGTTGCTGGCCATGGTGCACACTGGTGAAATAAGATAACAGTTAACAATAATGATTGAAGAGGGAGAGAAAAGGAAAAGCACCATGATACACTGCACACCTGCAACATAGCTGGTGCTGAGCTGGGAGAATTCCATAAGGCAGGGCCCCAACCCCAGCATGATCGGCACTGAGACTGAATAATTCTTCACTTTGGGATCTATGCTGTGTGTTGAATGATGTTTAGTAGCATCCCTGGCCTCTACCTACTGGATTCCAGTAGTTACCACTTCACCCCAAATTTTAACAATCAAAAACGTTTTCAGACATTGCCAAACATCCCCCAGGGGAAAACTGGCCTTAGTTGAAAACCACTGCTGTAAGATATACCAATGTTTTACCAGGGAGAAATAACAGAAACAGTGACCCCTTATATAGAGCTAATTATGGTCCAGGCATCCTTGAAAGTAGTTTACATATAAACTTACCTATTCCCTCATATAGACCCCACAGGTTTATATATAACATAATGGTTAGTATTATCCCCATTTTATAGATGAGGAAGCTGAGGCAGAGCTGGTAAGGACCCTGCTCGAGGTCACAGTTCTGGCAGTAACAGAGCCAGGACTCACACCCGAGCAGTGCACCTCCCCGCTGAGGCAGCGGCTCCCACAGCTCACCCAGGCTCAGTCCCACTGGAGGGGGAGATTGGAAACTCCACTCCAAGGCCGCGCTCCTTCTACTGCCTAAAGCTGTCTCCTGAAACAGAGCAAAGCACGGTAACCTGCAGGATGATATCACCGGCATGACTCTGAGACACCTGGTTTCTGTTAATAATGAGAAGGAACAGCATCTTAGACCTTGGGACGCAAATATGCCACGCACTCCTGTGGAGTCCACCTGCTACAGAGCAGTCACCTCCCAGGAAGGGACGGGAAGCATCTCCTCCGGGAAACACTTCCTACCCTCCTCCCCATGTCCACACCTCATCCCTCTTTGCTCGTCCGTCTCAAAGAACATATCCCACGTAGACTATCTGTCTACAAGGATCATAAACTTTTGAAATTGGCCTAACTGCTGCTGTGTGCAATATGGAAGCAGTAAGTTTGGCTGGATTAATCACTTATGAATTAATAATTAACACATAGGAAAGAAAGACTACTTTCTAAACATACAGGAACTTGAGTAAGATAAACCTAGGTTCAAATCCTAGCTTCCTTATTCACCAGCTCCGTAAGTCAGGATTTCCTGTGTCATCACGTAGATGCGGATGACGAGCGAGCCTCGCAGAGTTCACCGTGGCATTACAAAGCCCCTGCCAGGGGGCTGGGAGGTCAAGGTCTTTGTGGTTTGAACGAAGAGAAGACAGATGAAGCATCAGCTAGTGAGAGAGGACGTTGGGCCTCCTCACTCCCGTCTTTCCTCCCCGGGACCAAACGAGAGATAAAGGGGACCCCACGGGGCTGGCTATTAGCAGGATCCCGACCAGTGGTGGCATCTTCTCTCCTCACCCTGGAAGGAGGCACCATATTGATTCTGCTCTGAAAAAATCAAGATCTCATTTCAGGGAACATAACTTCCTTTCTTTTGCTCACAAAGAAACAATACTAGAAAATAAAACTGCCTATCCATCCTCCAGTGCATAGATTCAAAGGGACTGAGGCATTAAAAGTGGCTGTCCCCTGAATCTGTTTTCACAGTAGCCCTTTTCCCAGGGGCAGCAGGATTAACACAGTCATGCTTTGCAGGAGGGTGAATCGCTGAATCTGCAAATCCACCCAGGGGCAGCTTAACTGCAAGCCACGCTCTCCAGGGTTGTGAGGCGGTGGTAGCGCTCCTGGGTAGAGACCCTAATGGCTGCAACCCCACACCCGTGGCAGGCAGAGACCGCAGGAGAGGTAGGAAGGGAAGGCACCTGGGAACGCAGGTATCAGACAGGCTGCACTCACCAGCCACTTAGGGGACCTGAAGCGCTCCACCAGACCCCCTAAACCACACGTTCCCCTCTTCAGCCTGTCCTCCCCGCCGCAAACACGTATCCCTCCCGGCAAGAAGGGCAAGAAGAAGACCGAGGAAGACCCTGTCTTCCTGTTGATACTCAGGCACTTGCGAAAAGATGCTTGGGTAGCCCGTCCTCTTTTCCTTGGGCACGCCAGGGGTCTGCTTTCTAACGCCCCGCCCATCCTGCCCTTCCCAGCCCCTGTCCAGCCACACAGCTGCCTGTTTCTCCTGTCTCCTGCCCTTTCTCTCCTTCCACATAATCGTCACTGTGGCAAAGATACCTTAGTCATCTAGTTTGAACTGAGAAGCATGTTATTTTCTAAGAATCAAAACACAATACTGATTTTCCCCCAAATATAAGTCTAAACACTAAACAGAGGAAGACTAACAAATAGCCCATTTAAAGACAAAACTTAAAGACTAGATGTTGCAACATGTTGTCATATTTTTCCCTCTCTGGTACTGCTCTCCATCACAGCTAAATTTAATCTCGTTAGATTCCTAGTCTTGGAATATAATTATCCTTTGTAATCCACCAGCCATCTTTCCTTACAGCCAAAACTGTCCTGGGATATCAAGATATTAACCTACTTTGCCATCAAAAATGTCCTCAGAGATACTTGCTATGGGTCTTTCAGGAATTATTGCCATGGCACAGCCTATTATTTTTTGTTTGTTTGTTTATTTGTTTTTTGGTTTTGTTTTGATGGGAGAAGATGGTATTGAAGTCATTTACATATAGTTCTGGTGCCTTCTATTCAACCTCCCATGTCATGTAAATAAAGAGGAGACAAAAGCTACCCTCGTGGTGCAGTACCTGACAACCCAGGAGGAGCAGAAATGGCTTCCAGTCAGGAGAACATTTTCCACTAACTCCCTAAACTGGGGTAAAACAATCTACAGCCTAACACCTATTTGCAGTGGCCACTGGTGACGGGTGGATCAGAACCTCACAGGCAAGTGTCTGAGCTCAGAACTGACCAGCTCCTCCTGGCCTTCCGTAACAACCAGAACCTTGGGAAAGCAACTTTAAACAGGAATTTAATTTGTTTCTGTTTGGTGAAGCCAAGGTTTAAAATAACTATTACTTTTTCTCAAGGAGGTTTACCTTTTAAATGACGATGCCTGACTTGGCAATTCAAAGCAATAAATATCTCTTGGTATGATGTAAAACAGGATCCATCATTGCGAAAGCTATAACTCCTGCAAGCAGAATGCATTCTTTCATTCACAAAATATTTACTGAAGGCCTACTACGTGTCAGGCACTATTCTGGGGATTGGAAACAGCGGTGAACAAAACAGACAGCAATCCCCTCTCCTCGGGGAATTGGCATGACAGTTAGTGGGGGCTTCTGATGCTGGAAGGTAGGGTTGTATTTTATTCCCTCAGTATCCTCCTGAGTATCTCACAGTGCTCCACACAGGGTATGTCTCAGTAAATATTCCATGGCTTTATGGCTGTTCTTTTACTAACCAATGTAATCTGAGTATGTGTGATTCGCCAGCACTGAGGGACCTCGAATGAATGGGATTTGATCCTTGCTCCTGGGAAATCACAGTTGCTGTCACTCGCCAGTTACAGCTGCTAGGGGCTGGGGGGCAGCAGGAGATGGGGACAAGACTAACCAGAGGGTTCAGAGAGGCTGCTTAGAGGAGAGGCTGCTGGAGCTGGATCTTGGTGTGTGAGTAGCTGAGCACCAAGTAAATGCAGATGGGTGTAGGCATAAGGGTGGGGATGGAGATTCCAGCCAGATAAAACAGCGTGATCCAAGGCAGAGAGGGGAGAAGCAGGCCGTTGTGTCTGGAATGGCCACAAAATAATAAATGAGCCCTTATCCCAAACCGGAGATGGAGTCCTGCTGAATAAGTACTCAAGGCTTTCTCAGCCTCCTCTTGGGGTAGACGGGAGCCAAGCCACAGCCCACACCACTTCTCAGAAAAAAGCTCTCGTTGTTTATAAAACACGGGAAAAATCACAGTCACGTACTTCTGTGAGTAGAATATTTTATAACAAGTCAGGAAAGAAATATCTGGGGCTGGAGGAGCAGAATAATGCGGAGCTCAGTCCAACCTGCACTAGCAAAGCCCAGAGGAGGAGGGGAGGCCGTCGGGTTTTCTGAAAGGCACACTTTTTAGGGCATGCATGAGGGTCACGTGGACGGGCAGCCCCTCATTTACCTTCAAACACCTCCTGCAGCGGCGTGCCTGTCTGTCTCTCAGCCTCGTGCACTACGGGGAACTAAATGTGCCTTTAATATTTATCTGTGCTGTGAAAACTGCTTCCTTATGCATCCCTTTGAGGGAAATAGTCAAGATCAATGCAGGACTGACATACACTAAATGAGGAAACAAACAGAAATATTTATTTCTCTGTCCGCAGACCGCAGTGCCTCCTGAGGGTGAGGACGCACTGGCAGCAGCGATGCGGCTCTCCAAGCGGGCACCGCCTGTCTCCACCAAGGCCGGGCTGCAAGGGCTCTTTGTCTTTCTTTCCTCACATGAGCGAGATCTATGCTAAAACATAATACAATAAAAATGATGTTTTAAATATGATTTCTGCATGACTGTCCTGAGATTAGACCGTCTTGAATCTTATTTTGTTTGGGGTTTTAATAAGCAGTGCTATTGACTACCAGGTGCTTTAAATACTTTACCCCATTGCACTCAGACTCCCCTAATTTAAATATCATTACTGACATCCCACACATATGAAAGGAACAGTGAGAGGGGACAGTACCTCGCCTGAGGTCCTCAGTAGCTGCGGTTCAGTTTCATTTGAGCAAGATTCACAATTGCTCTGGCCCCAAACCCCGGGCTCTTTCTTGAGTGAACACTACTTTCCATGAGCTGGGACGTGGCTGACTATATAAACATGTAACATATAAACGTGAATACTGTATGTCTTAGGTGAGTTTCCTCTGAAGCAACTCCGGAGACAAGGATCATAAGCAAATTACTTATTAAGGATGCACTAGTGAGAGACAGAGGTCATTTCAGACAATCTTCCCAACAGGTAGCCTCAGCCGGTCCTGCAGGGGCATCAGGAGTTGTAGGCAATCTCAGAGCTGTGTCACCCAGGCAAGGGGCGGGCTGCCATGATCCTGTGTGTCAGTCGCTGCCCTGAGAATGTGGACTCTCAGGCACTCTGACTGTTTGCAGGAATCCTCCATTGGCCCAAAAACAATCCTCAAAATAAAGCAAGAACTCACCAGATTTGAAGAGAATTGTATAGAAACATTAAAATGGATCTGAGAGGATGCACGCCAACACAGACAGAGCGCGCTGAGCTCTTTCAAAGCAAATGCTCACGACCAAGGATATGAGCACAGGTTCACCCTCCGACAGGTAGAACCACAGCAGTGCCAATCCCAGCCCCTCCCCAATTAACCTGCAAGCAGGGGGTGTGACTGCAGGCTCCTGGCTCTGCCCCTGCCCTGCCTCCCCTGGCGACTGCGTCAGTCCAGCAGAGGCAGCAGTTCGTCCTTAGATTCAGTGCCATCAGCTGCTGGAGGTGAAATTGGGGATCCTGCCTTAAGCTTGGTCCTCAGGGCGCCTGCAGTCTATCCCCTGGGACCCCTTGTGCCCTCCAAGCCTCATCCCAGTCATCACCAGGCCTGCCCCGTCTCCTCGGTGCTTTGGCAGGTCTTGTCATCCCCCCTCCAGGAAGCACAACCCTACTCGTGTTCGCCTGGAAGGAGAGGTGCACGTGTAAGGTTATCAAGGTTAGAGCGACACCAGTTTGCAGCCTGCCTCTGCCACTTACTGGCTGAATTTGGGCAAGTGATCTAACTCCTCTGAGTTCTCTCACTTGTTAAATGGAGAACAAGAAGACTAACTCAGGAGTTCTTATGAGGATGAAATGAGGTAATATATAAAACAGATATGGAGCAATGGGTAGGTGACATTTTCTTTATTATTGTTATTTTAGTTTAATTTGTTCTCTTGGCACCATGAATTCCTGACATAGCCATGGCAGCCCAGACTGAGTTCAAGTTCATAATTCTCTATCAGGAGGTCTAGCCCTAAAGTCATAGTAGATCACCAGAGTTCCTCTTCCTTAATTTTACTCAGATCACTGAGATTTCAATTTTCAAGGAAATAGAACCTACGGAAGTTATGACAGTGTTAACCTTGACAACAGCAGCAGTAATTCATATAGGCCAACCCTGTAACTAGCTATAACCTATAACTATAGGCTTACATTACAGAGAGAGGTGACGGTGACACCTGTCACCTAGCTTCCTCATGCATAACCTGGACTTCTGGCTTGCAGGGTTTGGGGGATAGAGCAGAAATGAACCACTTAAAACCAACAGCAGATCCCAGCAGTGTTCTTGAGAGAGTTAAGCCATAATGCCTCAAGGCATCCATTGTATGGAATGGATTAATTTCTGTCCCAGGCATTTAGAATGGCACCACTTATATACCATCCTTGAGAGAGTTGAAAAATAGTCACTCAAATCATTTTCTGTGTTCTATAATTCATATGAGGAGCCCTAGTTGAGAAAAGCTAATCTAAACTAATGCTTCATTAATGGATATTCAAACTGAATTTATAGAGTATAAATGACTTGCTCCATCTATGGCATATGGCAAAGCTAAAGACAGGAAAGTTCTTTGCTAAATAGCTCCTAGTCTTATTATATAAACCCATCTCTGGGAACCATCTTAAATAAATCCATTTAATCTCTTCCTCCTTCCCTCACAATTCAGAGAGAGAGAGAGAGGGAAGGTGGGGGAGAGAATTTCCTCAAATGAGGTCTGATGCAGACCTATGACACACCATACACACAGAGTGACAGTGTTAAGTAAGGGACACGAGAGCCCTTTAACAGTTAAGAACAAAGGAGCTCAGGAGTTATTCACAACTGGATAACTCCTCGTTTAATGGGGGTAGTGGTCCCTCTCCTCTATGATTCTGTGGTACCTTGTGCTGACATCCTCCTAGAATTTACCCCACTGAATCTTGACTGTGTGCCTTTGCACTCAACTTCCCACTGAATCACGATGCCAGGTAAACACGTTTGCTCTTCTAATCTCCGTCCCCAGCAGCATCTGCCACATAAAAGGCAACAGTGTATAAGCAAATGAATAAGGAAACTGTAGGGAAGGAAAAACTTTTCCTCTCTTCTCTTAGGTTCTTTGACGGGGGCCTGTGAATTAAACTGACTACAGTCAGATTAACAGGAGAAAAGCATACAAATTTTATTTGATGTTAGGATTATTATGTACATAAGGGGTTTCACAGAAAAGATGTGAAACCCCAAAGGAGCAGTTAGATTTGGGGGCTTATATACCGTTTTCACAAAGGATGACAAACTGTAGAGACTAGACAAAAGAAAGGGAAGTTTGGGTTTCTAGGGGCAGTAAACTGTGGGAACATAAACATATCGGGGAAACTAAGGTTAGAAACTAAAGTTATTTAGTAAAGTTTGTTTATGCAGATTCGTCTGGGTGCCACCTCTGCCTCCAGTGGTAGAGATTGTTCTCCTCCTGGTACCAGAGGGGGGCGGGGAGAGACCTTCACAAGGGGAATTTATGCCCTGCTTTTAGGCAGAGGGAAATTTCAGAGAGCTCTTCCTGTGGTTCCTTTATCTCAATAGCCTTCACCTCAAAATAATCTTTATGCTAAGGTGGCATATTTTAGGGTGGCATATTCTGGACCCCTTCAAAACCAACTCATGAAGGCCATTTCAGAGATTAGCACATAGGGCATTCACATGGCTGGTCTAAGATGGGAGATACATACTATAAAATTGAGTCAACGTATCAATTCTTTACAGTACTTTGACACTGGAAAATATAGCAACATGTATTTCTTAACTCTATCAGAACCACGTACATTTCATTTTTACATATCAAAAATAATGATTTCAGTAAATTTTTACATTATTTAAAACAATCTAGCACACAGAAGACAACTTGATTTTCTCGTCTTGAAACATGTTTATGGATGAGACACATGGGGTTGTATCAAAAAAAGACTCAGTTGTAATAATTTATATGATAAATAAATCCTGTGGATGCGTGATTGAAAACTGGATTGTGTATAAGTCTTGCTCAGGTCGTTTAAATCAATAAAGTGATTATTCAGGTAATTTAAGTCAATAACAAGTCAATAAATGGAATAGCTGCCACTATTCCTGGGCCAGGTTTTCAAAAGGAACCAGACGTGTGGATGTACATGTGAAACCTCCCAGTGTTTCAGTGGGAGCCAACAGTGTGTGCACCAGACAAAATTGGCTTGTGGGCTGCATTTGGCCTGAGGGGTGAGGCTCCAAATGACTGTAAGAGTGAAACAATGAAAAGTTGTGAGGTGTGCAACATCTACACAGGACCAAAGTGGGACAACCAGAAGATTCTGCTTCCATTTTTTTTTTTAAGTCTTTGTTCCACCCCCAGGCACTTAGTCTAAATTTCTGCAAACAATGGGTATTTTAGACACTAATTTTACCTGCTGGAAGATTACAGTTTGGAACAAGTCAGGTTATAAATAAACAAACCACACAGAAAGCAAAATTGACTATTTCTATTTTTTGTGCCCAAATTGTACATGTTCTTCCATCATAACCCTTGGAACTCTCTGCTGTCTACTCTTGGCATTTTTAAGTTTAACTTTTACAATTTCAATTACATAGTATCCAACACAAAGGTCAAGGACATACAGAAAATTGTCTTTATGCTGAGGTATAAATGTAAAATGCAAATGTTGTGAGGTCAATGTAACTAGGGAGACATCCCATCCCACAGAGCAGCTGTGCATCTCAACACACATTCATGTTTTGCTGTTCTCCTAACTATTACACACGTACCCCTCCAATATTCCCGTTGAAACTTAACCAGCAAAGTGATAGCACGAAGTGATGGGGCCTTTAGGAAGCAATTAAGTCGTGAGTGTGGAGCCATCAGGACTAGGATTGGTGACCCTATGAAAGACGTGTGAGGGAGCTGCTGGCCCCTTCCGCCTTGTGAGGGCACAGCAGGAGGTGTTATCTACGAAGCAGAGAGCAAGCCTTCACCAGGAACTGAATTTGCTAGTGTTTTGATCTCGGACTTCCCAGACTCCAGAACTGTGAAAAAATAGATTTCTATTATTTATAAATTACCCAGTCTAAGGTATTTTGTTATAGCAGCCTGAATAGACTAAGACAACATGCAATATGTTTTATGAAGAGTTGAAAACATCAATTATTAAAAAAAAAGAAAAGAAAAGAAAGAAAGAAAGCTACCACTAGCTCTTAATACATGCAGATATAAAAGCCAACTTTTGGGGCTAGCAAAACGTGGAAAAAGAGTGAAGTCTGCACCTTAAGTCTACCTCTCGGCAGCATGTCAAAGTTGAACCTTTCCTCCTTGAAGTGTTTTTCTTCGCTTGGCATTCAGGAGCCCATTTTCTCCCTGCTATCCTTCTGTTGATATCTTACTATTCATTCCTTCTCAGTCCCCTTTCCAAATTCCTACTCATCTTCCCAACATCTACACTTGAGAGTGGTCCAGGGTTCAGTCCTCACTCCCATCCTCTCTCCGACTCCCCAGGGAGCCTCAGCCTCCCCAAGGCTACCCAGAATACCCCTACGCTGCGGACTCAGATCCAGGTCCTCCCACTCCGCTCCAAACTCGACTCAAATCCAACTGCCGCTCACCATATCTGCTTGTTTCCTATTCTAAAATGCAAGCCCAAACCCTCCCCTCACTCCTCCCCAGCCCCTACCCCAAACACACCGTGCCCTTCCCCCTCCCCACTCAGTGAATGCCTGTTCCTGCCCACCAGTCACTCAGGACAACAGCCACGTCGTCGTCCTTTGCAGTCTCGTGCCACATCGCAATCCATCATTCAATCCTGTTGGCTCTCCATCCACCGTAGATCTAGAATCTGCCCTTCTCCCCATCTCCATTCCAGTCCCAGCTATCATCTGCCACCAAAACTACTTCCTGCTTTGCCTAGTATTTAATCCAAATCCTCCCCAGGGCCTGTGCGACCACACACCCACACACGGCCACCGTCACTTCTGCCCCCATCCCCTGCTTCTGCTTTTCCTTCCTCAGCCAAGCCTGCTCCATTCAGTCCTTGAATGTACTCGGCTCATTCCTGCCTCAAACCCTGTGCACTTGCTGTTTTCTCAGACATCTGTATGGCTCATCTGTCTGTGTTCGATGTCACCAAAGAGGCCTTTCCTGATCATCCCTTGGCAAAGAGCTCTCTTCCTGGTCTGTCTCTAGTCCCTCAACCTACTTTTTTCCTCACTGCCTTCATCATATCTTACATAAATGTAAGCTCCATGACAGTCCCTGACATGTAGATGCTCAATAAATATTGAGTCAATTAATTGCTTAATTAATTGACTTACTGATGACTCTCTAAACAATATATAGAACCTGAATAAGATCAATTTTTCAGTTTTAGTTTATTGCATGTTATGATGGGCTATGAGATCAACCTCAGAAGTTTCAATACGGCTTCTCTTGTGAATGACAAGACCTACTGCCTGTCTTTCCTCCTAGACTTGGAGCTCCTTGAGAAAGCAGTACGCCTTAGTCACCCCTATATCCCAGGACTAGCAAAACAACTTGCCCACAATAGACGCCTGATAAAATATTATTGAACAATTAAGTAGAAGATGGTCAGCTTATACTTTAATCTATTGAAATCAAGCAAAAGGAACTTAATAAATGATTACACATTCCCCTTGATACTGTTTGCAAAAGGAGAAAGAAGAAACTATTTAAAATATATTTTTTCTTAAGATACACAGCTATGTTTGTCAGTAGATGCTGAACTTAGAATGCAAAAGCAGGCTTTGTGTCTCCCTAAACAGGTGTTTGAGAGCATTCCCATCTACCCACTCTTCACAGAGGGACGAAGGAAGGAAGTAGGAAGACAGAGAAGCAAATGGAGTTTTACGGGCTGGGCCTGGAGACACAATGCCAGGTGCCTGCATTCCCCACTGACGCGTGATAATAAGATGTTAAATGACATGATGGAGGGATGTCCCTGGGCTGTGCCCCCGTGTCCCCATCTTCTTCCAGGCACACATGCTTCTCTTTCAAGAACCAGATGAACATTTCATAATTTGAAAACTAAAATCCTAACAGTGTGCTTTCTCCAACTTCAGCCTTCCAACTTGCATGGCCAACACAGGCAAACGGACGTGTGTGATCACACAGGCCCGTCGGCTTGTCTTCCTGCCGTTTCCATCCGGCAGAACGGAGGCCTGTGGGCAAATGGAAATTACTGCCTGTGCCGCTGCCTCTCCCGCAGCTGTAATTGTGCCTTCCCCGCAGATCTCATTGCCTCGGTTCTCCTAACCACTCGCTTTCTCACTCCCCACCACGCCCCCTGCCCTCCTTCCGTCAGGTGATTAATTGTGGGTCTTAAAAGGGACCCCCAGCTGGGCATTCAGAGCAGCGGAGAGAAATGGGAAATGTTCATCTGGTGTTAATGTGGAAAAATGTGCAATCAGCAGGCGTTTCGTTTCTTCAGCACAACACTCACTTTTCTTTAAACTTAGCTCTTAACACTGTGCTGACTGTTCCCACTGAGGTGCACACCTCACAGACGACAGCCACGGCGCCCTTGCTTCTCCTCTGTTTCCTGCAAGTTTCTAAAGCAAACGGCCTGTTATGGGGAAAATAGCCACACGGAATTGGAGTGGGCTCCACGAGGATCCAGGTTAATGGGCATAGTCCACACTCGATCCCCTTCTCCCCTGTGTCCTGCAGGAGCCTCTGCACTACTCAGTGCTTCTCAGTCTTCCTGCCTTTCCCATCTGGGGTCATGGTGGTGTCTGAACCCCTGGCTGTCACTTTTCAGGCCTGTATAACTCCATGTGCTATAATTAGGGCCAAGATCCTTCACCCTTCCTACCTTTTCTCGGTGCCGTTTCTGGAACTTCAGCACACATCTTATTTTGACATGAGGATGATGGATGTTGGGATAAACACACGTAGATTTCAGTGGCACCGAGATACTCAAAGTACGTGCAAACATCCACCTGAGACCTGTCTCCGGGCTCTTCAGCGGGTTGCACACACCTTCACTTGCCAAGAGCCTTCGAGAAAGTACGAATGGGGACTAGATCGGAGGTTCGAAGGACTCATTAGAAATACCCCTCAGATGGTCTTTGCAATGCCCTTTTTATCATGGATTGTGGCTTATAAGGAGGTTAGAAAGTGGGCGAATGTGTGCGGAAAATGACACTGAGCTGGGGGAGGAAGGGCAATGGCTTTAACACTCCCTGAATGTTTGTTCCTCCAGCTGGACTTGAAATGATAGTTTCTGGTCTCACGATGTTGGTGACGGCTCCGAAAGCTGCTCCAGGCCTCATCTTCTCAGAATTACTCTGGTGATTCTGGGGGTCCATGGCGAGGGGGAGGGGAACGGTACCAAGCCAAGTACCAAAATATATAGCAAAGTATAAGAGTAATTTCATGTTTGACAGCCATGTGAAGTTCAAAAGATGCTGTTCAAATATATAAATACACACACCCATACACATGTATGCACATACATACCTATATATTTTATAGACCTTCGTTATTCTGTCATAAACTATAGTCCGCCTTCTTTCTCGCTACTAAAGAGCAGTTTCTTTTACTTTATCCTGTAGTTTCCTTCCTGCCCCAAGAGCATTTCTGATTATGTTCAAGTAACTCTTGCTCACATTTTCTTAATCAATTGAATTCCCTCCCACCCTACTTATCTCATACCTCCTTCATTTTTAAGATTCATTTAAAGTACCATCTACTTACAACATCCTTGATTTGGTTCTTTTGTTTTATTCTATTTTATTTCCTCTTACAAACACTTATATAGGTTTTATGGAGTGCCTGGACAGTTCTGAGCGGCTACAAGTACCAACTCAATGAAGTTGTCATTGACGATTCCGCTCCTCTGTTCTGAAGTCCTATAGCAGCCAGTAGTTTAACCTTGTGATTCTCCACCCCCTGGGGACTCTCTTAAAGGCCTTTTTAAGAGAAGGAAAAACAAGCTACAAACTGGGAGAAAATATTTTCAAGCTACATATCTGAGGAAGAACTTGTATTAAAAATATGCAAAGAACTATTAAAATTTGATGATAAGGAAACAAATAACTCAATCAAAAAGTGGGCAAAAGATCTAAGCAGACCTCTCACCAAAGAAGATACACAGATGTCAAATAAGCATATGAAAAGATGCCCAATATCAGACACCGTTTGGTAACTGCAAGTTAAAACAACAATAGCTATTGATGACACAACTACTAAAATAATTAAATTCCAAAACACTGACAACAGCAGTATTGGTAAGGATGTGAAGCAACAGGAACCCTCATCCATTGCTCATATAAATGCAAAACAATACAGTGATTCTGTAAGCAGTTTTGCAGTTTCTTATAAGGCTAAAAATATTCTTATCATATGATCCAGAAATTGTGCTCCTAGGTATTCCCTCAAATGAGTTGAAACTTACACGTACACAGAAACCTACACACAAGTGTTTATAGCAGCCTTAGTCACAATTGCCAAAGATTATTCTGAGATAAGAAGAAATGAGTTATTAGGCCACAAAAAGACTTGGAGGAAATAAATGCATATTTCTAAGTGAAAGAAGCCACTTTGAAAAGGACACAGAATCATGTGATTTCAACTATATAACATTCTGGAAAAGGCGAAACTATGGAGATAAGAAAAATATCGATGATTGCTGGTGGCTGGGGGTGGTAGGGAGAAGAGGTGAACAGGTGGGGCACAGGGCATTTCGGGGGCAGTGAATCTATTCTGCATATGCTGCAGTGGTGGATATGTGACATTATGCTTTTGTCAAAACCCATAGAATGTATAATGCTAAGAGGGTGTGAACGAAAATAAAAGCTTGAGCCCCCCAAGCTGACTGAATGGGCCCCCTGTCTGCCAATGCGACCCCAGAAATACCCTAAAGCTGAGTTGCTGGCCATGAGAAGGGAGATCAGACACGCCTCACATGCCCCCCTCCCTTCTTGGAGATGGATATCCTTCATAACTCAGTAACAGGCCTAAGACTGCACAAGACAAGGCTTGAACCACACCTGCAGGTCCCCAATTTAATTAACAGATCACTTGAGTCTGGGTGTGTGTCTGGTGTCTTGTCTCTGATTAACAAGCTTCCTTGTCTTAACTTAAAACATTCCAAGCCTTTAAACAAAGCTTCATTTCTTTAACCAATTACAAATCAAAGAATCTTTAAACCCACCTGAAACCTGTAAGCCCCCCACTTCAAGATGTCCTACTTTTTTGGGCCAAACCACTGTATACCTTCCATGTAGTGATTTATGATTTTACATGTACTTCTGTCTCCCTGAAGTGTATACAACCAGCTGCAGCCCAACCGTGGCAAGTCCACTTGCTCAAGGCTTCTTGGGCATGGCTCTGGGCCCTGGTCCTCAAACTTGGCTCAGAATTAACCTCTTTAAATTATTTTGCAGAGTTTGGCTTCTTTTCTGTTGATAAGAGAAAGAATGTAAACTACGTATTTTAGTTAATAATAATGTATCAATATTAGCTCACCAATTTTAACAAGAGAATCACCAATGCAAGATGTTAATAATAGAGGAAACAGAGAGGGGGAGGAGGGATATGGGAACTCTACTTTTTACTTATTTTTTCTGACAATTTAAGACTGGTCTAAAAAACAAAATCTATCAATTTTTAAAAACAATAACAAAAAAATCCAGATGCCTGGGTTCAACCTCCTAGATACTCACCTTGAGCAGGGCTGGAACAGAGTCCGTGAATCTGTATTGTAACAAGCTCCCGGGTGATGCCGACACGGGTGCAGGTACTCAGCTCTGGCAATCCAGGTTCTGCATTAACGTCAGTATTTGGTCTGCCAGGTGTCGCTCACTGCCAATTCTCAGGTGCTTGCCCACTTCCCCCAGGTCTTTATAAACCCTTGGGAACAGCGCCCGTGTCTCCATCTCCTGCTGTCTGCCCCACAGTGGCTCAGGCAGGGATGGCGGTGGGGCATCCACTGATGAGTAGTTTCTGACTGATTTCCCCGACGCCTTGCTAGACAGAGCAAATAAAAACCACCGGCTTGCCATGCCTTTTGTTGCCAGAGTGCCTGGGTCCCAGCTTAGCGTGTTCTGTACAGGGTTGTGCGGGGAACTCTTCCCTAGGCACCCAGACGGAGGAAGCAGGGGACTCGGAGAACAGAGCCGGAGGCAGAAGTGAGCTATGGTCAAGAAACCAAGAGCCAGGAGGCCAAAGGAGCTGACAGCCACCTGCCAGGTCTGCTTCACAGCCCAGTCCCTAGGGATGGACATGGAACCAGGGATCAAGATACAAATTAAGTGTGTAGTAAAAATGGGGGTCAGGCCCAGTAGGGTGGCACATGGAGCAAGACGGGGCACTTGCTCCAAGCAGATGCAGCCTCGCAGGTGCCCACAAATAAAGAACAAGCTGGGTGTTGCTGGGCACGTGAGGCTCCTTCCTGGACCCCACAGAAACCTCCAACCAGACGTCCTTGGGGGAGGGAGGATGGCGATAGGACGGCCTTCATGGCACAGCCCTGTCAGGAAAGACCCCCCCCTACCTGACGTCTGAATTATGAGGAGGATGAGGAAAGAGAGCTCCAGAGGGAACAGCCACTGCAGAGGCCCTGAGGCCACTGGGACCAGGAGGAAGGGAACAAGTGAGACAAGGCACAGGGAGGTGACAGGGACAGGCAAGGCTGGGCTGGTGGCCCTGGAGCCCTGGTGTGGTGTTTGGATTTTATTCTAAGTGTGATGGGTCCCTGAGGGATTGAAGCAAAGGAAAGATGTGTTTTGACTCCAGACACTAAATATTCATGAAGTTCTTGGTTCGGAAATAAGTGTTGATGGAGACAGCTTCCCAGATACACACCTTTTATGAAGTAGAAAGCTGTCCCCTCTCTGGGCCAACGTCAGAGGGACACTGAGTAAGAAGGGGTGCTCCCTCCAAGTGGACGCAGCCCTGCGCACCCACAAACGAAGCACGAGCTGTGTGCTGCTGGGCACGCGAGGCTCCGCACACGTGTGGGCTCCCCTGCCTGGAAAGACCCGCTCTGCGGCTCCCCCACCCTGCGAGCGCCACCGCGCCGCCTGGTCCTGCGTGGACGCCACGGCCCTGGAAGCCTCCAGAGCCAGAGAGCAGGCCCAGACCGGGCTCTGCCTGTGAACCCTGCGCTGCTGAGACCCTGGCACTGCCAACCTGGTGTGTGCTCAGCTCCCGAGCCTCAGGGTCCTTGTGTGTAAAGTGTCCGGTAGCAACACTGGACTCCGGGGTCAGAGCACTGGGCAAACAGAGCGAAAGCTGTCAGAATCAGAATGGAGTCACCTGTGTTAAAACAAAACAAAACAAAATAAAACGCTGAAAAGTAGAGCCAGGGAAGACCATGAAGAGAAAGTTCTCATGCTCGTATTCCTGATAACAAAAACTATCACAGAAGACCCCAAAAAGCCACAACCTTGTGCAAAGGCCATCGCCACCTTACACAAAGGACGTCAGCCCAGCAACTGCCTGTCCATGCTGGGACTGGTGTCACCCTTGTTATTGATCCTTGTAGCCAAGGATAATTATCTCAAAATAAGTATGTAACACTCCTCATTTTTCCTTAAAAACCTTTGTCTCCTTTTACCTCCCTGAATACACACATAGTTTATTATGGCCCATGTATTTCCATTTCAGTGCCCTGTTCCCAGATAAATATTATTTTCTTTTAGAGAGTCTCTCTCCGCTATTTTGGTTGACAAAACCAGTGTATCTCCGGGAATTGGCTCATGTTGGTCTCCGTGGATGAGCACGTCACGACCTGAGCCAGCAGCTAGAGCCATAGAGGAGTCCTACAAAAGAAGCCTTGAGATTTAATCCATTTATTCTGGAAGTGCCTTTGTGGGATTGTTTCCTGTTGTAATTTTTGTTATTACTTCTTTCATTCACTTGTCCTTTCAAAAAACACTCATTAAATACAAACTATATTCCAAATATACAGATATTTTTCAAGCCATGGCTTTCTATGAAACATTAACAAAATAAATGGCTATGGAACAGAGAAGTTTATAACAATAGAATGCAATTTCTGGAGAAGGAACAGACTTTCAAAGGGCAGGGGTATGTGGAGTCAGCCAAGGCGAGGACACCCCTGCTCCCTGTGTGTGTTTGTGGGTGAGGCTGCCGAGCACCTGGCCTGGACGATGCTGGTTCCAAATTCTGCCTCTCAGCCCTCCCACTGCAGTGGGGAGACATCATCCCCTGGCAGGAAACAGGAGGCTGCAGGTTCAGACCACAGGCCCGTGGTAAGAGCAACCATCACCAGCCTCTGACACCGCTCTAGTGGCCCCATCTGGACCTCAGAAAGCAGGCAGGTCTTCAGACATCTCTGCCCTGTGGCCACGTCAATGTGAGCATGGGACAGAAGCAGGCGCTTTCTGTCCACCTTCACCGCAGCCACTCTGCAGACGCTGGCCCTCCCAAAACTTACTACCGCACGGTCTGCAAAGAGCTGCTCCAGCTGAGGCACCGAGGAATGAAGCAGAGGAAGAGTAAGGAATCCGGAGCCAGAGAGGCACTCTGGGCTCGCCCCTGGGGGCGCACCTCCCCCCTTCCCTCAGGTCCCTGCGCTTCTCTCTGTGTTCTTGCATGTCATCTACTCTGACACACCCCTCTCCCCCGTCCCAGAATCTGGAATCTTCCCTTTGAGGTTCCCCATTAGAGGCCAGGTGGAGGTAGGGATTTAGGACACTACAATTCTAAATCTCTCTTCCAGTGCCTCCCCTTTGAGAAGGCTAAGGTTTGGGCACATTCCTCCCAACTGGGATTAGTAAGAACATTACAAACATGGTGGGACAGTGGGGTCCGGAAAGAGCCCAACCTGTCAAAGGGCAATGGTGGCTGGAGACAGCCTTGTCCCATGTCCCCAGCTGAGAAAAGCAGTAGGTGTGACAAGGGCAGCTAACGGAGCCTCCCAGGATTGCATTGTGGCCTCCTGGAGGATTTTTTAAATCATTTTCATTCTGAAAGCACAAAGTAAAACAAATTATTTTCAGGTATTCACATGGGCACACAGAAACACGTTTGGTTCCAGCCTCTGTGCCTGGCCCAGCTCAGCAGAAACATGGAGTCACTTCCAATCTACGATTTCCTGCTGATGCTGACAAAGGCAACCACTTGGGGCTGGAGAGGAAATACTGTATTTACTCACACGATTCCCCTCTTCTTCAAAGGGCCCGACTGCTCCAGAAAGCAGTTAGAAGGGGAGGGGCACGCAAGCCCCTGTGACTGGGAGCACGGAGCGGGGAGGACGGAATGCATGGGTATCACTCAGACTCCAAGCTACTAACTAACGTAACTGTTGACCACCTAAGGGCTGAAAGTCCCTGGTGGTTATGGTGGGCGATCAGCCTGCACAGAGCAGTAACTGCCTTGAAGTGCAACTGGGCAACTCCTCCTGGCCCTGACATTTCTCCTGGAACAGCAGCACCAGAGGGTCTCTGGGATCCTGGCTCCTTAAATCACCTGGCTGCCAAAAAGAACTACGACTTTTAGACTTTGCTTTTATTCTTGCAGCATTTTAAACTCTCCAGTTAAGGAGAAATTTAAAAGATTTAGAGTCACATGGTCCTGGGTTCCAGCTTTGTAGTGTACTAGCTCATTATTCTGAAACTTGGTACATAAAGGGTCTGAATGAAGTATTTAGCCTGCCTATTGGATATGAGCCATATTTCAGAGGGACCAAATAATTAATGAAGGAAAAATTCTTAGTACAGAGGAGTGCTACCTAATAAATGTGGCAGGAATGATAGCATTTAGAAATGGACAGTTTGTGACACCTAACAAAATAATCGACTGGCCAATGTTATTGATGGCTTAAAAAACATCAGTAAAAGGTTTATAGGGACTTTACCAAGTATGGCTCAGATTAGGAACACCTGCTCCCAGTTATCAGCAGTGACATCTGTAGAAAAAAGATGGCTGGATATTCTGTGCTTCCTCAGGTGATATGCTAGGAAGCGCACAGCACCGCCTGCGAGTGAAAAATGTCAAAAGAAGACACACTGATCTGAATCCAATGATGCCACTAGATTAACCTGCCAGTTTATAGAAAATATGGGGATAGAGAAACATGCCAAGCAAAATCAAGTGGAAATGATCAACCCAGTTCAGAATGTGGGAAATTCTACAGAAGAAACAACCAAATATCTTCAACGAGTAGTTGGCATGGGAGAAAGGGGAGGAGGGGAAAATCGTTAAAGATGAAAAGAGCCTTAATTGTTATATTAACCAAATGCAGTGTGGGACTACTTTAAATCTAATTGTTAAAAAAAAAAAAAGACCTCCAAAAAGAAAATCAGAAGAAAGTGAGGCCAAGTTGAGTATCAGACACTATTAAGTAATTTTTAAGGGAAGTTGTTAATTTTGTTTGTTGTGATAATAATACTGTGCTTATGTTTTTTAAAAGTTCACATCTATTACAGATACATATTGAAATGCGTACAGGTGAAGTGATATGGCGTTTTGGATTTGCTTAAAATACTTCTCTTATGAAAAAAAAGAAAGTGGGGAGTGATGATGGAGGCAGAATGGCAAGATGTTGATAACTGTTGGAAACAGGTGATAGGAACTAACTTTGGGTTTGAAAATGTTCATAATATACAAAAAAACACCTTTGCAACTTAATTATTAGCTGTGTTATGTCAGACATGTTCTAACTTTTCTGAGTTCTGATTTTGTCATTAATGAAACAGGGATAAAAATGCTTTCTCTCCCATGATTGCTTTGGAGATTGATGAGTGTAATAGGCCTGAGTAATGCCAGGCTCCTAGTAAGTGCTTAATAATGCAAAAATCCCTTGTAGACATCACAGAAAATCCTTAACACTTTCTTGACACTCTTCCTTTTAAGAGGCTGGATTCCATCTCAGCACAGCTTCAGCCTTCTTTTTGAGTCCAGGCTTAAACATAAGCTTTCCTTGTGGATGTTCCTTGAGGACCTGGATTCTGTCTCATTCTTGTCCGGATTCCCAGAACCATAACACAGCGCCGGCCATGCAGTGCGGCTGTGAGTGTTTGCTGGCGGGCCAACTGAATGAATGAATGATTCTTGATAATCTAGCACGTTTAAAGCATGGTCGGCATTCAAATGGATGAAAATGTAAGGCACTGACTACCAGAAGTGGGGTGAAAAGGAAGAGAGAGTTGATGAGAAGAATGAATATAATCTCTGGATTAAAATGGACAGTGGAGGAGAAAAAGGTGCAACTGTAACCCTTGCAGCAGGAGCCAGCAGAGCAGTGGCAAGACGCATATGAGATAAGCACAAAGAAAGAGGTCAAGAGACTTTGGAAAAGTTATAAAAGAGGGAGAGAGAGTGCAAGAGCGCATATGCATCCTGCTCAAAGCCAGAGAAACACCTTCTCCACATTCCTGAGACCTCCAGAGCATTGGTTCAGGTTGAGGCTTTACAAAGTGCAGACTGAGAAGTACTTACATCTGTGTTGAAGATGAAGACTAAGAACATCCCCTCAAAAGTTCAGTCTATTCAAAAGTTTTACAAAAGTTATTTTTAGGTATTTGCATCTCCTAAAACAAGAAACGTGTCATTAAATACAGATAATGACAAACTATATCTGAGTGAGGCATTAAAATGAAAGGGAAGAGCTTAGTAGAAAGGCATAAAAGGTTAGATTTGGGGAGGGAATATTTGGGATCAGTCAGAAATGTGGAAAGATGGGTAGGAGGTAGGAAAAGATCGATTAAATACATCACTTGGGGTTTTGAAGAACTAGAACCCGCACAACAGGGCTTGTTAACTCAACCACTCAGCGAAAGAATCTCAATTTGCTCCAAGCCAAAAATGGATACTTCAAGTTGAGTTCCATTAAAGGAAAACGGCAGTGTAATAGAAAATGTGTTACAGACAACGTATCTCATTATAGAAAAGAGAAAATCTTTTTTGAAAGCAATATCAAAATCAGAAATGATGTGATAAGAAATTAAAGAAACTGGAAAGTCATCTATTATATATTTCAATTTTTTTAATACTGTATTTTTATTGGTAAATAATAGATTGATAACAAAGTCAAGTTTAAGGCAATCAGTTTATCTTGAATAGCAGGGAAATCATTTGTAACCCAGTAAATGCTCCCATGCCTCAAGAAGTATGCTCGCATATAGATAGGAATGAATGAGGCTATTTTTCTTTGCATATCATGTCAAAAACAGTGTTGATAAATGTGGTTGCAATTTTGAACTGTCTGAGGCTTTCATAAGTTGGAAGCCTTTTAAGAGATCTGATTAATTTAACATGTCAAACCTAATGGTGAATGAGTTCAATTTCTCTAAAGAGCAATTAGTCAACAGAATAAATTAACATGAGATATTGTCAAATGCAAAGACTGTGCTCATTGCCAAAGATAAAACACGTTTTTATTGCTACTGTTGAACTTACTTCTTTGTTCTATGAAGGGCTTCTGTGGCATGATTCCCTCACTGACCCAAATGCCTAGAATAAGCTGCCGTCATTCCTCACCTGGCCCACTGCAAAAGCCTCCTAATTTGTCTCTCCTTGGCTATGCTCATCCACCTCCTGTCTGCTCTTTGTGTACTATCCACGTGATGTTTCAAAACCACACAACTCTCTTTTGAAAAAGATTCAATACCATCCCATTGAGTTTGAGATAGACAAGTAAGATCAGCATGTCTTGCAAAGCTGGGGTTCCTGAGGACTCCTCATTCCCCCATCCCACCCCATACCACTTTCCCATATTCTCTGCCCTTCTTTCTTTTTTTTTGCACTTGCCTTGCTGTCTCTGAGTTTCCTCACATCCTCTTCCCTCTTCCTAAACATTCTTCCCCCTCCCCAACTTCTCACATAATTGTAATTAACTCCTCATCCTTCAGACCTCAGGTCAGACCTTAGAGCCACTTCCTCAGGGGCACCTTCCTCACTTCCCTGACGAGGCCGTGTCCCTCTAGTATATTCTCACTGCCCCCTGGGCTCTGGTATAGCACCTATCACAGTCCTCATGCTCCTCCTTCAAGCATTTTCATTCATGCTTCCAAAGCCGCCAGTTTGACAAAACTACTCTTTCCAACTCCACCATGACTCTCCATGTTGTCAAATGCTATGGTCCCTTCTCTTCCACTTGACCTCTCATCAGCATTTGACACAACTGAGAACTTCCTTCTTCTTAGAACAGTCATTCCTCCCAGGATTAGGACATCACAAGCACCCAGTCTTCCTTCCACCCCATTGGCCACCATTTCTTGGTATTAGTTTGTCTCATCTCTTCCCTGACCTTGGAGCACACTGAGCTAAGAGTGGGCTCTCTAGTCTTCTCCATCTGCACTATCTCTCTGACTGATCCCAGCCAGGATCTCGGGGCTTTAAGTACCACCTGCATGACAACGGCGCTCACATTTATGCATCCAGACCCAGAAATTATCATGAGCTCCTTGACACTCTCTTCAACTATGTACTTGACATCTCCTCTTGGAAGTCAATAGTCATCTCAAGTTTACTTCATCAGAACAAAAGTCTTGGTTTCTGCCCCCTCCCCTTCTCAATAACTTGCATACACCCACCCCCTGCCTTGGCCATCTCAACAAATGGTTCTTCCACCCATCCAGGTTCTCCAGCCAAAACCTAGGAGGCATCCGTGATTCCTCTCTCCTTTCCTCCTAAAAACCATGGCAGTAAATCCGTCATGATGCTCTGTTGGTTCTTCCTTGAAAATATGGCCCACATCTGACCGTTTCTCTACAACTCCATGGCAACCACACTGGCTAAAGCCACCATCATGTGCCCCAGTGGATTCCCACTGCGTTCAGGATAAATCCCAAACTCCTCAACAGAGTCCGCAGGGTCCTACACACCTACCCTTCTGGCCTCGTCCTCTCGTGTCTCTCTCTCACTTCTTTGTTAAGCTCCAGACAGAGCAACTGAAAGGGAAACCTTGAGCTAAACACTATCAGGAAGATCAGGGAGAAAAAGGGAGGGATGAATTAAAACTACAATGAAATCCATATCCCCTTTGACAGAAAGTTAATGGATCAGACTAAAACTGAAAAGTCAAGAAATAACATTTAAGTCTGTTATTTGGCAGGATGAAGGAAAATACTAGCATAATCCACAAAATATATTGAAAATGGTCCTCCGTGGAAGCAAGAATTAGGGATGGTAATGGTGAGGATTGGTACAGTAGAAAAATTCCTATTTTTTATTAGAAATCTTTAGTACAATTTGACTTTCAAAGAATACACATCTATTATTTTGAAAAAAACAAAATAAAATTTTGAAAGAAAGAATCGGGGAAAAGGAAATGAGATCTTGTGAAGAGACAGACAAAACAGGGAGAAGACCTGTAGGATGTTTTACAATTTTCAAAAACAAAAGAAAGAAAGAGTGAAGAGCATCATCGATATTTGACTGAGGAAAGTTAAATTTTGGGTAAAGGATAAGCTGTGCATGCACCACTCTCAGTTTCCTTGGCAACTGGACTCCCTACTAATTACAATGATTTTTTGTAATGTTAAGTGCACATGCAAATTAAGTAAATAGTAATCAAGGGCAAAGCAACACAGAGCATTGATAGGCTGCACTTTGGTAGAGGGTCTAGGGCAGGGTTGTTTCAAGTCAAAGGATGAGATATGAAGTGAAGAGTTAAGGAACTGAGTTGAGTCTGCTTTCCAGGAACTTCCTGAGTATTGCAGATATATTGCATCTCTCTCTATTTTCATAAAGCCAGACTATGTAATGAAGTAAATATTTCATGGCTCTATACCGCCTCCTCTACCTAACAATAGTGATCACTGCCCTTTGAGACACCCCTGGAGAAGTAGGGTGGGTGAATCTGAACTCACTCCTCACCTTCACACCTGCCCCACCAGATCCTGTCATTTATTGGTTGAGCAGCAAATACGTGTTGAACAAATGAATGAATGATGGATGAATGAATAAAAGTTCTTCAAGAAATGTGGTGCAGCCAGGAGCTCCCTCTGTGCCTGGGGTATAAAAGCTTCAAAAGGGAATTTTTCTCCCCTGCCTGGATGTGCTCACAGAGGTCTGGAGCCTGTCTTGAGGGAGGGGCTTACCTGGGCTTTTTGCCATTGAAACTTGATAGAGCCTCTCAAAGTTTGCAAGAGCTATAATTCTCCTTGTGGAAAAATCAAAACTTAAACCACATAGACAACTTCTGCAAATACACAGGCATATAACTTACGCAGATCTATGGAGACATTCAGGCTCTTCCACACACAAGCAGCCCTAGCCCTGTCCGTGGGTGAGGCAGGCCATCATCTATGGCGTAATTTGAAGGACACAAAACGGCCTGCCAGCCCAAATGTGCCCCCCTTTCTAAATAGCCATATATCTGAAACATCTTTACCATATTTGTTACTAAAATTAATATTACTTTTAGAAAGTCCCATCTGAAATTCAAGCACATTGTGTAAAAAGGAAACAACATCAATCCGACAAGTGGAGAAGGTGATACAGGAGAAAAAAGATCTCATTGGTATGAAATCTAATGCGGTAGGTCCACCGTGAACTAGCTGAGTTATCTTATGAAAGTTAATCTCACTGAGTCTTCATTTATAAAACTATAAAATACAGATTAAAATCCCAGCTTCATAGTATTACTATAAGAATAATAGAGTATTTGGAAAATTGTACACCAACATGTATATGATAGTCTTATTAAATTTAGTTACCATTAACATCTTAGGCTAGTTGGGTTATAAATAAGCTAGCAGACGTCAGAGCCTAATGGAACACAAAACAAGAAATTTTATGGACAATGAGGATGAGATGCTGGAAAAAAGAGCAAAGAAAAATAAATTATGGAGACACTTTACCCATTTTCCTCCTTGAGTGACACATGTGCTCAAACAGGACCCCGCCCACACCCTGCTGTGATTCTTCCTGACACTCCAGCCTCGTAGCCTGCTCCTGAGTCCTCAGAGACCACACTGTTTTCACACTGTGGGTAATGACCTGTCTGCGAATTGTCATCAGTAAGTCATGATCAGCATTATAATAAATGAAGTAGAATTGAAGAGACAAAAAAGAAACTATTGAAGCTCATTGTGTGTAGCAAAGATACATATTATTTTGGGAAGCCTTTGGTTTTTGTTGCAGTTGTATTTGAGTGTGCACATGTGGATGCTGGATTATAATGTAAAGCCTATTTGCTTACAATCAAAAAAATGTAAAACCCTCTGCCATATGCCACTAACATGCTAAGACACTTTTAGTTACCCAACTATGCAATATTGTTTCATATCTCCAGACCTGTGCAGATGTCTTCCTTCCAGTGGAATATTCTTTTGCCCACTCTAGTCCATATGGGGGCCTCTTATTGATGACACACAGCCAAAGTTTAGTTACCTGCTCCGTAACCCAAACCGTCACCCAGACATTCCCTTTAGTCCTCCCTAGGACAAAGATTGTGTTCTGCATGCACCTTGGTCTCATCTCATTGTGTTTAGATTCAATCATTTGTATCATATTTTATTTATAATTAATTGAACACTGTCTACCTACTAAATTCTTGACTTCTTGAAGGCAGAAACTTTCTCTCTCTCTCATCTTTTTTACTCCAAGAACATGTTGCATTGTGGGTGTGTTTGAAATGTTTGCTGAACCAAGACATAAAAGATAAGCTGGAAAATAGAAAATCCATTTTTCCTGTTGAAAAGTGCTTCCTAAGCAGCCATCCATCTCTCAGAAGTGGGATTTGTTCAGTTATCACACACAAGACAGGACAAAAACCCCCACCTCGATGACCCTGCAAGGCTACATTCGTCTGCCACTGAGGAAACTCTGGTGCTGCTCATGAATGATTATTTTCAGAGCATAGACATCAAACTGATATGAGGACACCTTCAAATCTCAAATAAATGTACAGATACTCAGGAAAAAACAAGAGATGGTCCACCAGGCCAATATCCTTGACTCAAAATGTCAGCAAAGGTTGTCCCTTCAAAAGATAATAATACGTTTTCTATGAGACATGGAACACTTTAGATCAATATATATTATATTAAAACTTGATTTTAAAGGGTGTTTTTTTAATAAAACATCAAAAGAGGAAAGAAAAGTATTGTGTTCGGCCCCCTGCTTCCCTGGGGAGACACAAGCCTTTACATTCTGCTGACACGGGCACAGGAGAGAACCCTGGACAGAGAAATGAAATCAGGCTGCTGTTTTGCCACCAGAGCGGGCATTCCAGCTGGTTTCCCTGGAGACAGCAGCTGCCACTCAGGCTGTGGCCAATCAAGGCTGGCACAGCCATAAAATAAGGTGCACCAGGGAGACAGAATCAGTCATTGCCATTAAATCCCATCCCTCAGTTAGTCCCAAGGAAGTTTTATTGAACTGGGCCATATTAGCCCATAGGTTCCCTTTCATTAGCACAGAAGCTAGAATAAACTTCCCAGAATTATTCAAATTAGGGGTTTGATCTGTTCTGGCTCAGCTTTTCTCAAACTTCAATGGGCATTTGAAACTTCTGGGGATCTTCCCCAAACACACATTTCTGATTGAAGGCGTTTGAGATCCTGCCTTTCTCACAAGCTCCCAAGTGGCTCTGGTTCCTCCCGTCCCTGGAGTCTGATACTAAGTCTTCATTGACTCATTCTTTCCTACTCAGGGAAATAGCAGATAAGCAAGGAGTACGAATCACATGTGACTTGATCTTTTTCTTATACAAGGGACTGTCATCATTAGGCCTCTTTTAAAATGAAAATAAGAGAAAATCTTTTCTGAAAATATGGGAGGAGAGCAGTCCTATGTAGGTCCTACTGTGTGACTTTCAGAGCGAAAGGTACTCTTTTGTCTAATCCCAGCAGAACAGAAGCTATGATTCTCATTTTGTCAAACAGCAAACTAAGCCTCATATATTAACATTTCCAACATCAGCCAGGCAATAAATAGCCAACGTGAGATTTGAACCCAGTTTTCTCTGACTACAAAGTTTATGGGCTTTCCATTATTTCTGTTTCCCTGGTTATTAGTTAATAATACTTTCATTTTAGTTCAGTTCACTAGGTATGTAGAAAGAAACAGAGATCAAGTGTGTGTGTGCTTGTGCACATGTGTGGTGTGTACAAAGAAAGAAGGAGAGAGGACGTGCAGATGAAAAGGACAAGTCCAGGGGTGCACAGCCCAGCCCAAGAAAGGCACGCGAAGGGGTCACTCTACGTAATGTGCCCAGCACTGTGATAGACACATTTTTGGCTCCGAATGCACCAGTTGACACCTCAACAGGTTTTGAAGGGTGAAACAGGGTTTATCTGCAGATGAAAGGTGGATATGTTGTTGGGTAGAGGAGATTGCTGAAGAAAAGTCATGGAGCCATGTTATAAACAGTATGTTGTTTAAAGAGACTTTTTTTGCTAATGACCATGACAGATTCCTTCACTTGTAACTTCCAAAGTTAATTCATAAATAATTCTTTTTAAAGGTTCCGAATGATAATAGAGTGCCACATCAGTTAGATGAGATTTGGGGTTTTTTTTTTGTTTGTTTTGTATTTTTTTCCAACATCCCTCTATTTGTCTATTCAGGATACCATAAGATAAAAGTCATTTTTTACCCATAATAATTTCTCAGCCTCCAGCTGATAAGGCAGACAGAAAGAAATTGATCCACACTCAAGCACCCTGGGCTCAACCCAGCCCCTGCCTTCCCTCCTATGCCTGAGATGATTGACAGTGATGACAGCCAATGATACCTTTATCTTTGTTATTTCGGTCCCTGAGAGATAGGTTTCTCCTACTATCTATTCAAGAGCTATTACAAAACAGCAAGCACACAGAATTCAGATGACATCACACAGGATGAAAAGCCTGGAGAATATCAAGCTAATGACTATAACTTAAATAATATAAATAAATAAGCAGTTCCTAGGTACAGGTTACAGAATCAAGTGAAGAAAATTCTTCAAATGGCAAATTGTTAAAAAGCCTCACTTCCCAAGGTGCTCTGGCACATTTGTGTAAGGGACTAATGTCCTGTTCTACTTCCCAGCAGTGACATCCTGAGCTGCAGGCTCCTGTGCCTCCTTCTAACCATCACATTCTGGGCCGAGACTATAGGAGGCCCTCCCAGCCCTCACTACCTTGAGTCTTCCCTCTCTTGACAAGAGCTACATCCTAGGAGGCCTGAATTTTCCAAAATCTTACAGCTTCCAGCCAAGTCTAAATCACCCCTGGGTCGTAACGTAGACGGTAAGCTCGCTTGCCTTGTCCCTATTTACATAATGCTTCAAATATTCTGGGATATCTGGTTATCCTTATGGAAATTAAAATAGAATTGGATCCCTTAACTAGTCCACAAGTCATAATCAATCACAGGCAGATCAAAGACTTAAATACAAAAAAAAAAAAAACCTCCAAAACAGTTGGTAGATTGGAATAAAACAGTGGAGAATATTTTATGACCTCACTTAAGAAAAGATTTCTTAATAAGACATGACAAGGGCAAACTTAAAGAAAGCAATTAATATTTTCAACTACATACTCATTTTAAACTTCTCTTTATCAAAAGAAACCATTTGAGGAGTGAGTGCAAAAAAATCTATAAGAAAATGAGAAGAAAATATCTGTAATGCATAGAACCTTCCAAAGCATTTCTTCCCAAGATATGTAAGGCAATCTACAATTCAATGAGAAAGACATGGACAACGATGTTCACAGCAAGTTCTCTAATTACAAGTGTCTGGAAATAGCCCAAATGCATACCAAGAGGAAAATGGATAAATAAACTGAGGTCTGTTCAGCCATTTTAGTATAAAACAACAGCTTGAAGGAATGAACTAGAACTATAATCTGTAAACATACATGAATATCATAAACATAATGCTGACTTTTTTAAAAAGCAAAGTTGCAAAGGATGTATACATTATCATATGTTTATGTAATACTTAAAAATGGGAAGCAATGTCACATGTGTAGTAAATGTAAAGACATTCGTGGAAATGATAAAATTCCCAAAATTATTTAAAATTATGCAATATTCCCCCAAAATGCAAAACTATGATTCCCTCTGGTTAGAGAGAAGGGTGGTGATTGAAGAAGGCAACACTAGAGACTTCAAGTATTTTGGTACTAATCTATGCCTTAAGCCAAACGTATGCAAATACTTATTTTATTATTCTGTGCATCCTTTAATATGTTGAAAAACTTCACAATAAGTATATTTTTAAAAAGGAATAAAAAAATGAGATGGAAGGTTGAACTGACCTTCAAGATAAACACCACAGAAAGATAAAATGAAAGGTTAAGAAAGAGAGAGATAGGTGAGATACATATATTCTAAGAACCTTTTAATAAAAGCTCCCAAAGCAGAAAATAGAAGGGAGAAATATGCAGATCAATAGTAGGAGAAATATTTGGGAATTTTAAGAAGACATGAAACCTCAGATAGGGCCCAGATGATGCCAAATGAAGACCCATACACATATGTCATGATGAACTCCAAAGAAAAGGAGAAGAAACAGATTACTTACAAAGAAAATATAACTAAATTCGTATGACTCCCTATTGACTGCATTAAATGCAGAAAGACAATAAAATACTTTCTTCAAGGATCTGAGGGAAATATTTTTTGATCAATAATTTTCTATTCAAGCTATTTATTATTCCAGAGTGAGGGAAAAATAAGAATATTTACAATTAAGGAAGACAGTAAGTTTACTCTTTACGGATTAACCCAGAGGAGCTACCAGAAGATACAGTCTGACAAAACAAAAACAAAAGTGCATCAGAGAGGGAATAACAGATGTGACAATAATTGTGAGAAAAAGTAAGGATTAAGACTTATTACTAAGTCCAATAAGGGACAAAAATAAAAAGAACTAGTAATAATAATATAATTAAAACCCTACATTATATCAAGAAGGGTAGCTGGGTAGAGGAAAAGTCAAGAAGATAAAACAAGATATGATTCTTGCTTATTCAAAGCAAGGATATAGCTTCCGATTAATTCTAGAAATTAATTTAAAATAAACATATATGTATAAATATTTAGCATATCCATTAATTTAAGAGAAACTACTGAAGAACAGAGTCAATCAAATCTATTTTCAGGTCTATTCTTTAAAGCCATTAGAAATAATTCAGCAAAAGGCAAGAAAAGAGAAAAAAAATAACAGAATACATTAAGTAGAAACTGCAAAATAAAAAGACAAAATTAAGTCCAAATGTATTTTTAAGTCACTTATAAACGTAAATTGAAACAAAAAGAAACTCAGATTGAAAAGTCAGTTGTGTTTCTATATACATACAGTGAACAATGGGAAAGGAAATAAGAAAGAAATCCCATTTATGACAGCATCTAAAAGAATAAAATGTCTAGGAATAAACTGAACCAAGCAGGTTTTCACCTCTTTGCTGTACAACAAAAACTACAAAACATTGCTGGAGTAATTAAAGAAGCCTAAGTGAATGGAAAGACATCTCATGTTCCTGGGTGGGAAGACAGTATTGTTAACAGTTGATATTACGCAGAGCAATGTACACATTCAACACAATCCTTATCAAAATTTTAACATCCTTTTTTGCAGAAATGGAAAAGTCAATCCTCAAGTTTATATGGAATTGCAAGGGGCTCCAAAAAGCCAAAACAATCTTGAAGAAAGAAGAACAAAGGACTGACACTTTCAGAATTCGAACTTACCTCAAAGCTATAGTAATCAAAACAGGTAGATATATAAACCAGTGGAACAGAATTGGGAGTCCAGAAATAAACCCATACACCTACGGCCAAATGATTTTTGACAAGTGTGCAAAGTCCATGGAATGGGGAAAGAATAGTCTCTTGAAGAAACGGTGCTGAGACAACTGGACTATCACATGTGAAAGAATAAAATTGGACTCTTACAACACACCATATAAAAAATTAACTCAAAATTCATAAACAACCTAAATATAATAGCTAAAACCATAAAACTCTTAGAAGCAAATATAGGGTCAATCTTTTTGACCTTGGATTTGGCAATTCAGTCGTAAGTATGACACCAAACCATGAGCAACAAAAGGAAAAATAGATTAGATTGGACTTCACAAAATTAAAAACTTTTGTGCATCCATGGATGATATCAAGAAAGTAAAAAAACAACATACACAATGGGAGAAGATATTTACAAATCGTATATCTGCTAAAGGTTTAATATGCGGAATATATAAAGAACTACAACTCAACAAGAAAAAGACAAATAACCCAATTTTATTTATTTTTACTTTATTTTATTGTACACATTTTGGGAGTACATGTGATGATATTTTAATATATGTATACAATGCATAGTGATCAAATCAGGATAATTGGGATGTCACCTCAAACATTTACCTTTGTGTTGAGAACATTACAAATCCCCTCTTGTAGCTATTTTGAAATATACAATAAATTATTGTTAACTATAATTCCCCTACTGTGCTATCAAAGATTCAAATTGATTCCTTCTATCTAACTGTGTTTTGTACCCCCAAAATAACTTTTCTTCTCCCTCTCCCCGCTTTCCCTCCCAGCCTCTCATAACCACCATTCTACTCTCTACCTCCATGAGATCCACTTCTTTAGTTCCCAAGTATGAGTGAGAACATATGATGTGTGTCTTTCTGTGCCTGGCTCACAACCCAATTTTAAAATGGGCAAATAACTTGAAAAGATATTTCTCCAATGGAGATATGCAAATGGTCAATGAGCACATGAATGATGTTCAGCATCACTTATATTAGGTAAATGCAAATCAAAACCACAAGGAGGTATCACTTCACATCTACTAGAGTGACTATAATAAAAAAAAAACATAAACAATAGAAAATACAGTACTCCCCCTTTATCCTTAGTTTCACTTTCTGTGGTTTGTTATTCGCAGTCAACCATGGTCCATAAATAGGTGGACACAGTACAATGAGATATTTTGGGAGAGAAAGAGAGACCACAGTCACATAACTTTTATTAGAGTATATTGTTATAATTGTTCTATTTTATTACTAGTCATTGTTGTTAACATCTTACTATTTTTAATTTATAAGTTAAACTTTATCATATGTATGTATGTGTGGAAAAAAACATAGTGTAAATATAATTCAGTACTATCCGTGGTTTCAGGCATCCACAGGGGGTTTGGAACATGTCCCCTGCAGATAAGGGGAACTGCTGTAACTGTTGGGAAGTGCTGGCAAGGACGCGTCGAAATTGGGACCCTTGTGCATTGCTGTGGGAATGTAAAAACTGTTTTTCAGTTTCTCGAAAAGTTAAAAGTAGAATTACCATATAACCCAGCAATACTACTCCTAGGTAAAACTGAAAGGAGAAACTCAAAAGAATTCAAAATAGAGACTCAAACAGATATATGCATGCCAGTGCTCACTGCAGCACCATTCACGAGATCCAACCTATGAACAGCTAAACAATGTGGTATGTTCACACGATGGACTGTTAGCCATAAAAAGGAGTCAAGAGTTACAACATGGATAAACCTTTAAAACGCTATGCTAAGTGAAATAAGCCAGCACAAAAGAACAAATATTGTATGACTCCACTTATATTAAGTATTGAGAATAGCTGGCAAATTCATAGAAGCAGAGGTAGATTAGAGGTTAGCAGGTCCTGGAGAGAAGGAAGAATGGGAAGTTATCACTTAATGGTTATAGTTTATATTCAGAATGATGAAATAGTGGTGATATTTGCACACTAAAAATGTAATTAATATGGAATTGTACACTTAAAATGGTTTAAATTGCACATTTTATGTTATATGTATATTTATTATAATAAAAACAGAGTAATTAATTTAAAAACTTAAAAAAAATAAATTCAGATGAAATAACAAATAAAAACCAGTTATTTGTTGTGTAGAAAAGACACACCTATAACAGAAACATCAAAAGAAAATTGCAAAAAAAGCGGAAAACATATACATAATGCAAATGCTAATAAAAGAAATAAAAAGTAGTGCCATATACTAACAATAAATGTTAACAGAATTCAAATCAGAACTTTAGGAAAGAGAAAAGCAAGATACTCCATACTGAAGAAAATAAACAGTCCAATCAATAATGAAAATATGGCTTAACATTTACTTACATGCCTGGCCACATAGATTAGAAATACATGAAGCAAAATCTATGGGAAATATAGGAGAAATTGATATTCAAAAATCATGGAAGTAGATTTAAATACAACCTTTTCAAAGGTTGGTTAGTAGAAAAAGGAAAAAATAGATGATGCTTGAATAATAAAATTTTAAAAGCTTTATCTAGTATCTACCTATCTATAGAAATTTGTCTCTAACAGGACAACAGTTTCTTTTCAAACATACATGGAACATTGACAACACCAATTATGTGTTAGGCCACAAAGGAAATCTCACCAAATTCCAAAAAGCAAAATCAAAGAAGGCACATTCACAGACACAAATGGGATCAAAGCTGACAACAACAACAAAAGGCTATCAAAAAGAAAATCCATATGCCTGGATGTTAAAAATATTGCCTTAACTAATTACTCATTTAAAGAGGAAACCCAAATTACAGTGTTGACTGAAACATTAATGACAGTTTACATATAAACTGAGGGATCTAACAAAAGTAGTAATGACAGGAAACATATAAAAGGCCTTTATTAGAAAATAAGATCAATTAAAAAATAACTATGTTTCTAAAATCCACAAAAATATACTCAATAAACCAAAGAGGAAAGGATTGATATAGATTAAAGCAGAAATTATGAAAAATGAAATCTGAAACTAGAGTTGATTAATAAAATAAATGATAATTTGGAAAAAAATTATTGAAAAAGACAAAAATAAGAATAATCAGAAAAATTAAACATTTGAATAAACACTACTGGGAAGTAGTTTTTACATACAGATGAAGAGAAAAATGTTAAAGTTATAGGAGAGTAATATGTACAGCCTTTAAACCATATCTGAAAACCTAGAAGGAATAGAAATTTCTCTAACGAAAATTCACATTATCAAAATTAACTGCATAAAAAGTTACTCCAGTAACTAAAATTGTAATTATAAGATAGGGTCAAGAGCAAATCATTTTTCTGAGGAGTTCTAACAAACCTTGAAGAGACGACTCCATGATTTCTTCCAGAGCACAGAAAATGTGGGAAAGCCCAATTTCTTTTATCCATCAGACATAAGTATGATACTAAACTGGACAAAAAACAAATGAACAATAGAAAGCTATTAGCAAATTGAATACAACAGACTCAAAGAAAACAAAGAAAAACAAAAATAAGAACAACGACAAAACAATCCCATCACCATAGGATTTAGCTCGGGAATGTGAGCACGCTTCAACATGAAAAAAAAAAGTCTCAGGGTGATTCACTACTATTCTACATGAAATAACATTATATTTGAGACAAAGAAAAGGATAAAAATCATTTCAATAAATTCTGAAAAAACAGCTGATAAAACATAACCTCATTTCCAGTTTTTTAGAAAAAGACAGCCATGTAGGCTTAAATGAAAGCTTCCTTAATATGAAAAATGTATCTCTCAGAGAGATACATTAAACATAGTGGTGTCAAATTAAAAGCAGCCACTGTCAGTGGTATGCTTCAGCATTGTACGAGGTCTTGGCCAATGCTATAAGAAAAAAATACTATTTTTGTCATTGTTGGTATGCAAGATGCTCTCTTCTAGCTAGAAAACAAAAGAATCATTTAATCTATTATTACAATTAATCGAATTTGACAAGGCAACTAGAACTGACATCAGCTTATAAAAAATCAACATATTTTCACATGCACCCTGAGGGCAGGAATTAGTAAATATGAAACATACAAAAAGTAAATAGGAAACATACAAAAAGTTGTCTATAACACAATTGTCCTATCCTAATAGGATACATTTGCTTTTGAGTTTCATAAGCATTACATTTATGTGAATATTATATTTCCTTGTTCAGTATATATAGTTGCTTCTAATCTATAGATTGGCATTTATTTTCATCTGCATGAGCAAGAAGGAATAAACGTGAGCAGCTGCAAATATGCCAAGCAATCTCGGAGAAAACGCTGTGAGGACTGGTCAGCAGCGTTGTTTACACAAAATAAGGCAGAATGAAGCTCTAATCATTAGTTGATACAGTGATCACATACAATAACCAGGGAGATGGTTCATTAGTGGTTTCTCAAATGTTAAGTTAGTCAATTTTCCCAATGAAGAGAACAAACCACACAGACACGATCCCTCTTCAGCTACATGAATATCCTGGCTGGCTCTACCAATTATAACAAAAGAATCCTAGGGGGACACACAAGTTTTAACAATGTTAATATATCAGGTTAATCCATCACCACACTGGAACAGTGGGTTATATAACAATTTTCAGTGAGATTTAAAAGTACGTAATTTGGAAGATAAACACATTGCAGGAAATAGAGGAAAGGAAGAGGAAGAAAGGGGAGGACTTAAAACATCTTTTTGATGTAAGAAGAAAATTTTTCTCTCTCAAAAGAAAGAAGCTGGGCTGCTGATGAGTGACTCGGGTTAGAATTTTCTTCAGGGAAGCAGCAAAGTCCAGTGCTCCAACTAAAAATCAGTTCGTTGCTAACTCAGATGCTGTAACTCCACAGTTGGAAGTCACACTTTTTCATTTAGACCTGGAGAGAATACTGTCACTATGGGAAGGATTGATTTTGTCCCAAGGGTTGTTAGGAACTATACTAAATAATGACATAAAAATAAATGTTAATTCAGTAATATAGCTCTTGGTCAGGCCAACAAATCACAAAATGAGCTCTTAGCAAACTTGTTCTAACATTTTTTGAGCACACTCATCACTCTACTATTTCTGGAACACGAAGGAAGTATTAAATCTTGTCTCACTGTACAAGGTGTCACCAACCCATTGCAATGGAGAATTCACACTTGTTTTGAGCCCTGTTCTCTGTGAGACAATCTCTGAACGAGGATGGTAACTACAATAATTTCAAATGAGCTTAAAGTCGAGCAGCCCTCCCTCCCCTCTCCTCCTGGCCCACCATCATGCAGCCCCTGGATTATCCCAGAAGCAACAATTTCAAGGTCTCACGTGCCCAATTACCTTCTCTAAAGAACTAATTTATTATTGTTGTTGTGATTTTTATTACTACTGCTACTACTCCCAATTGTTCACGCTGGAAACAATGCACTAATAGTTGAGTTATTGACAAAAAGAACTGTGAGCACCTCCCCCCACACAGAAAGCGACCAGGGACCTCCCACACTCCTTCCTCCTCCTCCCATTTAGTATCCAGCGGCCCCAGCTTGCCCAGGCACGTCCCGTTGTTTCACCCTCCTGGGCCATCTCTGCAGACTAGGCCGTGCTCTTTCTGCCTGAACCCCCACTGCCCCTCCGCTGGCTCTCTCTCACTCTTCACCCAGATGGAGCTCAGCCACACACCACCTCTTCTGGAACTCTCCAGGGCTCCTCAAGGCTCCCAGGGCCCCTGGGACCACTCCACTCTCACACCCACCACACTGTTGGCACTGCCTGTGACTACGTACCTCTCACCATGTGAGGACATGATGGCCACGAGACCCTAGAGGGAAAAGGCTGGGTAGTACCTATCTTTAAGTGACATCATCTAGTATAATCCCTCATTTACAATAAACATTCTGTGATTATTTATTGAGCTGAATTAAACTGAAAAATGAATAGTAATCTAAAAATTGAGCACTCTGTGTTAGCTACATCCTACTCACTCTAAAGGTTCACCAACATTTAGTTAGCGTCTGGAGATGCCACCCCCACCCCAAGTAATTCAAACATAGGTGAACAAAGTGACCAGTAGACTGGAAACACCGCCGCCAATACCAGACACATAGAAGATGCCTGATAACTTGGTGACTCTCATGACCTTCTGGCCATTTAAACATGAACTGTCCCCCCATGCACCATAGCAAGTTCTAGATTCTCTCTGAGCTCACTTCCCATTTCTCCTGACCCGTGGTTCCTCCCTGTCTACCTGAATTCTCTGGCTCAAGTCAGCACAGATTAACTGCTTCCAAATCCTCATTTCTGGCTATGCATTCTGATTTTTCTTTCTGATTTATTCATCTCTTTCCATGTTCAGTTCTTGGCTCTGTTCCATCTTCTGGTTTCAGCATTTGGTCCCAGCCCTAAGGAAGTTTTCTCTGCAGGGTAAACCCCCACCACCTCAAAATAAGATATTCTACTGCATAATGAGAAACAAAATGGGAGTGAAGAAGGCTCCTGATGCAGTCAGCACCACTTTCCCTCACAGTGAGTGGTTTTAGCAGGCTTGGTTGCTGCGGGGAGAGGTGAAGCCACACAAGAGACAGAAAGAACAGCCACCTGAGCCACCTGAGATTTACAGGCAGCAGCTAATGATGCACATCACTGGGGACCACAGTAGATCTTTCCAGATCAAAGTTTGGTACAGGTAAAAATGCCAAATTCTACAATCCCTATAGAATTTGGCAACATCTAGCAAATATATACATGCATTCACCCTTAACTTTAAAAATTCTCCTGCTCTGAATATACATTTCAAATAATACAACCAGCCATATGTGCTATGTTATTTGTTGAAGTATTGTTTAACTTTACAAAACATTAATTTGGAAACTACCAAAGAGTCCAGGTACAGAGAGACTTGTCTAAACTATTACATACATAAATTAGATTACAACACAACTATGAAAAATATGAGGAAGACATCTATTACCTGATGTGGAGTGATTTTTGGAAGACATTGTAAAGTTTTTAAACAGACAAACAAAAAGCAAAGTGAAAAACAGCACCTATGTATGCTACCTCTCAAAAAGAAATAAAGCGAAATAAGAAAACATGCCTATATATCCTTATCACCACTAACAGGAACACAAGAAGGGTAAACTGGAAAATAAAATGTAGTTATCTACAGGAGGTGGTGAGAAATGAGGTGGAAGGGCATAAGAGGCAGTACAACCTTTTGTATAATTCTGACTCTTAGAATCTGTGTTCTTCAGAAATACTCAAGTCATAAAAGACAAAAAAGGCTATGAAAACAATACTAAACGCAATACCTGATCCTGGCTGGGTCCTTTACACTTTATAGGTGAAAATGCCATGAAAAATTATTGGGTCAACTGATAAATTCAGAATATGGAGGGCAGACTAGAGAAAAGCATCACATTGATGTTAAATTTACTGAAGTGGAGAACTGTATTGTTTTTATGGGCAAGAATGCTCATATTCTTAGAGAAAATTTAATAAAATGTTTAGGGTTAAAGGGTCATGGTATGAACAGAGGCAAGATGGCAGACAAGAAACACCTCCAGCCAGAGTGTCTCTGCAAGAAGGAAAGATTTTAGATGAAAGTGAAAAAAACAAATAGGCAGGAAAACATAGATCCAATGAGGGTCTGAAGGAAGGATGCCTGAACCTACAGGAGACTCCACGGGAAGAAGTTGTGGAGCAGAACTGGAAGGAGAAAGGCATTGGCAGGGTCTAAGCCCCGAGAGGCTTGGAGACCAGTGCAGTGGTTAAATTTCCCCTCCCTTGCATCATGGACCGCTGGTGGGCTCCCAAGCTGCTGGAGAGACCTGCCAACAGGAGCTCAGAGACTGATGCCACCAGTGAGCAGAGAGCCTCTTGAGGAAAGGGCACCAGGCTCCCAGCTCCCTCAGGGCACCTCCTGTCCCACAGACCCAAGCCCATTGGCAGGTGCCGCATTGCTTCATTCTCCCATTCCTCTCCCCTACGCATGGCTGCTGAAAGAGACAATTTAGCCACCACCAGGAGGCATCCACGGGGAATGGGACCTTTCCTTTTGGAGCCCTGCAGTGGACTGAGGGGTACTCGGACTGTGAGTTCCCTACCCATGGCCCTTCTTGGTGCTGCTTGACCAGTGACTTTAGCAGAGTGGGGCAAACCCCAAAGCGGAGACACATTGATCCAGCTTGGCCACCCTGTGGGTGACTTGGGACCAGCATTCTGCTCCCTGGCATGGACAGGGATAGATCTATGGTGCCCAGGGGACAAGCCTGTAGGCCAGATCCCATACACCCAGGTCTCAATGGCATTGCCTAGGAGCACAGAAGGGATATCAGTGAACTAGTCTACTGAGGTGTGTGTGCCTTAGGAGCAGATCAGAGTGGGTCCTAGCCGCAGCTTCCTTGAAGGGCACCCCTCCTCCCACAGGAGGGCTGTGCTCCCAGATCAGGCCATGACCCTGGGCAGGGAAACCTCCCGCCCCACATAATAGTCAGGGGAGCTCCACTGGCTTGAGGTCCTGCCTATTGGCAGAGGCCCAGGAGAAACCACAGAATAGGGGAGGGTGGAAAGGAGCAAGGCCTACTCCAGACTGCCAGACTGTGGATCTCAGACAGCCCCACCTTCTGTCGGCTCAGACATGCACACTTTCTAGTTGAGTGGGACCATCTCAGCTCCTCCCTGGCAGCTTTGCCCAGAGGCTAGGAACAGAACTTTGACCCCTGATAACAGCATTTGTGGAGCTTGAGGGCAGGCTCACCCAACCCAGGCCTGCCCAGCCTCACTCCCCACCCACTCCTGCTGAAGTGGAGAATAATGACACACCTGCAAGTCCCAGGGCCCCACCCACCACCTGAGGCACTAGGGTGCCTCTCCAGAAGAACTAGAGCTGGTTATAGGACCCAAAAACAACATTGCAGCTTGCTCCTTTCAGCAAGTATCACCTACTGACAGGGAGGTCAATTTGCATGCCCTTGTACTGCATTTACTGACTCATCATACAGGGTGTGGTCAGTTCTCACCCACAAGCACCACATATGGGCTCAGAGAATAAACTGGGCATGTCATTATCTAGATGAAAATCCAAAGGTAAGAAGCAACAGGTGCTCCAGTTGGGAAGGAATCAGCAAAAGAACTCTGGAGGTATGAAGAATCAAACTGAAAGGACATCCCCAAAGGGGAACACCAGCTCTTTAGCAATGAATACCAACCAAATTCAGAACACTAAAATGACAGAAGAATTTCAAACATGGATTGTAAGAAAACTCAATGATATGCAAAAGAAAATTGATACCCAACACAGAGAAACCACACACACAAAAAAAATCCAGGACTCAGAAGAAAAATTCACTAAAGAAATTGAAATATTAAAGAAAAACCAAACAGAACTTTTGGAAATGAAGAATTTATGCAAGGAATTACAAAATACAGAGCCTCAAGAATAGGGTAGATAAAACAGAAGAAAGAATCTCAGGGATTGAAGATAACACCTTTTGATTAAACAAGTCAGTCGCAGAGATAAAGCAGAGAAATTAGAGAAAAGAGCAAAGCCTACAAGAAATGTGGTACTATATGAAGAACCCAAACATGAAAATTATAGGTATACCTGAGGGTGAAGAATAAAATACACAAGGGTTGGATAAACTATTTGAGGATATAATCGAAGAAATTTCCCTGGCCTTGCTATAAATCTAGATATCCAGATTGCAGCATTGCAAAAAAGAAGACACTACGACACATAGTCATCAGACTGGCCATAATAAACATGAAAGAGGCCCTCCTATGAGCCATAAGGTAAAAGCAGCAGGTAACCTACAAAGGAAAATCCATCAGACTAACTGCAGACTTCTGAACTGAGACCTTACAAGCCAGAAGAGACTGAGGCCCCATTCTCAGCCTTCTCAAACACAATAATGCCCACACTAGAATTTTGTATCCTGCAAAACTAAGTTTCTTATAAGAAGGAGAAATAAAGACCTTCTCAGACAAGCAAAGACTGAAGGAATTCATCAAGACAAGACCTGCCCTCCAGGAAGTACTCAGAACAGCATTACACACAGATTAGCACAATAGATACTCACCAGTGTAAAATGATCAAAAAGCTAAACGTCAAAGGCCAGATACCACAATGGCTCAAGAAAGAAAACACAGCCACAAAGTTCAACTCAACAGGATGACCAGAAATCTGTCCCATTTATCAATTCTTTCAATAAATGTGAATGGCTTGAAAAACTGCCCACTGAAAAGATATAGGCTGGCCGAATGTATAAATATACACAAGCCAAGTATCTTCTGTCTTTATGAAACACATCTAACCCACAAGGATGCATTCAGACTCAAGGTGAAGGGATGGAAAACAATATTCCATGCAAATGGAAACCAAATGAGAGCTGGCATAGCAGTTCTGATTTCAGATAACTTAGTCTTTAATTCACCAAAGGTAATGAAAGACAAAGATGGACACTGCATGATGGTGAAGGGTACAATTCAACAAGAAGACATAACAATTCTAAATATTTATGCACCAAACTGAGGTGTACCCAGATTCATAAAGCAAATCCTACTTGATCTAAACAAAATGATAAACAGCAGCACCATAATAGCCAGGGACTTCAACACCCCTCTGACAGAACAAGACAGATCCTCCAAACAGAAAATAAACAAGAAACAATGGACTTAAACAGAACTCTAGAAAAAAATGGGCCTAACAGACATTTACAGAACATTCTACCCAAAAACCATTGAACATACATTCTTCACATCAACTTATGGGACATTCTCCAAGATTGACCAAATCCTAGGCCACAAAACATGTCTCAATAAATTTAAAAAAATAAAAATTATACCATGCATATTCTCAGACCACAGTGGAATAAAATTAGAAATGAACTCCAAAAGAAATTCTCATCTCTACACAAAGTCATGGAGACAAAACAACCTTCTACTGAACAATTATTGGGTTAAGGAGGAAATTAAGAAAGAAATCAAAAGATTCTTTGAACTAAATGATAATGGAGACACAAGTTATCAAAATCAGTGGGACATAGCTAAAGCAGTCCTGAGAGGAAAATTTATATCCATAAATGCCTACATCCAAAAGACAGAAAGATCACAAATCAAAAATCTAATGAATCATCTCAAACAACTGAAAAAGGATGAGCAAACTGACCCCAAACCCAGCACAAGAAAAGAAATAACAAAGATTATAGCAGAACTAAATGAAATCGATAATAAAAAGAACTATACAGAAAATTGATAAAACAAAAAGTTGGTTCTTCGAAAAAATAAACAAAATTGAAATGCCTCTTGCTAGATTAACAAGGAGCAGAAAAGAATTGACTCTAATAAGGTCAGTCAGGAATGAGAAAGGATAAATTACAACTGATACCACAGAAACACAAAATATCATCTTCAAATACTATAAAAACCTCTGTGCACATAAACTGGAAAACATGGAGGAAATGGACAAATTCTTAGAAACATACAGCCTCCCTAGGCACAATCAGGAAGAAATAGAATTCCTGAACAGATCAATAACAAGTACCAAAATTAAAGCAGCAATAAAAAAACCATCCTAAAAAAAAGTCTGGACCTGATGGTTTCACACCCGAATCTTACCAGACCTACATAGAAGAACTGGTGTCTATCCAGCAGAAATTATTCCGCACATTGAGAAGGAAGGAATCCTCCCCAACATGTTTTAGGAAGCTAACATTACCCTGATACTAAAGCCAGGAAAGAACACAACAAAAGAAGAAAACTACAGACCAATATCCCTTATGAATATAGATGCAAAAATTCTTGAGAAAATCCTAGCAAACTGAATTCAGGTGCTTTTCAAAAAAAATAATCCATCACAACCAGTGGGCTTCATCCCAGGGATGCAGGGATGGTTCAACATAGGTAAATCTATAAGTGTAATTCACCACATAAATAGAAGTAAAAACAAAGACCATATGATCCTTGCAATAGATGCAGAAAAAGCACTCAACAAAATTCAGCCTGCTTTCATGATAAGAACCCTTAACAAAATACGCATAGATGGGACTTACCTAAAAATTATACAAGCCATATATGACAAACACATAGCCAACATTATACCGAATGTGGAAAAATTGAAAGAATTCTCACTTCAAACTAGAACCAGACAAGGTTGCTCTCTGTCACCACTTCAGTTCAACATAGTGCTGGAAGTCCTAGGCAGACAAATCAGACAAGAGAGGAAAATCAAGGGCATCGAAATCAGGGCAGAAGAGGTCAAACTATTGTTCTTTGCTCACGATATGTTCTTATATCTAGAAAACCCCAAATATACTGCCATGAGACTACTGAAATTGATAAACAAAGTCAGCAAAGTCTCAGGTTGCAAAATCAATGTACACAAATCAGAAGCATTCCTAAATGCTAGCAACAGTCAAACTGAGAAACAAATCAGACTCAATACCTTTCATAATAGTAACAAAGAAAATAAAATACCTAGGAATATATTTAACTAAGGAGATGAAAGACCTCTATAGGGAGAATTACAAAACACTGAGGAAGGAAATTGCAGAGGACATAAACAGGTTGAAAACCAAACCATGCTCATGGGTTGACAGAATCAACATTGTTAAAAAGTCTATACTACCTAAAGTGATCTACAGATTCAATGCAATCCCTATTAAAATACCAACATCATTTTTTTTTTTTGAAACAGAGTCTTGCTCTGTTGCTCAGCTAGAGTGAGTGCCGTGGCGTCAGCCTAGCTCACAGCAACCTCAAACTCCTGGGCTTAAGCAATCCTCCTGCCTCAGCCTTCCGAGTAGCTGGGACTACAGACATGCACCACCATGCCCGGCTAATTTTTTCTATATATATTTTTAGTTGGCCAGATAATTTCTTTCTATTTTTAGTAGAGACGGGGTCTCGCTCTTGCTCAGGCTGGTCTCGAACTCCTGACCTCGAGTGATCCACCCCCCTCGGCCTCCCAGAGTGCTAGGATTACAGGCATGAGCCACCGCACCCGGCCCCAACATCATTTTCCATAGATCTAGAAAAAATAATTCTACAATTTGTATAGAACCAGACAAGATCCCCTATAGCCAAAGCAATCTTAAGCAAAAAGAACAAATTGGGAGACATCAATTTACCAGACTTCAAGCTATACTACAAGGCTATAGTCACCAAAACAGCATGGTACTGGCACAAGAACAGAGACATAGACCATGGAACAGAACCGAGAACCCAGATATAAAACCATCCTCATATAGCCATCTAATCTTTGACAAAGCAGACAAAAACATACACTGAGGAAAACAATACTTATTCAATAAATAGTGCTGGGAAGATTGGATAGATGTAGAACACTGAAACAGGATCCGTACCTCTCACTTCTCACAAAAATCAATTCACGGTGGATAACACACTTAAACCTAAGGCATGAAACTATAAGAATTCTAGAAGAAAATTTTGGAAACATTCTTATAGACATTGGCCTAGGCAAAGAATTTATGAAGAAGACCCCAAAGGCAATCAGAGCAACAACAAAAATAAATAAATGGGACCTGATCAAATTAAAAAGCTTCTGCACAGTCAAGGAAACTATCATGAGAACAAACAGACAACCTACAGAATGGGACAAAATATTCACATGCTACACATCTGATAAAGAGCTGATAACTAGAAGCTATATAGAACTCAGGAAACTCAGCAAGAAAAAAAATCAAACAACCCCATTAAAAAGTGGGCAAAGGACATGAACAGAAACTTTTCAAAAGAAGGTAGTCTAATAGCCAACAAACATGAAAAAATGTTCAATATATCTAATCATCAGGGAAATGCAAATTAAAACCACAATGAGATATCACTTAATTCCAGTGAGAATGGCTTTTATCAAAAAGTACCAAAACAATAAATGTTGGCATGGATGCAGAGAGATAGGAACACTCATACACTGCTAGTGGGACTGTAAAGTAGTGCAACCTCTGTGGAAAGTAATATGGAGATACCTCAAAGAGCTACAAGTAGAACTACTATGTGATCCAGTAATCCCATTACTGAGCATCTACCCAAAGGAAAAAAAGACATTCTATAAAAAAGACATTTTCTCTCAAATACTTGTAGAAGCACAATTCACAATTACAAGGATGTGGAAACAACCCAAGTGTCCATCAATACATGAGTGGATTAATAAAATGTGATATATGTGTACCATGGAGTTCTACTTAGCTACAAAAGGAAATGGTGATCTAGCACCTCTTGTATTATCCTGGGTAGAGTTGGAGCCCATTCTAAGTGAAGTATCACAAGAATGGAAAAACAAGCACCACATGTACTCACTATCAAATTGGTATTAATTGATCAATGCTCATGTGCACATATAGTAGTAACATTATAGGTTGTCAGGCAGATGGGATGGTGGAGGAGGGGATGGATATATTCACACTTAATGGCTGCGGTGTGCATTGTCTAGGGGATGGACCCACTTGAAGCTCTGATTCAGTCAGGGAAAGGCAATATATGTAACCTAAACATTTGTACCCCCATAATATCCTGAAATAAAAAAAAGCTAAAGGGTCATGGTATATGGAACATATTCTATATTGGTTCAGGAAGAGAGAGAGACAGAGAAAAAATAAAAATAGATGAATCTGGGTAAAGCATGTATGGCCTTTCTTTGTACTGCTTTCATTCTTGCCATTTTCCTAAAGTTTAACATTATTTCTTCATTTCCTAGTAAATCAAAAGAAAAGGGAATCTGTGAGGTTGTTTTATTTTGTTTTGTTCTAAGACAGAGTCTCACACTGATGCCCAGGCTGGAGTGCAGTGGCATCATAATAACTCACAGCAACCTCAAACTCCTGGGCTCAAGCGTAGCTGAGCCTTTCTCAGCCTCCCAAGTAGTAGCTGGGACTACAGGCATGTGCCACCATCCCCGGCTAATTTTTTCTATTTTTAATAGAGACAGGGTCTCGCTCTCACTCAGGCTTGTCTCGAACTCCTGAATTCAAATGATCCTCCAGCCTCGGCCTCCCAGAGTGCTAGGATTACAGTCGTGAGCCACCGCGCCTGGCCTTTCTTTTTTTTTTTTTTTTTTTTCTTTTTTTTCTCCGTGGATGACCCTACTCTCCAATATATATTCCTAGAATAATAATAGCTACAAATTGTTATGTACCTACTATGTGCCAGGCCCTGAACTAGTGATTTTATACATATTTTCATTGGTACTCCTAGCAACCATGTAATGCAGGCTTCCTATTTTCTGCAATATTTTCCATTACTTTTATATCATCTTCCAGTGACTGGAACAAACACAGCTATTTGTAGCTTCACATTAAAAACTTGATTCTAATCACAGATATGTAGATATGCCCCCAACCTATTAAAATAAAAAATTATTGCAACTCATTAGCTGATTCTTGATGGTAAGCTGTAATAGATAACAGCATAACTAACTATTATTTTTTCTTCTGCCATCCCCAACTTCTAAGCCTATGTCAAGCACTATTTTTTTTTTTGTTAAAACCTTTCATTTTAACAGTACACATTAAAAACTCAGAGATAACCATGTTTTTTATTCATGGCTTTCTTGCTCTAATCTCCAGGAAGTTATTAGAAAACATATCAGTATTACCTTGTATTCAATCATTCTATTACACTAAAATATCTCCTTTCAAAAATCAGAAGCTGCATTCTACCCCTTTCTAGAAAATTGCAAATGAAGCCAGTCATTTGAAAAGCTCAACAAGAAAGACATCTGGATAAATGTGCTGTCAGGAAAAAAGAAAAAGATGGCTCTAGGAGAAGCCAAATATATTGTATCATCTACTTTCCTGTTTCTACACAGGACTACAACTTAATACAAATCTTTTAAAAACCCTCTAAGACAGACCATTTCCCACTTCCATAGTTATCTTTTAGCCAGGCTCTAAGTGTATCTGAAAAAAAAAAAAAAAAGTAGCCCTAATGAATACTTCTACCTCCTTAGTTTAGGAGATTAGTCAATTTCCTCCACTTTAACATAGCTTTTAAATAACTGATTATGTGATTCATTATTTATGTAGCTGATAATGTAATTCATTATTTGACCACAAAATTATCACTCGATCAGTGCTGAATATAGAAATGAAATCTCTGGTTTCAAAGACATTTTATTATATTAGCAATAAGGATAATGATTTTAACTTTCTGACCCCATAAGACAGAAAATTTCAAATAAAATATATTGTGAAATAATAAATATTAGGATTCCATCTACCACTGAGCTTTGCAGTCATCTTGCTAGATGAGAATTCCCTGCTTTACAGAGGAGGATGCCCGGGCACAGAGAAAAACTGCGACACCTTGAATCCTTCAAGGAGGTACCATCAGAGTTACCTCTGCTTGGGGGCTGCAGCTGACCACCTCTTCCTCTTATGCCCGAAGTCATGACACTCCACGGAGAACATTTACACTTGCTGCTCATCATGCAAAATCTTCATGAAGTGACATTTTCTCTTCCTACATTATATTAATATTTTTCTGTTCTAACATGTTCTCTACTTTTTAAAAAAAAATGCTAGGGTAGACCCACAACTTTAATTTTAATTTAGATGAACTAGTGGATTGCAACTCCTGATTTATTCTAACCCAGTAACAAGATCAGCACAGGTCTTACTTTCTCCAAGGGGATTTTCTAACCACACACTCTTCTTCCTTGTTAGTTGTGACTCAATGTGTGCTTGGTGAAAGAATGAATGAAAAATGAGCGAATGGTCTGGGGAAAACTACCAAAGAGAATCCAATCATCCTGGGAAATCCTCTTCCTAATCCAGGAATTCCAGGCTTATGGTTTTTTTTCTCTGACCCTGTCCCTCTGCAGGGACCCTTGCTAGGGACAGCTGTGGACAAGTGACTGTGGTCTCCTCCAGAGGAGGCTGCAGACCCTTCCAGGTGAAGCTGACAAGCATAAGCTGCATCTGTCCACCTTAGCAAGTGACCTCAGGTTGGTAGATTATTGGACCAACCCCAGGAGAAGAAAGGCACCATGGGCCTTAGAACAGCATGCTAGTCTAACGCCACCTCCTTTACAGCCCTGGCGTTCCCTTCATCCTTTCCACCTGCTGATCTAGTTCATATCTCTGTTCGTTTTGAAGGGCTCTTCTCACTCCCTGGACTGGTTTGCTCTCCATCTGAAACCAAGTGAAGACATCATTATTTGAGGCTCAACCTACACTTTACCTTCTGTGTGAAGCTCTCCCCAATTCCCCAGAGATATTAGAAAGAGAAGATACCTTCCTTTCCTCCCACAGTGATCGGTACCTGCACCCTGAATCATGAATTTGTTGTGGTCTGCCATTTGCCCAAACTTCTAACTCTTTACGTAGAGGGTAGAAATTGTATCTTACGCCCCCACTGCCTCTTGCTGAGAACATCGGGCATGCATCCTCGCCCAAATGGTCTCAGACTCAATACTACACACTGTTCAAGAGGCTTGTCTCCTAAAGGATGACCAACCTTCTCCTGAGAGAGCAACAATTGGAAGGCCACGATGCCCTACTCTCCTCTGACCTCAGTCACCGTAAGAAACCTAACTCATCCCAGGGACTCATGCCCTCAAGGCCTGACCTACAAACTCCCACCTTTCCTTGATCCTCCAACTTGATGACAAACCATGAGTTGGAGAAGACAAACTCTTCCCTACCCTCACACTCGCTCTAAGCATTCCTTGCACTTTATTCTAACTGGAGGCCGTCTCTACCTGATGGTTCTCCACCCCCAGTACCCGTCTCAAGTGGCACCTGTGTCTCTCTCACAGCCATGTCCCATGGAATGGGTTCCCTCTTGCACCTTGTCATTGCCTCCACACCGTGTCCTTCCCTCCTCTACAACACCCATCCCCTCTGAAGCACATCCTATCAGACTATGACCCATGTGGACTCCCACTCCCCTCCTGATCACTTCCCCTCATTCACTGAAGAGTCTGGTCCCTGGACCACTGTCTTTCTCTCCACCATTACTCCTATCATGACTCCTGGTGATCCCCAAGCCCTTGATCCATCCATCCAATATCTGGCCTCTCAGTTCCTTTACCTTCTCACTGCCAATGAGTTTATCTTTTACCCCGTGTCAGCCCTCCATCCCCAGTGATCTTTAAACCTGTGTGACAGTTGATTAGCCGGTCGTGAAATCAATTTGCACATTACATAAAATAGAAGGGGAAATTTCAGAGTGCACTGCCTGTAATAATGGTAAGAATTGTTTCATGAAACTTTGTTTCAATTATATACATGTGTACAGGGTCAAAATATAAAATGTATCTCTCTTGTGTTGGGCAATGGTCAAAAAAGTTCGAAAGCCACTGCTGTAAACACACTGGTTCCCAGTACTTGCACGCCATCCAGTGTTCCTATTGCCAGCATCCCAGCCTCTGGCCATCACCTGCTGTCTTCGTGCTCACTCTCCCCGGTTTCCCACCTCCAGCAGTCCTCAGCCACACCAAGCCTCCCACCCCGTTACCCCTGGCCCTCTCCCGTCCCTTCCTGCTCAGGTGCTCACACCCCGCTTGCCTGGCCGTGAGTCTGCGGTCAGCCGTCACAGCAGCCCCCAACGTGATGAAATCTTCGAAGACAGAAGCCACATCCCAGTTAGCTTTTTATCTCTGGCACCAACACTATGCCTGGCACAAAATAGTTGCTCAGAACATCTTTGTTAAATTAAAAAGGCTGTTAACTTTGCAGGACTGAGTCTTACTGAGCAGGCTGATGAAAGCCTCTACCATTTGCGTTTAATTTTGTTTATCGCTGGACCCACACGCCAGCTAATCTCCTCCATCATTACCCCTCTAATTTCTGCTTTGCAGAGTTTTATTCCCACGATTTAATTCAATAAAGTCAGGATGGCAGAGAGAGATGTCCTCAATATTCCACTCTGCTATGAGGAAAATTTCAGCGAGCAATTTTAGCCATAACTTTCCAATCATACACCTAAACTGAGAAAAAGAAAATCCTCAACATCTGTTGAAAGATTAATAAGTTTTTATATACAGTTCAAAGTTGTCAGGTAGAGTTCATTAGAATAATAAATCTATTAAATCTTGAAAAGATAACATCTCATTATCTCACTCTTGTTATAAGAATGAAGGTTTTATTATCTCAATGACTTTAAATAACTCTTACATGAAATCCATTTTCTCCTCCTCATCTCAGCCCCCATAGTTTAGGCTTTGATATAATTTTTTTGTAAGTTGGACATTATCATTTAAAGAGAGCATCAGAATGTCAATCCTGGATATGAGAGATTGATGGAAGGCTTCATTTTTTAAATTTTTTTTTTTATTTTTTAAAGAGACAGAGTCTTACTCTGTCACCCAGGCTGAAGTGCAGTGGTATAATCATAGCACACCGCAGCCTCAAACTCCTGGGGTCAAGTGATCCTCCTACCTCAGTCTCCCCAGTAGCTGGAACTAGAGGCACATGACACTATGCCCAACTAATTTTTTTTTATTTTTTTGTAGAGACAAGGTCTCACTCTGTTGCCCAGGCTGATCTCAAACTCCTGGCCTCAAGGGATCCTCTAGCCTTGCCCTCCCAAAGTGCTGGGATTACAGGTGTGAGCCACCATACCTGGCTTATTTTAAAGGGTTCCTAACATTTGATTCATTTGTGGTTGTACATTTCTTTCCTAAATGCCTTTACTATCACAGTTGGCATTTAATCCCTTAAAGCTCAAACCAAGATGCAGAATAAGAATACAGCAGTGGAAAAGAGCACTGGATTAGGAGTCCAGAAGCCCCTGGCTGGAGGTCTCTCTCCATTGCTGTCTCAGGCAGCCTGGCCAATTCCCTGCCAAGAATGTGCCTTTGCCTCATTCAAAGCTGAGCACCAGCAGCTCCCTCATGGAAGCCTTGCTCAGTCCTTCCGGTACAGTGGTTTCTATTTATCACATTTTCCTGCAACTTTTTTTTTCACTCACTTTAGTGCCTAGCACATAGTAGATTCTCCAAACATATTTGTTGAATTTGTACCAATAAATTTGTCTTTCCTAATTGACTCGGATACATACCAGGTACTCAGTACATGCATTGATTTCAATGAAGAATTTGGGATAGAATTTTCATTTCTGTTCCAGTTGAGAAATCTAGAGCTCTGGGTGGTTCAATAACTCATTCCAGGCCATAGAGGTAACAAGTGCTGGGGCTGGAATTTGAGCCTTGTTTCAAGCACCTCCCCGCTCCTCCACATTAGCCCGCCTCTGTGTGAGCCTCTGCGGTCTCCTGGGCGTCATCAGAGGCTGCTTAAACGTATTGCGTGGCTGCCTGGCTGCCTCGCCAGCCCACTGGAATGTCTGCAGGAGCACCAGTTGTGCACGCCAGATGAGGCAAAGTATCTGCTGCTGCTCTTTGGCTGGACAACTGACTACTGAGTACAAACCCTTCCCTAGGACATCTCAGAATGTCCTAAAAAGGTGGCAGGACACTCTCTTCCCTTAGGAAATGCTCACAGTGTAGATAAGAAGCCACTGAAAGAAAGAAGACAGACACTTTGCTCATGGTGCTATCTCACCACAATTCCCTCCCACAGGTATCAAGAACAGAACCCTTAATGGCGCTTCTAATGACTTCTTGGATCCCAGAGATGGGCTGCTCAATCAACTGTTGCTGAAACCAGCATGGCCATCACACGTTTATTAAAAAGATAACATCATTTCATTCTACCTTGTCAGGTAAGTTTATATCTAACACAAAGAGGGTGTCGAAACAATAACAAACAGCTGGAGAGGAGAAAAATGGCCATGTTGCTCTACCGCATACCATCCTAAGGACAAAGTCAATCTCCAAAACAGATTGCAGACTCGGCTTGAAAAGCCGCTGGTTCATCCAATTGACTGATTTTCTTTGTTTGTTTCATTTTGTTCAGACTTGATAAAGGCCTCATCAGTTCAACCCCCCACCCACCCACCCAAACTCTGTCCTTCCAGATCACACACAGGTTTGCCCAGCACAGACAATGGATAGGCACCGTGTCCTCAGAAATAATGTACCTTCCTTTAGGTTGGCTTCTTTGAAGCAAGGTGTTTATTCTCTTTGAGGTTGATCTAGTCACACTTTTATAATTCCTGCACACCTCTCCTCTGAGTTTGATACTGAGTTTTAATTGAGATACTTTGGAGAGTTTTACTCTTTTCTTCCAAATAGCAGCCTAGCCTGATATAATCCTCCAACCACAGGCATAGAGTAGTAGGACAGGACATCTTTCCAGATGTTGGCTTCATTCTTTTCCATTTGTAAATGATACATGATAAGTCCACATCTATGAAACTAATTGTCTCTTACCAAATAAAATTATCTGGTGGAAAAGTTTAGAAAAATCAAATAAGACCTTTGAGACAGCCTAAGTACTTGACCTCAGCAATATTACTTTATTTTTACCAAATAGCTTTAATATCAATTAGCTTTATTTTTTAATCTAAATTTTTTAAAACAGTTAATGTGGTGCTTCCAATTAAAGATGATGTAATAAAGCTTTTCTACTCCAATTTCCTCTCTGAAAGCAACAGAAAACAAAAGAAAATGAAAATTGAAGAAAGAACTCTATCCCTGGTGATACATGAAGAAACAGTGTAAGTATACAAACCCAGCTGTTAAAAAAAAGAAGTTATTTGCTTTATTTTTCTCTAATAATTAAAACCCTACCCAATGAAGCAGTGAAAAATTAGTCTATACAGATGGCAAATAAGCATATGAAAAGATGCTCCACACAATGTGGCATCGGGAAATGCGTAGAAAACAACAATGAGAATCCACTGCACACCCAGTAGAATGGCCAAAATCCAGAACACCAACAGCCCCAAGTGCTGGCAAGGATGGGGAGCAACAGGAGCTCCCATTCTTTGCTGGTGAGAGTGCAAAATGGTATAGCCACTTTGTAAAACAGTTTGGCAATTTCTTACGAAATTAAACATACTCTTCTCATATAATCCAGTAATTATGCTCCTTGGTATTTACCTAAAGGAGTCAGAAACTTATAGCTATACCAAAACTTGCACACAGATGCTTATAGCAGCTTTATTTATAATTGCCAAAACTGAGAAGCTACCAAGAGATCCTTCAATAGTGAACAGATAAATAAACTATAGTGCATCCAGACAATGCAATGTTATTTAGGCCTAAAAAGAAACACACTCTCAAGCCACAAAAAGACATGGAAGAAATCTACATGCATACTTCTAAGTGAAAAAAGCCAATCTGAAAAGGCTACATGCTGTGTGATTCCAACTATGTGACATTCTGGAAAAGGCAAAATTATAGAGAAAATAAAAAGATCAGTGGTTGCCAGGAGTTGCGGTGATGGAGGGATGAGCAGACAGAGCACAGAGGGTTTTTAGGGCAGTGAAACTATCTTGTCTGATATTATACTAGTGAATACCTGTCATTATACGTTTGTCCAAACCCACAGAATGTACAGCACCAAGAATGAACCATAATATACGCTATGGACTTTGGGTGATAATGTTGTGCCAATGTAGGTTTGCCATTAACAAATCACCCCTCCAGTGGGGGACGCTGATGTAGGGGAGCCTTGGCGGGAGGGCAGGAGGTTTATGGGAAATCTCTGAAGCTTCTGCTTAATTTTGCCATGAACTTAAAACTGCTCTAAAAAAATGCCTTCTTTCTAAAAAGAAACAATCATTCTCTTTATTTTTATCTAACAATTAAAATCCCAGCAATGAAGTGGTGGAAAATCAATCTCAGTTGATTCTGGTTTCCCTCAGGCTTCCCCTAAGACTATGTCCAAGTTCCCAAGTGTGTGTGGCTCAAGGAGATGAACTTGCACCTTGTTGTATACAGAGGAGGGAGGATGCGGAGGAAGCCACCTAGACTTGGATCCATCTGCCCACAGAGGGAAGTTTTACGTCCATGCCTCACAGATCCACAGTCATCAGTGCGCACAGGGCACTGCCGTGAGAGTGGCCCTGCGCCCGTTTGCAAGTCCCTTCTGGCTCCCTCTGACACTCTCGTGAGAGACCCGAGGGGATGGCCATGATGCAGTGGTCAGATCGGCCGCTGTGAGATGCATGTGCAGCACGTCCTCTTGGTCCGTCACTTTCCTCTGCTCTGTGTGTGAAATGGGTGCATATTCTCTATGCTCTGGAGCTGTCCAGAGCTCCCTGGGTCTTGCCGTGTGCCCGGAACTCTGGTGAGGAAACAGGGCACAGAGCCTTTTTCTCTAGAATGTACAATCTCCTTACTCTCATCCACTCCTCTCAGCCCTGTCAGTCCCCAACTCATGGGGAAAGGGTTTCTAGTCTGGAGACACGGCAGGAGAGCATGGGGCACACTGCCATGCCTTCCTTAATCATTTCCTGTGATGCTTTAGGCTCCTGGAACACAAAAGCCAAGCTCTTCCAGATAGAATTATAAAATTTCTATTATTATGCAAATAATTTCTAATAACACAAATAACACAATAAATAATATATGACATTTTTCAAGGTTCATCCATGTTGTAACATGTACCTGTATTTCATTTCCTTTAATGGCTGAGTAACAGTCCCTTGTGTGGTTATACCACATTTTGTTTGTCCATTTATCAGTTCATAGACGTTTAGGTTGTTTTCACCTTTTGGCTATTGAGCTATTTATACTACTGCTATAAACATGTGCGAGTTTTGTTTGAGAATCTGTTTTCAATTCTTTTGTGTATATACCTAGGAATGGAATTGCCAGGTCATCTACTCAGTAAAAGAACCAGACACAAAAAGTTACATATTGTATGATTTCACTTAAATGAAACATCCAGAATTGGCAAATCCATAGAGGCAGAAAGCAAATCAGTGGCTGCCAGGGCCTGGGAGTGGGGGGCGGGCTGGAGAGTGACTGCTCTGGGAGTGAGGGCATGTCGTGGCTCTAGGCAGTGGTGAGGGCTGCACAACACTGTGAACGTCCAAAATGCCATTAAATTGTACACTTAAAATGGTTAAAATAGTTAACTCTCTGTTATGTGTGTTTTACCACAATCAACAAATAAAAGAGAGTGTTTTACATAATATATACTTTCATATGATATAAAATGTATTGTATATACTATAAAATGTATAAAATACTTACATAATATAAAACTATGTAAAGCTTTATACCTATATAAATTATAATTGTTATTCTAATAATATACACATATATAATGTATATATGTAAAAAATAGCCCATAAAACAAGTATAAGCCCAACCCACAGTCTATAAAAGCTAGGTGTAAAAATTTGTTGAAATTTGGGCACAATTATGAGAGGACACTGAAAGTGCACATACTAATTCAGCTTTTGGAAGAAAGTAAGAGAATGGGTAAGTTGTTGGTTGGCCCATTTCTCATACCATGGACTCAATGGGTAATACTGATACCCAAGCAATAGAAGTTTGAGTATATTACATAAAGTATAAATGTACTCATATATGGACTTATGGTCAGGTTACAGCCCCTGGGGTACTTGCAAAGAGGCAGACTTTGGGAGGTAAGAGATAGGGGTGGAGTTCGTCTAGAGAGTAGGAAGGAAGCAGATCAAAAGTCAGAAGTTAGGGAAGCAAATGGCAGTAAAAGAAAATATATCTGCATTAATTCTTTCATCTTTTAGAGTGGGACATCAATAGATACTGACAGAGTTTCATAAATCAAGGAATATAGGGTGAAGAGTATTATTATAGTTATCAGAAAAAAATAATAAAACAACAAAACAATAACAATATCAAACAACAAAAACTGAAAACAGAACACAAACTTTCCAGGTTCTCAGAAAAAATACAAGCACATACACAAAGCAAAGCAAACACAAAACATGTGCCAAAGCACAGAAAAGGAACTAAAAATAGAGGCTAAAAGAAGAACGCCTCAAATATAACTGTCATATAAATAAATGTTAATAAGATGAACTCCTCTTTTAAAAGAAAATATTTCTCAGACTTCATAAAACATAAAATCCATCCACATGCTGTAAACAAGAGGCACAAATAAATGACTCAAATTTTGAAAGAAAAGTGATAGTCAATAGTATATAATACAAGCTAATGGAAACAAAAAGAAATCAGGAGTCAACTATTACTGTGAGTCCTGTGAATGCAAAGCGTAAAGCAGCAAAGGAAGTGCGTGTGCTTAGCAGTGAAGGCACAGTCCACAGCGACGGTCTGTCGTCAATCTTCACACAAGGAAACGTCAACATTTACGAAGGAAGAACAAGACAGAGAGGTGCAAACACAGAACCAGTAAGGTGTACTTACTCATTGGTCTCTGGCCATCAAAAATAAAGTAGAACAAAAATAAATCATTACAGCTCTAAATTACTTGATTCATACGTTAGATTTAATAGACATATCAAACTTTGCATCATGAAACTAGAGTATATAACCTTTGCAGATGCCTGAGGAGCATTACTTTAATTGGCCATATATTTTGCCCCAAGAAAGTTTCAATATACCCCCAAAATTAGCCGATATTCTCTGATCTAACAACATTATAAAAATTTAGAAGTTAATAGTGCAAATAGACAACAAAAATGTCAAGCCACACATATTTTCTGAAAACTTTTGTTAAAAATAATCCTGAGCTGAAAGGGAAAATCAGAGGTCAAACTGTGAAATATCTAGAAAATACCAATATTGATAGCACTAAGTATGAGAATTTTAGTCCTGCAGCTAGCTAACAGTATTGTGGTAAAATTCATAGCTTTAAATATCAAATTTCCAAATAGAAAGTAATTAAAATAATTGAGTTTATCATTAAAATTAAAAAGACGAAGAAATAAACAGCAAAATAATCCAAAGAAAGCAGTTTGTAGAAAGTAATTTGGAAAAATTAAAGCAACAAATTAATAAAACAAAAGAAAATGATTAAGCAAGTAAACAAGAGCTTTTTTTCTTGGGGAAAAAATATGCATAAAGAAACAAAAAAAGAAAAGAATAAATCTACACCATTAAAAATGAGAATTGATTTTATATCTGCATTCTCAGGTCTGTTCCACTGGTCTGTGTCCCTGTTCTTGTGCCAATACCAAATTGTTTTAATAACCACAGCCTTGTAGTATAGTTTGAAGTCTGGTAAATTAATGCCTCCCATTTTGTTCTTATTCCCTAAAATTGCTTTTGCTAAACAGGGTCTTCTCTGGTTCCAACAAAGTGTAAAATTATTTTTTCTGTATCTGTGAAAAATGATGTTGGTAATTTAATAGGGATTGCATTGAATCTGTAGATCACTTTGGATAGCATAGACATTTTAACAATGTTGATTGTTCTGATCCACGAGCATGATATGGTTTTCTACCTGTTTACGTGCTCTGCAATTTTCTTCCTGAGTGTTTCATAGTTCTCCCTGTAGAGGTCTTTTACCCATGCTCAACATCTCTAATCATAAGGGAAATGCAAATCAAAACCACAATGAGATATCACTTAACTCCAGTGAGAATGGCCTTTATCAAAAAGTCCCATAACAATAAATGTTGGCATGGATGCAGAGAGACAGGAACACTCATACACTGCTGGTGGGACTGCAAACTAGTGCAACCTCTGTGGAAAGCAATATGGAGATACCTTAAACAGATACAAGTAGACCTGCCATTTGATCCAGCAATCCCACTATTGGGCATCTACCCAAAAGAACAAAAGACATTCTTTAAAAAAGACATCTGCACCTAAATGTTTATAGCAGCACAATTCACAATTGCAAAGATGTGGAAAAAACCCAAGTGCCCATCAATACATGAGTGGATTAATAAAATGTGGTGTATATATATATATATATATATATATATATATATATATATATATATACCATGGTGTACTACTCAGCTATAAGAAATAATGGGGATATAGAATCTCTTACGTTCTCCTGGATAGAGCTGGAACCCATTCTACTAAGTGAAGTATCCCAAGAATGGAAAGATAAGCACCACATGTACTCACCAGCAAATTGGTTTCACTGATCATCACCTAAGAGCACATTTAGGAATAACATTGATCGGGTATCGGGCAGATATGGGTGGGGGGAGGGGATGGGTGTATACATACATAATGAGTGTGATGTGCACTGTCCAGGGGATGGACACATTTGAAGCTCTGACTCGGGGGGTGGGGGGGGGTAAGGGCAATATACGTAACCTAAACTTTTGTACCCCCACAATATGCTGAAACAATAATAAAAAAAATGAGAATTGAGAAATAGTCACACATACAGAAGAGAAAAATTATAAGAATCATAAACAGAGGTTTTGTCTGTCCCTACACAAAAATGTTTGGAGAATGAATGCAGTAAATGTTAACCTGAGAAACTATTAATATAAATTAAACAATTCTCTCTGAAAAAATACAGAATGTCTAATAGACCAATTACTTTAGAAAAATTTGAAAAAGTTATCATAAAACTATCCCCCCAAAAGAAATACAATTATTTATAATAAATGAAAAGTGCATAATTTCATTCCAAATTAAAATAATAAAATTAAGTTTAAAATGAAATATAATTTGCAAATATCAGAAAGCAGAGATCAAACTATTTGCTAATCTAGTGTAGATTAGCAAATCTAATCATACCCTGGTGTAAAGTATGAAATGACACAACCTCTTTGGAGTGTAACATGGCAATGATTATAATTTAAAATGCCAATTTTCCTTTTGATTCCACAATTCCGCTCCTAGTAAATTATCCTACATATACAACCCCCAAAATACAAGAAAATATATACAAAGATGCTACATGCAGCATCGTTTGTAACAACAAAAACAAATCACTAAGTTCCCATGCATCAGGAAATGGCTTAACAAATTAAGGCCCATTCAAACAATGGAATATTACAAGGCAGCTAAAGAAAACACTGTGGGTATTGATAGCAAGTAGGCATGAGGGCACACTAGCAAGACTGTTTCTTGGTCTGGATGCTGGTGATCCGGGTATGTTCTGTTTATTAGAGTCCATCAAGCTGTATGCCTCCATGCACTTTTCTATACATCGTGTCCCATATCATATCATATCATATCATATTGTAATTCACCCTTGAACAACACAGGTTGGAACTGCTCAGGTCCACTTATACGTGGATTTTTTCAACCCAACGTGCAGGATGCAAAACCCACATACACTGAGGGTCTACTGTCCGTGTCCCCAGGTTCCCCAGTGCCCACTGGAAAACTTGAGCATGCATGAAATTTGGTATATGGGAACGATGGTGTCCTGGAACCAGGCCTGAGGGAGGACTGTATATTGCAGGGATCAGCAGTTTCTTAAAAGTCCAGACAATAAACATTTCAGGCTTGTGAGTCACACAGTCTCTCTCTGTCACAACTACTCAACCCTGCCATTGTAGTGGGAATGCAGCCACAGAAAACACCTAAATAAATGGATGTAGCTGTGTTCCAATAAAACTTTATTGATAAAAACAGGCAATGGTTCTGTAGCCATAATTTGACAACCCATTATACAATATATACAATATACATAGTTTATACTATATAATCATATTATAAGTTTCTCAAAAAGCATAATGTGCAACTAATATTTGTTCATAATTTTTTATCTCTGTCCTCAAAAAGAGAACATATAAAATACATACTTGTGTGTTTGTATGCACACATGCAGAGACTATTTCTGGGTGTTCACAAGACCCCACTCCAAGCAGTCACTTTTGAGTGGGACTAGGCACCGAGCTTGGAGAGAAGCTAAATTTTCATGGTGCTTGTGCAGGAATTACTTTCATGTATAATTATCTTAAGTCTTAGAATGAGGTAGAATCATAAATTTCATAACATTTCAATCAGTTTGATTATATATGTAGATTTATCCACCCAACATTTAGTTTGCTAAAAATGATCACTTCTTTCCCTGTGAAAATTAGAACAAAACAACAATCTAGGATTATCTCATCTTTGTATATGTGTATGCAAACTCCTCTATCATGTAAACAGGGAACAAAAATACTTTGAAATTAGGTTCCTAACAGCTCTTTGTTTCATGAACTTATTTTCCCCTTTATTTATTACAAAAATTAAAATTTCATTATCTCTAAGAAAACCAATATAATTTTTCCCATTAATGTTTGGTATTTCCATGGAGAGATGTGAAAATAAAGTAAAAAAGGGATGAGAGTGAAATGAAAAAAGGGGATACAGTGTCCATTAATAGCTATATTTAGCAAACCACCAAAATAAATTATATATTTTGTGTGCTATGGTCTTCAATTTCAAAGCTATCAGGATTCATCCCATTATAAAAAACAAGCTATCTCTTCCATTGACATATGATAAACTTCAATTATACATCCCAGCAATCACCACTGAGTGGAAAATCCTCACAATCTCTGTGGACCCTTCAGCATCAGACAGACCTACACGTCGACAAGGGGAGGAGTCCAGGCAGAGGGCAGCGCAGGAAACAGACTGCAATGTAAGTTCTATGAGTCTAACAGGTTAAATATAAGAAGATTGAAACCTACAAACAGTGTAGGGGGGGCAGTTTTTTTTTTTCCTTGATAAATAGTTAGTAGAAGACTTAAGGGAAGGTGCAGGGACATAGAGTCCACCTCTCATAGGGACAAGGACAGCACAGACCAAGGTCAATGTCGGAAACACGTGCTCGGTGGCAGCAATAGGTAGAACCGAGGATTGACAGGAGCAAACAAGGCCGTATGTTCATCTTTGCAAATACAGAATGTCACTTTGCTTAAACATTTTTGCTGTCACAGCATTCTTCAAGTCTCCGAGGGATTTACTGAAAATGCTAAACCATTAAACATAGGAATAGAGACCATTTTTTAAAAAATTAAAGATGTCAGTGAAGTTGCCTTCTACTCCATAGGCTTTCCCCTTTTGTCACCTCATCCATGGGCTCCTCATGTCCTAAAATGCTTGCGGGACTCCAAGGCGTTGTAGTCCTTCACTAGGTTCTGTGGGAGGAAATTAAATATATAGTTATAAACTACAGAGATTAAATTGAAGATATCCATGAAACATTTTCTCCAGTGAGTACTAATCTTTTTATCTTTAACTTTAATGAGAACACATCCTGTCTGAACTCTCAAGGGGGAGACTCATATGGACGAGGTCCTGATGATTCTGGCAGGATTGCAGAAGTCAAGAATGCCAGCAAGACGCTGATTGTCTTGGCTTGATTTTTCTCTGCATTAAGAGCCCATCTTGACTTCAGCCTTGGCTCATTGAAGTGTCATCCTTGGTATATGAAGCCAACTTAATTTTTCAGGTAGTGAAAGTTGTGTGTTTCTAATCAATCAGTTCTTAGATTCCCTCTATCATTGTCAAACCAATCTTTATATCTAATAAAACATCCAAATTTTTCCTTTCCAGTATTAAAGACATTAAATAGGGCCAGAGATCACAATATCTTGATATTTTTCAGTTTCAGTACAATAATAAAAAGTTAAGTTTAATAGCTGTCCATCTCTCTTATTGGCCAGTGATCTCCTAAAATGCCCCAAGGCACAAAGACTAGCCTACGTTATCAGGGTAGACTCTTCTAACCTCGTATTATTGCCCAAATCTCTCTAACGCGGACTAAGAACACTTAAAATAACAAGCGTCTATTGAGCACTTCCTAACTCTACCTGCTCCGAGTGGATTACGTTTAATCCCAACTGCAGTCTAATAGAATCTGTGCTGTGATCACCCTCACTTTGCAGATGAAGAACTGCAGCGCAGGCGGAGGTGGGGTGCGAAGCCGGCAGCTGGACTCCAGCGCCTTCTCGTCTCTCTCCTAACTAGGTCTAAGCGTGCTCAAAATTATAAAGTATTGTCAAATATGTGTCGATGGACTCTGGCTAAGCTTTGCCTTGCTAAGTTATTCACTGTAAAGAAAAGGCTCTTTTTATTGGTAAGCGTTATTTAAAAGATCAAATCAATTGCACCTAAATACCATCACCTAGGTGTCTTATGCAATTTTAACTTGCCCCTGTAATTTAGTTAATACTGTGTATTTACCAGGCAAACATTTTCTTAATTATTATAACTGCAACTTATTGATTACCTACTATGGTACCTTTTTTCCTACATTATCTCTAACCACAAGGGATTTATGCTCCTTTAACAAATATGGAAACTGCAGCTCAGAGAGCGCAAACGACCCCTTTCCCCTCCCAGAAACGGTGAGCTTTCGGGTCGCCCTGGCCAGCTTCAAAGCCTGAGCTCATTCCACTGCCCATGCAGACCCCTCTTCAAAAATTAAACACCCCCTTTCCCTTTACCAATTTGTCCCAAAATTTCCATTACACAAGTCTGATGTCATGAGAGTGTAACTAGGTTCCTTTTAAGTTATAAAAGAGACTGTGGCCACCTAAAAGAGGTATGTCCTAAGAATTAATATAGGAACAATGCATCTCAGCTCCACACGGAGCACAAAAATGTCAACGTTAGTTTTCAGGCTGGCTTTGCTGCTTTCCCTCTCTGATATCTGCGCATCCAAGGTAGCTGGGACTGGCGGGGACTCAGACCATGGAGGATTGGGTCATCAGAAATTTCCCTGTAGCAACTTTAACAAAAACTATCTTCTGGTATTTTCTTAAGTTGAAATAACCCTGACCCATCTTCAGACAAGAACTCTCTATCCCACTGGAATTGGTGAATGTGTTTACACAAAAAAACAAATTGTTCTGCTATTGCACGGTAAAAGGAATTCCTGTTTCTGGTGCTTAAAACCTGACCAGATATTTACAGCTATTGCACCATTCTTCTGATTTAAATGAGCCATTGCTGCTCTGCCAGGTTCCACTTGGACTATTTTGATTGAAAACCGCAAGAGTTCACAGGCCAAAAGGAAACTTTCGACTCCTTATTTTGAAAATCTTTGCTCATTGCACCTGCCAAGTTCTCTGTAAATTCTTGTTCATTTCTCACAACAGAATTTTTCATTTGACACATGCACAGTTTAATGTATTAGGCATGGTATAGTATGACATGTTTCAATTTTCCACGGAAAACAGCTCATTTGGAAGCATATTCTACATTGCATTGCTCTGCACCCACCAATCAGTATTCATGAAGTTAGGAGGAAGTACAGACAGTAAATTAAGGTTTATAATAAGACGTCAGTCCATGTATTACCACCCAAGGCTATGGAATCCCGAGACCATTATATGTGCTGATAGCTTCATACATGCATGGAGAAATGGAACTGAACCTCCCTCTGTAACTCCAGAGATGGACCTGACCCTGTAACCTAAAGCAAGGTAATTTCTGTAGGTGTTCTCCCCTGTGGAAACTTACCTCTCCTCGTTACCACTTATGCTGAGAGTGAGGCAGTAAAGCTTCAGAGCTGGATCAAGGAGCATCTATGTGGCCTTTCAAAGGCAATTAAATCTGAAACTCTGGGCTTAGATCTGACGATATTCTGAAATCCCTTTCTGCCTAAGGACTGTTGTATTTTATAAGATGCCAATTCATTTCACAAGGAGAAAGTGTATCTCAAACTTGGAGAAAAGAAAAAATGAAAACAAAGGGGAAGAAAGAAGAAGGAAGGAGAAAACCAGAGGAGGGAGTGAACTGAAGAGGGCAGAGGGGGTGGTGGCAGAGGGATGTCAGTGACAGTCACTTACATGCACGAAACATATGTTCATTTCAGGTTCATTCTGGAAAATATTTCAACATTTCTTATGTATTCCTTTTCAACACACTAATATTTGTTTTCCAGGAGTTAACTAAAAAGTAACTTTGGCTTGAGATATGGTTAAAGCAGAACGAAATAAGCAAGTTCAGATTTTGGCAATTTGTGTACCTTAGTCCCAACTTCCACAACTTTCCTTTTTGTTTGGAGTGTTAATTGGAAATGCCTGGTGTCATCATGCCCACTCATGTACACATGCTATCATACATGACCAGAATGAAGCCTTATAAATTGTACCAAATCTGTTCTGAAAAAGAATATCTCAGAGGTCTTTTGCTGCACTTCTGATATTCTCTCAGAGAAGATTTAAGAACCAGACCACTTATGCAACCACTAGAAGATTCCACTATTTCAGATACAGTTAAACATTATTGTGTAAAGGTTTTATGGCCTATGTACTATTAGCAAGCCTGTGGAGCTTCCATTTCACATATAAAAAGGTTGACAATACCACATAATAAATGGCATACCATGATTACTTTCTTTGGTGTTTATTGTAATGGAATAAACCACGATGAATCCTTAAGTTCTCATGCACAATTCCACAGCATTTCCATTGTGATTTACCAGGAAATAATGCACAGCACTTTTACAACTTTGCCACCTTGCAGAGGAGCCAAAGGAGAGGCATTTTAATGGGTAATAGCTTTTCGGTCTAGCCTGGAGCACAGCCACTGCTGTATTTCACCCTGCGCGTGCAGTCTCCCGTCTTTTGTGTGGCCCCCATGACACTGCATTTTATTGACTTAATCCCCTTCTAATTCCCTGTACCCGAAGGTAAAGCATTTACCATTTACCCAAAGAAAGCGTTCGTCAAGGCTGTGTTCCTTCTCAGTATTGAGCAGTCTTTCACTCCAACCGTCAGTCTACATTAAGCTCCTACTCTGAAAATTGCTGCTTATCGGGGTATGGTGCTTACAGAGAAGAAGAAAGAGGTGTTTGCTTCAGGAAGCTTATGGAGCACAGTGAAGGTGAAGGACCCGGCTGATGGGGCACCTTCTCGTAGTGCCAGGAACTTAACAGGAGCTCAGCCATGTCCACGCCCTCCTGCTCCGCATTAAAGCTTGCAATCCTTACAAAGACTGTTATATTATGCAGATATAATCATTATCTGATTATATCTGCATAAAATCACATTATGAGGAGGAAATGGGGTTGTAAAGTCAATAAAATAAATTGCCGTGCTAAGACAGCTAGTGAGTGCCAGAGCTGAGATTTGGACCCGGGTGTCTCTGACACACCAGCCCATGTACTTCACCACCGTGATTCCCTAATGGGTGAGAGAAAATAATTCATAATACGTATAACATGAACCATATGTAAATAATTAGAGAATTCAGTCAGTGTGCAATTAGTTGACAAACATGTTCATGAAAAGCAAGAACTTCGTGGTGAGTTAGTCTGAGAAGACAAGTTGGGTATAAAAATACATAAAGAATTTATTGCATTTAAGTTATATTGATCATATAAGTGCTCCACTTTTTCAGAATATGAAACAAAAGTTGCAAGAGTATGTGGGTGAAATAATTAAAATAATTAAAAAATTCAAATGCTACAACCTGCTTATTTTACAAGGCACAGAATTTTAGGGTTAGAAATTTAAGACATTTTTTGTCCAAAAATCTTTATTTAAGATGAGAATTTGGAAGTCCAGGGGGTAAAACAGTTTTGCTTCTCTTTAGCTAAAGACAAAATAGAAAGCAGAAGCCAGGTCTGTAATTCTCAGACCAACTTTTTCACTACATTATAATGAATATTTTCCGGTTCCCTTAACTGACTGACCAGTTATTTATCAAACAGCCATAGAAACCAAAATGACAGTAAATCCAAATGCCACTTCAGGTGGTGAATTAACCCTTCATTTAATCACTCATCTTCCAGAAGAAATAGAGCAGGCTGCTCAGAAGCAGCCTCATCTTTCCTTTGTAATTTCTCATGCTTCTTCTCAGGGGGTGGGGAGGAAAAGATTGAACGAAGTCCCCGGTGGGTTTGTGCACAGCACACCCGTCTGGAGCCCGTGACCCGGAGTACAGGTGAGTCCAACCAGATCGACGTACCCATGGACATATTTTGATGTAAAGTTACCACTTTCATGAATGCTTTACCTTTGCTCAATTTACTAAAACTTACTTCAGGGTCTTATAATCATTTTCTGTAGAAATAAATTATATATCCTGTAAAACCTCAACAAAAGAACTTCAACAATTTTGAAATACTACTTGCATAATTTCCTAGGAATAAAATACTGTAAAATCACTTCTGCCTTGTAAACATACAGGGTCTTTCTCTTGAATAAAAGAAATCTAACATAAAAATAGTAATGTTTTTGAACCCAGGGGTACTAGAACAATAGAACCTAATATTAGCACGAAAAGAAAGGTTGGAAGAATAAGAATTAAACAAATTTCCACTAATCACAGTTCTGCTCCAGGGCCAGCCGCCCAGCCCAGGAACGTCCCTCAGACAGTAGGAGCTCTGAGGACGTTGCTGTGGGAGACTGCAGGAGGAGAGAGCAAACTTTGTCTACTGGTTCATTCAACAGACTTTTACTAGTTTGCCATGTGTGAGTCAGTGTACCAGAAAAAGGTTATTACTTGAAAGTTTTTTAAAAAACTGCAACTCTGAAAATATTTTCTATTTCACCCTTGTACTGAATCAGATCAACCTTTTCTTCCCTTCTCTACCCAGAATCTCCTCTTTCCTCACACCCATATGCGCATAATTCTTAATTAGCAAGATTGTCCTTTATTCTTTTTTGCTAAGAAACATGGAAATAAATAAAGACCATGCAACTGAGAACAAACACAATCTGTTTATTCAGAGATCACTACAGCAAGGGAGTCGGCAGAGAAACTCTACAGAGAAAAAAGGGGAAAGGTTTCAGGCATGCACTGAGTGCAGGTTGTTGGCATAGGAAGTAGAGGTTACTAACTAAAAGTGGAGCATCCTATGTAATTGGCTTGGAGCGCATACTTGGATTTCTCTGGTTAACCCTGAGTTAGAAGCAGGTTGGGGTGGGGACAAAAATGAGAGAAGCTGCCCATCATTGACCAAGTCTAGAAGGGTCAATTGCTGCAGATGTGGCTTCACTTCCCAAACCCGTTGCTGCTGATGTGAGCCAGAGTTCTATTGGCATACATGGCCTGTTGATTGATCATTTGTATATAGAGTCTCTCAGAACCTTCCTGTGATCAACCTATCCCTTGCAAGGGGCTGACCAGTTCTCAGAAAGCTAAAGATCTGGATCTTCACTTCACCACTCCTGGATCGAACAGTTGTCTTCGTAGTCAACTGCATCATTAGACCTTCTTGACCTTTTTGCTATTGTATCATCATGGTGAGCCTATGACAGGAGAACAGCTGCATAAAAGCATTAAGACTGTGTAGATAATGTAACAGACCAGCGTCATGACTACGTGACCAAAACAAGAACAATCGATAGTCTCTGTGAGACGCTTCAGAACCAGGAAACACAACTGTCCAACCCAGGCCAAGAGCAAATCCCATACAGGCACGAAGATCAATCTTAGACAGCCCAGTAGCTCTTTCTTTATGCATTGTATAGCCTGTCCCACCTCGTCTATTTCACTGATCCAAGTACAGCAGGAGGTATTAGCAATGGTGCAGACGCTGCCACAACTAGTCAGCGAGAGAACTAGAGCGAGGCAATGGTCCATCCCTACTCATGCCAATGAGTCGAGACTAATCTGTAGTCCAGCTAGGCAGAGGTGTTATCATTAATAACCTCTGCAAGGTTATCAGAAACACTGCTCTGATTATTCACATAAACACTGAGTCAGTAATTCCTCCAAGTAGAGGGCCTGAATCATCAAGATTGGCTTTGTTTTGGAATCCACGTGTGAGTCAGAATTTCCACGCTTGACGATGTGTAGAAGTGGGACCTCTGTGTACAGACAAATCTCAGAATACTATTTCTAAAGTGCATGCGGCATTAAGTGCAGCAAACAGGCCCAGGCATCCTGGCTATAAAGGAAAGAGTATACAGTACAGACCCACAGAGATCAGGAAAGAAGGAGTTACTCATGACCCGAGGTTGGAACCAAGGCCTGGCCTTAGCTGGAAGACATCTGGATCTCTATTAGCCTCTTCCAGGTAGTCAGTATTTGACCCATCACCCTACAAAAGTTGTTGGATTCAAATTCAGAGCTGTCTAGGGTCTGAGCAATAGGTTGTTAATTAATTCTTTTTCTAGGAGACAGGGACACTAGCAAAGTCACAAGTTGACTTGTTTAGGATCAATTGTCCATGTAGGTGTAAGTGGAAATGCCATTGGCTATGATGGCCCATGGTCTCGTTTGATGAGACCAGAATTACCCAGAGGTTTTTATCATGGGTGTCTGGGGACACACAGCACATCCAGCAGTCAAGAGAGTTCAGGGCAGTGGGTATTGTTTTGAATAATCTAAGAATGGTCAGAATGAGTAGGTTTGGATGTAGCAGTTATAATAAAGAAGAAAGAAAAGAGAAAAGGAGCCAATATGGGCCAACAATAACCAGGGATATAAAGAAAAAAAATTATTTAAGTAAAAATTTTTTGAATAAAAAAATAAAAATAAAAAAATTTTTTAAGTTAAAAAAAAAAAATTAAGCAAGCAGATGAAAAACAAAACAGGAATCAGACCGAGGTCTCAGTCCAAATTCCTGAATGAAGATTCCCACTATCTGAAGTCATATACTTGCCAAAGGTCTTGGACCAGCTGTCTACCTCTGAAGATCAGCTCTCTCTAGCAGATCTCTGAGAATCCATGGTTTCGGGTCCCTTATTGGAGGAGCTTTCCAATTGTGGGGAATTCTGAATTGATTTTTTAGTTGTTTAGTGTTGGGAAAGTCAACCCAAGGATTGACTCCCTGAAGTTCACAGCCGTGTTTTTTTGTTAATGTTACATGAAATGATCCTGTCCTAGTCTGTGCGCTACTGTAACAATACCACAGACTGGGTAATTTATACACAATAGAAATTAATTTCTCACAGTTGTGCAGGCTAGGAACTCCAAGATTAAGGCACTGGCAGATTCGGTGCCCTGTGAGGCTTCTAATCTTTCTATCCCAGATGGTACCTTGTTGCTGTGTCCTCTGGAGAACAGACAAACGCTGTGTCTTCAGATGGAGGAAGGTATGGAAGGGCAAAAGAGGGGCTAAGGTAGTTCCCTCCAGCCCTTTATAAGGCACTAATCCACAACTCATGGATGCTCAAGTCCCTTATCTAATGTGGCATAGTGTTTGCACAATAATCCACGTGCATCCTCTTGCATACATTAGATCATCTTTAGTTACTTATAGCACCTAACACAATGCCTACACGTTACTTCTGCTTCACATGGATTCAGTGTAGTACTCAGCACATGGCAAATTCAAGTTTTGGTTTTGGGAACTTTGTGGAATTTATTTTTTTTTCTGAATATTTTAAGTGCACACTTGGTTGAATCCAGGGATGCAGAATCCACACATATGGAGGGGTGACTGTGTGAGTTCACTCTCTGTTCTCTGGCTGGCTGACAAGCTCTGGTAAGTGCAGTAAGTTCTGCCATCTGGGTTGATTTTGCCTCAGGCAGAGGGCTGTATTCTAAAGGACAGCATAAATGGGTGATGGCGTACTCTGCTTAATAACCTCCACTTTCCGCTTTGAGGCAGATCCACCAAGCAGTCATGCTAGGTCGCGGTGCTCCGCGGGAGTCGCTAACAAACCTGAGTGAACACAGGGTGTGCCCTCACTGAGCTAAGACGGTGAGGTTTCCCTTCTCCTGGTAGAGGCAGGAGAGTGGCAGAATTTAGAGTGTTGCAGCAGGGATTGGCAGTGTGAATCAGAAGGGAAATTTAGATATTTTAAGGCTTTAAGACTTAGGAAAAATAGTACTTTATTTTTAACCTCTGAAGTGTGATTGTCCAGGTATATTGCTGTCCTCCCCAACTGAAGGCAAAAAGATATTGACTACTCTGGTCTAGACGCAAACTGAAAAACACAGAGCAAGGCACACTACAGTGAAGCAAGTGGCTTCAGACAGAATAGATGACATTATTGGTATTTGAGTTAGATACTACGGCGAAGTGAGGGGCAACAATGTTGTTGGTAGCCTTGATGTCTCAAACAAATCAATATTCTCGTCCACTTGGTATCTTTACCAGCAGGATGAGAGTATTTTTTATAAGGGGTAGTGTGGGGTATGAGAAAGTCTTTGTTTGGGTAGAGAGCTGTTAACTATGGGTTTGACTCTTTGTTTTGCTTCTGGCCTCAAGGACTAGTGTGGAAATAATTGCAAGTTTGGTAAGATCTATCTGAACTTTAGCAGGTTCTGCTCCAATTACTTTTCCTATTTCAGTGGAATTTTTAGCCCATAGAATGTCATGTATGGTGTCAAGATCTTTATTTGGGGTATTCATCAAACATAATAGAGGAGGCAAAGGTCTATCCAGATCAGAAACCAACTACTTATAAGTAAAAAATCCTCTAAAACCTCAAGTAACAGTCCCTCTGGTGTGCATGCCGTACTGTAATTCCACTTGCAAAATAAGCATCTCCCTATTAAATTTGCAGAACAGAAAGAAATATTTTTCAGTCAAAGGTGCAAGTGTTACCAACAAGAGCTGGGAGCTAGGGAAAAGCTATAGGTTATTTGTACTATCTACCGCCTGTCAGGTGTGTTTACGCTGAGGAAGAAATTGAGCATAGGTGGCAGGGTTTAATGCGGAAAGAGTAGCCCCATATCTACCAGGAATTGAGGGGCTGACCGTCTATATTTATAGTTAATTCACCTTGAGTGTTTAGGGGTAAGGCAGGACAGTGTGTCCTCTTTCATTCCTTGGATCACCCTCACTGATCTTAATTGAAATATTTTTCTTTGTCTTATTTTTCCTTTGCAAGATGAGACTATCTTTTTTTCCCCGTGTCCCTTCTGTTTACAATATCTACACGTGTCCTTATCAGTAGGTAGTTGATTGGGAAGTGGGCCACCTACCTGTCTGATCTGCTGGGCATAAATTTAGTTTTGGTTATGTTTATTTATTCTAAAACTCTTTCAAAATATTTTTCCAGGTGTTGTAGTTCAAGTAAAGAGGCTATTTCCCATTATAATTTCTGGTTTTTAATTAGGTCTCCAAATTCAGACTTAATTCCAATGACAAAATGAAATGGCCACTGTTACATCAGTGTTTTCTTTAACTCCTGAATATTGTCAGAAGGTATTCTCTTGTCTATCCTGAAAATCTCCTATAGTTGCATCTTTTCTCTGTTTTCATGATCTAATTGGGATCCAAACAATTTTTACCGGAAATAGTTCAGATATGGCTTTTAGGAGATTTTGACCTACTTTTCTGAGGTTTTTTCCCCTGTGAATTTATTGTAGAAAGAGGCACCCTGTAGATTCCTTTCCAGGTCATTCTAATCAACTTTTTCAGTCCAGGATTTAGCACCTGAGGTCTGCCCAACATGTTTGCCTAACCTATATCAACCTATAAAAGTTGATACAGCTTAAGTAATACTGGCTCATATGCACCCAAAATAATTCTGAATCATCTATTCATAGTTGCTGGGCTTATCCGAGTTTACAGAAATCCTTAATTTAGCTCAGTCCCAAGACTTAAATTCTGCAATTACCTGCATGCCTGACTCATGGGAGGGGTGAAACTTTAGAAGCACCTGGTATTTTGGGGTCTTGGACTAAAGGTAGGGGGTCTGGGCAAGGGTAAGATGAGGCAGGAGTTGATGGAGGTGAGGAAGGGGAGATACCAAAGGATAAGAGGAAAGAGGAAGAGTCGGATATAGGGAAGCAACTGGAAGACAAGATGGAGGAAGATTTAGTAGGAAAAGGAGTCTAGTTTGTTGTTGCTTAATTTAGTCAAATTGCTCATTAGCTTTGGCCAAAGACTCTTAATGAAGCAATTACTGAATCAGAATTTCATTTGGAAGCCTTGCATACCAATCAAAACATGCTGCCCATCGGGCCTGGGAAATCTTGTCCTTTCTCTTCCAAGGTACCTCTCAAATGAACAATTCTGTTCCAGTCCAGTCTTTCCCAGCATGTGCAATGAAAGCTCAAATCACCCTTGATGAATTTGTGCCACCTAGAAGTGGGCACAAGAATTAGCGTTGTAATGACAGTGCATGTAAGAAGCAGGAGTTGTTCCTGGCAGAGGCAAGGATTTAGACTTAGACAACCCCACGAGAGCAGGCAATGGTCAGTAGAAATGTGCGTGTGCACTTCACCTGCTGAGTCACTAGCATGACAGTTGTCCTCCTCCAGATGCAAACCTGACAATCTGTGCTCCCAGCAGACAGAAAAGCAGAAAGAACACTCTCTCTGGATCAAAGCCAAGCACATAAGACAGGAAATTGAGATGGAAGGAGAACTTCAGCCAGTTTAACTAGTCACTCACAGAAAAGTTTGTCCAAGTGGACACCAGTCTAATGAGAACCATAAATTCCCCAGTCTGTGAGGCTGGCTCAGACAACAAGCTTATAGAGTCTACACCCACATTCTACACCGTGATTCTTCTTCTTATGACAAACAACACTTTTAGACAATACAACACAAGACAGAAACATAAAAGAGAGCAAACAAGGATGAAAAGGAATGACCTAATTCCACCAATGATGCCAATGAAATGGGAGCCAATAACAAAACCAAACCTAGGGTGAAGCCTAGGAGCTCATTGCAAAGGGAGCAGAGTGCAGATCCAGTGCTGACTCACCATGTCTGCGACAGGGCACACACCTAGCTGAAGGCTGTTGCCCTGGGGGCCTGCAGTGGCAGAGGCAGCCCTGTCTTTGGGGTCATTCTTTCCTTTTCTGGAAGGATGACACATTTGCAGCCAAATAGCTCTATCAGCCCATTTCCTGCTGTAGAATCCCAGAAGTTGGACAGCCTGCCTTCATTTCCTCCTGTCTCTGCCCCTTCAGGCCGAGCTGGCAGCATCTCTGCTCAGGTGGCTGACTGGATCCACAAGCCACACAGCTAATCTCTTTAGCAAATGGTTTCCCAGCCACACTTGTGGCCCTGTTTCCAGCGCACACAATCAGGATAAGCTGAGAATCTTCTAAATCATCAAGCACTGATTTCTTTTTGCTGGGCAGTTCCTTCTTCAAGTTATCTCTCTCCTCTCGCATTTTACCCAAAGCGGGAAGATGAAGCCAGGACATGTCTTCACCATTTTACCTAGAAATCTCCTCAGCTACATACCCAAGTTCATTGCTTCTAAGTTCTACTTTCCAAAAAATAGATGAACACAATTCAGCCAAGTAATCTGCCACTTTGTACAGGAATCTCCTTTCCAGCAGCTTCCAATCACATATTCCTCATTTCCGTCTGAAGTCTCACTAGAAGCACCTTTAAAAATCACATTTCTACTCATGGTAATCTAGGCTTTTTCTGTCAAGCACCTCTACTCTTCTAGCTTCTACCCATTATGAAATTCAAAGCCGCTTCCACATTTTTAGGCATTTGTTACAGCAACACCCCATTTCTTGTTACCAAAATCTGTATTAGTTTGCTGGTGCTTCCGTAACAAACTACTGCAGACCAGAGGGTTTTACAACAGAAACGTATCACCTCACAGTTCTGGGGGCCAGAAGTCCCAGGTCAAAGTGTTGGCAGGATTGCTCTCTTCTGGGGGCCGTCAGGGAGAATTTATTCCATGCCTCTCCTGTGGCTTCTAGTGCTGTGCTGGCAACCTTTGCTCCTTGGTTTATAGACACGTCACCCTGATCTCAGCCTGCATCTTCACATGGTGCCTTCCCTGGGTGTGTCTGTGTCCAAATCTCCCCTTTTCCTAAGAACACCAGTCATGTCGGATTAGGGCCCCACCATACTCCAGTCCAACCTCATCTCAATGTAACTAATCACGTTTGCAACAACCCTATTTCCAAGTAAGGTCACTCTGGGAGATACCGGCAGTTAGCAATTCCACATATGAATTTAGGGAGATGCAATTGGCCTACGACAAACTGTTTCTATGTATGTCTTGTACCTTTTAAATGTATCCTTCTTTCCCTAAAAATGAATAATTTCTTGCCTTTAATAGAATCTGATTGCATGAAAGAAAATTTCTACGTTAATAAATATCAGATTTTTTCTAATTAAAGCTTCGTGTTAAATTAACATGCAAAGAAAAACCTAGGGATGTGATAATCTCTGAGACTGAACCAAAACGTATCTCTGTGATCCCAAAGAAGTGCTAGAAAGCATTATAGCTAGCTAGAAAGGTTATGTTCATAGTTTTGTATAGTTATAACACAAAATCATTATATTTGAAGCGAATGACACTCAGAATAGAAGTGCATAGGTATCTGGACAATTTGGGCATGTAGTACACTTCAGAGAAAATCAGCAAGCAGATTAAAGAGCCAGGTGTTAGGGAGAGATTCTTAGATTTGTTGATGGTTACTCAGGAGAACCAAAGGCAAACGCAGGTCTTCTCATTTTAAATCCACTGCACTTTCTACCATGCAATACTCTTTGTCTTTGCTAACTCGAAATGGAATTTACCCAAAGTACAACCTTGCCAGCGCACGGTGGAGGAAGGTCTGTGAGTCTGACCTTGATCTTCTCACCTGCTCACAAAAGTGGTCTTTGAAAAGGCATCTTTAAAGGCATCTTTGAAAATAATGGATAGTATCATATTATACAGAGACCTGGACAAAGTTCCCTCTATCATGTGAATGAAACCTACATCTGAACAGACTTTGCTTCATTCACAAAGACTGCTGTTCTAATTTTAATTGAAAGATAAGTGCCCTGAAAATGTGAATGAAAATAATCTGTGGAACTTTATCTCCTTTCAAAGAAAATGCATAGTTTTACTAAGATATTTGCAAAATACTTTAGGGTTTATTTCACATATGCATCTACAGTTATATTTACATTTCAAAGTGCTTTATATCCTTGTACAGTTCCGATTCTTTCTCCCATTTGATGAATGGCAGATCGAGACACAGAAAGTAAATTCAACTTGCCCAGCTTCTGAATGGTCTAATTGGGGCGAGCAAGCAATGTAGCTAGCTATAGGGGTACTAGCTAATAGTAAATAGCTGAAGATCAATTCATGCAGAAAGTCAGCTGGGTTGGTTTCAGGACAACACGGTCATTGTGATTCCACACAGCTACGTACACAACTTTCTAATTTCTTAGTTGCCTCTTGGTCTGCATCCATCTGTGAAGAAATAGAATTGCTTGTTGTCAAACAAAGCATATTCCACAAAGCACTTGTCACCTAAATTGTCAAAAGCGATAGCTGCCTTCTTGGGGATCACTACTGTTACTCCTGTAAAGAAGGCAAGGTAGCCAGCTGCCCTTCCCACCAAGGTACTTTAATTTACTGTACCTGGAAAGCCACTTGTGTCAAGAAGAATAGCATTTCCAGGGGATTCTCCATAAACTGTGAAGAGTAGAAAGAATTAAGGCTGCGTGTCGCACAACCTGCACAGAACTGCAGGCAGCCTGGGGAACTAGGGCCAATTTCCAGTGTAGACATTTGCAAAAATAAGAGTAAGAGTGAGAAAAGAATGACAGTCAAACTTGTTGAGGACTCAGTCTGTGCCAGGCACTGATCCAGGTAACAACACGTTTGGTCCCCACAGCTGTCCCCGAAGGTGGGTACTATCATCACCAGCCTTCTACAGATGAGAACACTAGGGTGATGTGTAACTTCCAGAAATCAAAGAGCCAGTGCGTGGCCAAGTCAGGGGCCCACCCGGGCAGCTCTCCTGCAACCATAGGCTAAGAGCAGCTTTTTGTGCAGATGCATTTGTAGATGTCAGAGGGAAAATAAAAGTTTTGATTTGATTGCTGAAGATGCAGCTGGGATGGTAGATTATTGTATAGGTGTTAAGAATTACATTTATAAAGACTCTGGAGAAAGACTGAAATGTGTTTAGCACAAGTGAGTAGAAAAGAAGACAGAATGTTGTGGACACCTGAATGCGTCTTTGGATAAATGGAAATACAAGCGGCAATACACCATTCAACAAGATGATTTTAGAAAGTGGTGGGACCTCATGTTTTTAAACCACAATACTATGTTCTGTTAGCTAGGACAAGAACAGAAAGCTATCTCAGACATTTGATTCTAAGTCTCATGGAAAGAGTCAAGGAAGCAAAACTGATATTATTATCATTAACATTATTCTAGTTAAACAGTTAAATAATAAGTTTTTCAGCAGAAATTCCTATGAAGAACCACATCCAGGCTCCCAAAAGGCTGAATGTTCAGAAAGAACATGGCCCAGAAAGCAGTCTGACCCCTACAATAAGAAATGTGTGGAAATACATTCATGCCTCAATGTTAAAGCTAGAATTGCAGTAGGTGGTGATTAAAAATAGCTGCACATTTGAATTAAGCAAAGTCCCAATTGCAGTTTAAACATATCATTTGTTTAATGCATATTTTAAATCTTGTTTACAATATGAATACAGTCAACACTTAGGAATGCAATTGTTTTAATAAAAAAGAAGTTTGAGGAGCAGAGAAAAATACCAATGTCCTTTTTTTGTGTGTGGAAACATATGTGAATATGGAAATAGGTGGCCTAACTCTCATTTTTCTCACTTATTCATGTTTAGATTACATCTGTTAAACCAAATACTGTTAAATAATCATCACTAACCTCCTTGCCTATAAATTCAAATCTATCCGTGCTGGAAATGTTGCCTTCAATTAAGTCTGGGATAGTATTTGTGACTGCTGCGAAGTCCAGCTTCAAAATAATTATCTAAGGAAAGAGAAAATTCTATGCATCATAACTGAGAGAGGAAAAATAAGGAAAGCTGACTGGCCTGTAGCAGCTATTTCCTACTAAAAACAAAACAGACAGGCAAACAAACAAAAAGCACAGAAGTGGAATAACACAAGCTTGGTTTGAGTAAAATTTTTGGAGGAAATCTGTGATTGGGCAGAAATTTGCAACCAAGTCGGCCAAGGAGTCCATATGGGAATCTGATGATCCAAGTTTGGAATTCACAGGAATTGTGTGGAGAGCTCTGGGCTTACACAGTCCATGAAACTGAAAATTCGAGTCATGTGTCCCTTAATATTCAGGATCCAAAACAGCCCCAAATGACATCTGGGCCACCCTGGGGCACTGATCCAGGATCTCAAAGCTGAGAAAACAGACCCCGATGCAAAATGCAATATAGACAAACTACCACCCTAGAACTGAGTCAAATACACCCTTATCTTGACTGCCAGAGTGGTGGACCTACAGCCCAGTATGCCTACAGGGAAGAAAGGGGACTGTTCCTACCTGGACCATGTTGGTGCTCAGGTCAGGGGACAGCAGGGACAGAACCCTGAGATCAACATGAAAGTGTGAGGTGTGGTGTCCAGGTCAAGGCAGGTAGAGAGAGCAGAACACATAGAGTGATCCGTGTCATCCTGGCCAGGGCATTGCAAGACAAGAAATAAACTTATTAGCCAACCAGAGGCAACCCTGGCAATGGGTGTTTGCTGCAGCTTCTTGTGACACTCAAGTCTCACTCAAAGTCATTGAGAGGGGCCTTTCTCCTGCTTCGCCAGCTGGGCAGACTTCCCAGAGCCTCCCCTCCTGCTCTGGGGTAACTGCCAGGCGGGCTGGGACCCACTGGTCACATTCACATGGATGTGAGCCAAAACAGGGCATCTGTGGGAAGCCAGAGCCAGATTGGAGAGGAGGATTCTGAGCCACGGAGAGGTTCCAAGGGAGGCAGGCCTCAGATGTGGGAAAGCAAGGGTGATGAATAGGAAAATTGCATGGTCCAGAATTAGAAATTATAATAGGTCAAAAGTCATAAATCTCTGTCTCCGAGGGCAGAATATCCAACAGCACTCAAACAGGCAGGCAGGCATGTGGACAACACTGTGAACACACAGCAGCAGGAAGAAGAGACTCCAATGTGTAATCCCCCCGAGACTGTGGCAGTAGGCTACATGCCAGCCCTGCTGATGGCAATTTGGAAGATCAGATCCCACCAGAACAAGGTGGTGAGGAAACCACTGACAGCGAGACACCAGAGAAAAACTGAGCCTCCCAGAGCCAAAGCTCACGCAGGAGACAGAACCCCCAAGAGTGACAGGTAATTATTAGGTTCCCCGATTCTGGCCCGAAGGAATCGTCGGCACAATCCAGAGGCTCTGGAGAGATCCTGCACCCATTCCCTCCAGGTGAGCACGTGACTTCCCAGGCAGCACCCTGTGGGACCCATCAGAGCCCAAGTCCCTGTGGAGCGGAGTCAAGAAAATACAAAATGTCCCAGAGATTTTGTGACATGCAGCTGCATTCCATCAGTTTGGCCATCGGCTCTGGATGGACATCTTGGGGCCAATTGTACCGATTTGAATTCTGTGTGGGGCTTCCAGAAACTGAAGTTGGAGAATGAAGAAAAGCCAGTTAGTATAGGTCCCCCCAGCCTAGTTCCCAGAGGAAGGGGTGAGAGACGGGGGTCAGGCCCTGGCTCTGCGGGTGGAAGTAGTGGCAGGAGTTCCAGCCGGGAATTCCGCTGCCCACCCCGCACCCTCACCCCCTCACACGGCTTCATCTGCACCCCCAGCTGCCTGACGACCTCTGCTGCCCGCACACAGCCCAGCCTGCCTGAGAAGCCCCATGCAGGAGGGACAAAAACGTCCCCTGTCCAGGCTGTGCCCTGGAGACAGCTCCCCAAACAGAGTCTCAGGGGAGAGCGTGGCCCGTCACCTGCAGACCAGGCAGTGTCAGGAGGGGCCGGCCGGGGGCCACACACAGACGCTGCTCGCTGTCTCTTCCTCCTCCGTTCCCTGGAGAGACGATCTGCACTGGAGCCCCCATAACACGTAAGGAGATGGAAAAAATAATTATTTACCGGAATCTCAGGAAATTATATGAAAGGCAAAATGCCCTAGCACTGACTCATGAGAAAAAATTCAAAGGCGGTGGGAAGAGGTCATTGTGTAGGGGACGGTATAAGGAATAGATTCCACTTCTCAAGTGAATGCTGGGGGCAGGCAAGGTCCCTGCTGGGGTCCAAGTTAAGGAGCTCCGTGGACCGCAAGCAGGCGTTCAGGGCTGACGACCGCCCACCATGGCACCCCAGGGTCTTTCACAACATCACGCAGTGCACACGACGCTTGGCTGGAGTAGATATTCCCTTTCTGCGGAAATCACCCACCAGAGACCTCTGACCCGGGTTATCACAGGAGTTACTGAGATGACAGTCACAGCCGCAGACACAGAGATGGGGGCCTCTACTGAGAAACAAAGCCAGGAAAACATCCCCAGACTTGGGAGCACCCAGCTCCATCACAGGCCCGTGGGCCTCGGGGTAAGAGCAGGTGAGCCAGGTTTATCCAAACCTATGAGGGGCAAGGAGACCTCTGAGCTTATGAGATTTGATTTAAATTGAGGAATAGGTTCTCCTAGTAGCTAACCCACTGCCTAGCCCAGAGCAAAAATCCATTCCATGTTTGTCAAATGAGACCTGCCTTTTGGTTTTAAACTTTAAGTGCCTACTCTGTGCGTGGGAGTGTGCCAGGGCCTGTGTCCTTGTTTCTAAGAATCATGCATGAAAAGCATGGACTGTGCTCAGTGACACCTGACCCTGCCATGATTCCAGGCCAGCATGGCACATGGCAGCGTGCTACAGGGGAGAGTGGACTCAGCTCTGGGCTGGAAGACCGGGCGCTGCACCCAGAGCTGCTGCTAAGGTTAGAGATTCATCCAGACCTTAGGTGGATGCCTGGGGTTTTGGAATCTGGGATTCTGATGTGTGTATTGAGCAAGAAGGAGGATATTTTTTATTCCATACCACAAACTTATGTTTAATATCTGGATAACTATATTTCAATATAAACACTTTCCTTTGTAATCTTATATATTTACTTTTCATTGGGGTATCCTTTAGACACAATAAAATGTATGCATGAGTTTTGACAGTTGCATATACTCACATAACTACCACCCCAATCACGATACAGAAAATTTCCAAAACCTCAGAAAGTTCCCTCGTGCCAACCCCCAACCCAAAACCAAACCAGTGCTGCTCTGACTTCTACCACGGTGGATCAGTTTTGTCTGTTCTTGAACTTCACCCATGTATTCTTTCCCGAGTGGCTTCTTTTGCTTGATACAATGTTTCCAAGATTTAATCCATAAGGCATCTGTGGAGCGTGTTCCTCGGGGTCCCGAAAGGAAGACTCGACTTGGGACATGTTAGGAGAGTTTAATAAAGGGGCCACAGGGTTGTAGGTAGAAACAGCACAGCGCCTCGCAGTGAGCTGCAACCAGGAGCCAGCACCACTCTCTACGTGCAGGGGAGAGGGGAGGGAGTGGTGCCCAGGACAGAGGAGACAGCTCCATCAGGTGGGGGACCTCAGTCCGAGATGCAGCCCGCCTGGGCAGCCACAAGGGAGGGAAGCTTCGAATGACACCCCATCTCTCCCTCTGCCCCCGAGACACCCCATTGGCCCAGCACGAGCATGCACCAGAGGGTGGGAGGCCCTGCTGACTCCCCCCAGAGGCCAGCCCAGCGAGGGGGTCTGGAGAGGGAGCAGAATGCGTTCGGCACAAAGCTATGCTTCCAGGAAAAGCCCAGAGTGTGGTAAAGGCATAGAGGTGTGATGGCAGGGAGGAGCCATTAAGGAAGTTCTAGGAAATTAGCTTCCTTACCCCCCTCCCTCCCTGCCTTCCTGCCTGTCTTTCTTCTTCCTTCTCCCCCCTCCCTTTGAAAATGACTGCAGCTACTACAGACAATGATTGTATGTTTACCACCATGTGCCAGACACTCTGTTAGGCAATTTATATACTTATAAATATTTAATTTTGATATTTAACATTCCCCAAACACTTATTTTGGAAGAATGATTATCCCCATTCTACGGACTGAAAGACAGAGGTTCAGAAGGTTTGCCTGTGGGGCTACAAGGGAAATACACCTCAGTCCCACCCAGACTAACAACCCACGGGCACAGATAGCGGCAAGAGCCAGCGGCGCAGGAGAAGTAACAGCCAAGGAACGTGCCAGGCTGGGACGGCCGGGCGCAGCGTGGGTGGGTGGGCATCTGACCGACATCGGAAGGAGGGCAGACGCCGGTGCAGGGGCAGCGGGCAGCCAGGCGTGTGAAAGCAGCCACCAAGGCAGACAGGGAGAGACATGAGAGGCCAGTGTGGAAAACAGAGATCATCCACTCTGAGGTGATGAAGGTCACTTGCAAAGAAAAGGTGGTAAGAGGTGAATGAGACAGAAAGGTAGTGAATGCTGAAACTCTGAGTTTCCTTCCACAGACAATAAGAAAACAGTGAAAATGTTGATCAAGGGATTTACAGCATCACAGTGGATTTTCTGGAAAACCTCTTGTGTCAGCGGGCAAAATGGATGAGCTGCCACAGAGACGATTGGGAAGCTACTGTAATGACCCAGGAGAGAGGTGGGACTGGCGTGGCGGCCACCGCGATGGGAAGAGACAGCCCTGAGACAGATTGGGAGGGAAAAATCAACAGGACTCGGTACCTGGTGGACGGGGTCCCAGAAGAACAATGAGAGTGAAAACCAACCGGGGAACCCCAGCCGTGGGCGGATGGGCACAGGAGGAGGGAGGAGCTCGGTGGCGGGGAGGAGTCGGGGCAGAGCCAGAGCTGAGGGAAAGGGACACACCTGTGTGGGTCACGAATTGCACCGAGGGGCCTGCGGGCAGCCGGGAGAGCCCTTCAGCAAACCACGTGGAGGGAGCAGGAGGGAGCAGACGGAAGCTCGGCTTCAGAGAGGTGACTGGTCCACTCTGGGCGTGGGGGAGAGGGTGAGGGAGGAAGAGTGGGCAAGAGGAGGCCGCCCAGGGGTGAGATCCCGAGGTCGCCGTGTGCTCCGCTGTTCGGCCACCACGGTGCAAAGACCACGGACTTAGCGATGGTTAGTGACTGTCTGGCTCCCTATGTTTTCTTTGGGGAAAGGGGCAGGGGTAGAGGATATTTCAGAAGTATTAGTATAATAATACTCCTCAAACCACAGGCGGCACGCTCACTTTCCTCAAGTCAGAAGGTGCCAAGGGCACTTTATTTCTAGACCATTCTTTGTTTAAATCAAATCATCAGGAATTGTGCTTCTGGGAACTGCTGCCCCACACACTTATTAAATATGCAGTCATGCTGTTTGTTTTGGGTTTTTCTTAAGGGTAACAATTAACCTTTAAAAAGTCTGACCTTTCCAAAGAGGTAGACCTGTTGGTGGGAGCTCTCTGAGGTGCCGGGTAAATGTTTCAGAGGATTGTTTGCTTCACAGGAAACGCAGACTCTGAGCTGCAATGGTTTCCTTAGCCTGTGTTGCTGTAGCTCTTGGAAATGGTTCACTTGCTTGATATTTTTAATTTGTGAAATGAAGCCATCAACTGGAGTCACAGGGGTCACCCTCTGCCACAGCAGGATGGGAGGAGGCTACAAAGCCGGCGACACAGGCGCTCACGGCTCACAAAGTCGCCAGGAGCACGTGCTCCATGGCAGAGCCCGGTGTGCGACTATCCGACTATCCGTAGCTTATTCTCAATCACTGCCCGGAGGCTCAGCCCTGCCCCAGTCCGGGTCAGTGGGAAACCAGCCTGACAGCCTCTTTCCCTAACACCAGGGACATTGGTCACTCCATGCAACGCACCACCAAAGTGATCTTTCTGCTTGGAAATCTCGCCAAGTCGTTTCCCTGATTAAAACCTCCAGTGTTTCCATGATTATCCAAGACACGAGCAGAGCCCTGAGATCTGGCCTCTGCTCACCCCTCCAGCCTTATCTGCCACACCCAGACCCTGCCCCTTCTTCATACGCACAAACACACTGTTCTTAACCCAAACCGAAGTCCCCACGGCTCCCGGCATGCTCTGCTCCCGGAGAGCCCTCCAGCTCCTCACTGGCACGTGCCTGTTCCTCCTTCCAGCTCAGCTCGGGTGTCGCCACCTCTGGACAGCCAGCTCCGACCCCTCTCCGTGGAGTCAGCTGGCCCTTTACACACCCGTAGCATTCTACAGACACCTGTCTCCCAACAGGGACTCTGCTCCGTCCTAGTCATCGTGTAATACAGTCCAAGCTCCCGCAGATCCACACATGGAGGAAAACCTTAAGGAATGGTTGTGCAAGAATAAACAAATGATGAAACCTCTTCCTCCGAGGGATGCACATGAAAAGCACACAGCACACCTTTCCTGGACATTTCTGGAAAACGAAAACACTGCCTGTGTCAGTAAGATCCCAACAAATGCACGATGACGGGCACACGAAGGGCTAAACTGAAGAGAGCCAGGGCACGGACAGTGGGTGGGAGTGTGCCGCAGGCAGAGCGAAACCACGCAGGTGAAGTGCGTGCCAAGGGGCTGGGTCACCGCGATGCACATGAAAAGGCCACCACACATGTGAAAAGACGGTGCTCGGCAAGCCTGGACCCAGCACATCTGTACACCAGGCCACGTGCTAGAGGTGGGTAGGGCAGAGGCCACATTCTCGGGGATCTCAGAGTCCAGTGGGGAAAGAGAGAAAGGCAGACAGCAAGGACCCTGCAGGGAGAACAAGTCCAGCGCCCCTGTGAGGCAGAGGGGGCTTCTCAGACCTCAGCCTCCAGTGGAGGCCAGTGGGGAGGAGGCCAGTGGGGGGGAGACCAATGGGGAGGAGGCCAGTGGGGGGGAGGCCAGTGGGGAGGAGGCCAGTGGGGGGGAGGCCAATGGGCAGGAGGCCAGTGGGGAGGAGGCTGGTGGGCAGGAGGCCGGTGGGGAGGAGGCCGGTGGGGAGGAGGCTGGTGGGAGATGAGCACCACGCAGGGCACCTTTGACAGGTGCTTCCACCCTGCTACAAGCAGCTCTGACAATTAGAGCTCAGGATCCCACCGCAGGGGCTGAGAGAGGAGGCCAACAAGACAGGCAGTGGGTGGACTTTAGGGGGCTTTATACGGCAAGCTAAGGAGTTTAGAGCTTCTACTCGAACGAGGGAGCCATTCCTAGGGGAGCCATAAAATTCGTTAGCAGCACTGAAGGTGGAGTGTGAGGAAAGAAAGGAGTGAGAGAGAGTCCTTGTCGGCGCAAGCGTCACTGAGGTACCCCGATTAAACCCTCCCACCCACAGGCCCCGGGGCCCGTGCACAGCCAGGCACTCACGTGGCCAGACGTCCCGGGGAAGCGCGGGGGAGCCCAGGCTTCGCCTGTCAGGTGCGGAGCAAACAGTCGGCGCGGAGAGAGGTCTGCGGTGGGAGTTGGGCCAGCGGCAGCAGAGGGCAGCGCCCCTGGTCAGCGAGGCCCTCCCAAGGGGAACGTCAGACAAAAATGCCCTCCTCTCACCGCCCGCCTATGCAAGAAAACAAATGGAAAGGATCCGTCACCTCAGAAGGCCGGCAAGATCACCCTCCCTTGTCAGGTACTGAGAGTGCTCTTCAGCGCTGCGCACAAAAGCGAATCTATTACAAACCCCGATCCCAGACGGGATGGGAAACGCAGCGTCATCACAAACTGTTCTTTACAGGAAAAAAAAAGTCACTCCATACATTCCAGACACAATTAGAAATGCAAAGGTAACAAAGTCATGGAGGGAGAAGGAGGGAAAAAAATATTGGTTCTAGAGAGACAGTTAACAGTGAGAAAATATTAATATTGATTTCTACTTTTACTGCAGCAAGAATAATCAGGCTGAGCTGGCGACTCAATTAACTCACCGAGTTTTAACCAGAGCACCCAGAGCAAAGTTGGCTGTGCTGAACACGCTAAAAGTCTGCTCAAATCAATTTGAAGCAATTTCCCCTCTTCCAGGGCTGTGATGAATTTATTAGCAGACTTGACTGCAGGGATTACGCAGCCCCACACCCCACCTGTGAGTGTGTAGGTGACAGGCCTCGAGATCCCAGGGCCACTAACGCAAGAACCGACGCACAGAGAGGGCGGAGACGAGGAGCAGGTGCCTGGACGTCCGGCTCCCCCAGCACACCTGGGGTCTGCCCGGGGATGGCAGGGTCAGCGCAGGGCGAGGCAGGGTTGACCCACGCATCGTCTGCATCCTACCTTCTGTGGCCAGCAAGAATGTGCCAAAAAAACAAGGATCAAAGTCAACATTTACAGCCACCCGTGTGTCATCACATTCCAACTAGAAGGAAATACAGAAAAGAAAGCAGGGTGCTACAGGATATAGAAGGAACAGCAACCCCAACCCAGTTGGAAACAACCACTGGGGCGACCAGGAGAGGAAGGTGGAGGCGGAGGAAGGGGACAAGGGGACAGTGACACAGGCTGAGCAGCTCTGGAGCCTTAAGGCTCAGCGTGAGGACTGTAGTTAATATCCTCATATGGGACACTGAGAAATTATTGAGAGTAGATCTTAGGGGCTCCTACTACAAAAAAAAAAGGTAACTGTGGAGGGTGAAGGATATGTTAATTTGCATGACTATAGTGACCATTTGACCACACAGATGTATATCAAAACAGCATATTGCACACCTGAAATATATGCAGCCACTGAGTCCCCTAAATTCCACCTCTAAACAGTTCCCCTGCCAGCTCTGCCCTGGCTCCGCTGCACTCGCCCAGTGCAGGCCTCCGTGCCACCTCCCGTGTCCTCCTGGCCCCTCAGCCTGCAATGAGTCCTATGCCGGTCTCGCCCAGCCTCCCTTGGAGGAGTGCCCCAGAATGGCATGTCCAGGGAGAAATTACTACTACTCAGAGCTCTTGCTCAACAGTCCCCTGTGGCTCCCACTGCCTCCTGTGCAACCTGGATGGCAAGTGTGCCTGCAGCCTCCTCTCCCACCAGCCCGTCTGCCCCCACCTTCCCACTGTGCTGTTTTACAGTCCTGGCCCCCTGTGATTCCCAGAGCACATGCAGAGGTGTCTCGCTCCTCCACGTGCACCTGTCTGCATCAGTCAGGGAAGTCTGGCTGCTGTAACAAACAGCCCACACCTCGTGCCCTAGCACCATGCGGGGTGTGTTCTCACCTCCCCATCCAGTGACCCCCACTGCACTCGGCATTCAGGACCAGACCCCTCCCCACCACTGCTCTGGTGTCCCAGGGCCTCGGCTTTGGGCCAGCAGCCAGGGAGGAGTCCCCTGGAAGCCTCAGGGGACGGTTTATGGGCCAGGCCTGGAGGGTTGACGGGGGATGGAGAGCATTTCCGCCTGCATCCTGCACATGCGGCGTGTCTGTGTGCCAGCCGGGAAAAGTGCCTGGTTGCGAGCAACGAGCCTGTTCAGGGCCAGGCAGGACACCAGCCCCTCTGCAGCCTGCCGCTCCCTGCCTGCCCCTGCCTGCACCGGGGGTCTCTCTCCTCCACGACGGCCAGCAGACACTAGGGGGACTGCAGCACCGACTGGGTGTCCGCCTGTGTACCCCACACCTCCACCGGCAAAAGGATCCATAGTGTGTGTCGGGACAAGGCTCACTGGTGTTTAAAATGGTGGGAAAACGTGAAAGGAAACAGGGCTGGATTTATGCTTATGAGGAGTGGGGGGAGGGAAAAGTGACCTTTTAAAAATTCCCTGCTCCTCTTGGTAAATAGGCACCTACACAATGAGCCTTGGTGTCCTCTAAGTGGCAGTGAAAGTCCACCCGCCCACTGGTCGCCAGGCCCTGCGCCCGGCTCCTCCCATCTGTTATTTCTTCCAGTGCTCAGGGATAATCCTGTGAGGCAGAAGCTGGTAATAGGGACACGTTCAAAGACGGGAAAGCTGAGATTCAGAGATGATGAACCCCTGTTCACAATCACGCCCTCAGAGAACGATACAATTAGGATTTGAACCCAAGAGTCCCACACCCAGCAGAGCATGGGTGACAGATGATGTGAGCTAGAAGGACGAAATCACCGGCAACGGGGGCACGTCGGGAGAGGCCACCGGAGGTCACTGAGAATGCAGCAGAGCCTGACAGCAGACGGGGACACGTTCCGGAGCTCCCGTGATGCTGGGAGAGGGGCCCCTCTTCCAGGCATCGGTTCTGTCACTGGAGGCACACGGGAGCGTGGCCAACAGATCTGTGGAAACACCTGTCTTCTTCCTATAAAGAACAAACTTCCTCTTCGTTCTGCCCAGATCCTACAGGCTGGGAGCCCCGAGGACTGCTCCATTCGTCCTAGGAAAGTGTAGGAGGAATGTCGATATTCCGAGCTGCGTGTTTCATTTTTCAATCAGGAACACTTACCTATTAATTCATATTCTCACCATATTTGTTATTACTTTGAGCACTCGAATTATTTGTGCCCCACTTTTATGAGGCCCCTAATCTTCAGCTCCAAGGGCCTAAAATTGTCATTCAGTCTAAATTAATACCAGTTTTATTGGCTCATTATTTTTGACATCTGGTTGGAAGTGCAAAGCAATAACTATTAGGTAATAATTGCGGTAGGCTCTGATTAGGAACTAATAACATTAGCAATAAACTTTAAACGTGGCTGCCACGAAGCTTGATCAAAGGGAAAGGACACAGGACTGCTCCACGATGGGGGGAAACCAGGGTGGGGGCTGCAGCCCACCTCCTGGTTCCCCCAGACCAGACCACCAGCATCTGTAACTTACACCACCAAAAATAGCATCTGATTCTGTAACAGGAAAGAAAAACGGCAGGTAAAAATCTCAACGCGTAAATAGAAATACAGCAAAATGAATACTCTGTATTTCCCACATTTCCAGATAACTCATGGAAATTTTCAATATTTTTCTCTCAACATTTTCCTTCCTTCTTCAACAAATGTACGTAAAGGCTGCTGTTGCCTGGTACTTACTGATATTTACTGAGCACTAACTGTGGGCCAGGCCCTCTTCAAGCACTTCACATACATTATTTCAGGAAGTTCTCACAAAAAGCCTGGGGGGTTGCTGCCGTCACTGTTCCCATTTACAGATGGGGAGCTTGAGGCACAGAGAGGTAAAGTCCCCTGTCGCAAGTCGCACAGGTCTCACAGTTCCCACAGCAGTGGAGACGGGGCTTGAGCCCAGCAGCAATGCCCACACACTCTAGCCACCTTACTACGCCGCCATTCTTGCTTTTTCACTGAGCACCCGCAGTTCGCCAAGCACTCTTCTACGAGCCGTAGCAGCGGGAGAACGGAATACAAGGAAACACAGGCAGACGTGGTCCCGGGCACTAGCCCACCGGCCTGGATCGTTGCAGTAGCTTCTTAACTTCTGACCTCCGCCTCCTCCAGGCCTTTCCCTACAAAGAGGCCAGAGGGATCCTGTTGACATGTTGCTCAGGTTACGTCATTCCTTAAAACCCTCCTCCAGCTCCCTCTCCTGTTCACAGCAAAGGACAAATTCAGCAGGATGACTCATGTCCACCCAGAGGCCCCTCTCCTGCCCCTCCCTGTCACCTCTGTCTCTTACGCCTGTCTGTCCCTCCCACACCAGTCTCGGGAGCCTGCTGTCCACCCAGTCAGCAGACCTGCACCTCATGCCGCAGGGCCTTTGCACTGGCCACCCCTCCACCTAGATGCTCTTCCTAGACTGCTCCTCTCACTGTCTCTCTGTTTAAATCTTTTTGAATTGACAAATCACAAATTGTATATAATTATGGTGTGTAACGTGAGGTATTGATATATGTGTACACTGTGGAATTATTAAATCAAACTAATTAACATATCCATTACTTCACATACTTATCATTTTTGTGATGAGAACATTTAAAACCTAAACAGCAATTTTCAAGTACACTATATATTAGTATTAATTATAGTCACCTCGCTGTGCGATAGATCCAGAACTCATCCACCCTGTCTAACGGGAACTTTGTCTCCTGTGACCTACATCTCCCCACCCCCTGCCTCACACGCAGCCCTGGGCACCGCCTCTCCACCCTCCACCTCTGTGAGCTCCCTTGTTTGTCGATTCCACGTACGGGTGAGATCATGCAGTGTTCGCCTTCCGTGCTCGGCTTGTTTCTCTGAGCCTAACGTCCCCCAGGCTCCTCTCATTATCTCTGCTGCGTGTCCCTTATCGCCTTCAGATTTTGCTCAAATGTCACCTTGCAGTGAGGCTGTGACTGAACATCCCTTTTAAAATGGTAAACCCCGCCCCAGCCATATTTCCCATCCCTTTCTTGTTGTATTTCTCACGGCACAGGCCACACCTGGCGGAGTGTGTGCGCGTTAGCTGGCTAGTTACTAAGTTTGTGGTTAGTGACATTCTCGACCTGCCTGCCACTAAAATGTAAGTTTCAAGACAGCAACAGAATATGTCCCTTCTGCCTTTGCTGTACCCCTGGTTCTCGGAATGGTGTCTGGCGCACAGGAGATGCACAACTCACATCTGATCAGCCAGTAAGTAAATCCCACCCCCAAGGATTTTATCTGTTTGGAAAAAACCAACTATCCTCTCCTGGGCCCCTGCCCCCAAAACAGCCATTGTCACAGAAACCACACACAAGCCACCCCCTAGGGCATGCCACAAGGCAGTGTGAGGGTTGGAGCCAGGCAGGGTACGAGCTGGAGCCGTGTGAGCACAGGCTGTGTGAGGTCTATGGGGCCGGGGCACAGAAGGCCCCGGGCAGGAAGGGCGGAGCTGCGTGTACACGCAGGAGCACTCGCTGAGCCTGAACCCCGACGCTGGGCCACGGGACCCGAGGATGATCGGAAGTGGCAATAGAATAAGGCCACCACGGCCAGAAAGCTTCGGCTTGAATTCTGACCTCACCATTTATAAGCGGGGTGACTCGGGACAAACTGCTTCATCTCTCTGAGTCTCGGTGTCTGCACTGTAAGGTGCGGGAACAGTCAGTCCCGAGATGTGGCGTGAGGGTTCCAGCCCAGAATGTCGGGGAGGAGGCCTGGCACACAGCCTGGCACACAACACGTTACCTTTCTTCCACAGTCACAAACGGTGACATTGAGAAAAATGTGGAGGATGACGAGGCAGCAGGTTTCCAATCAGCTGTAGGTCAACAGATGCTGAGGGTCCGGTTGCCCAGGTGCCCCGGCGCCGAGGCGGTGGCGGGCGGTTGGCTTCCGGGCAGCGGGGTCTGGCTGTCGGCAGGTTGGCAGTTACGTCGGTGGGAGCCCGGGAGGCCCTCGGCCCCTCCCATCGATATGTGTCTCCCCCGGTCTGTCGGGGCGCTGGGATTCCTGCACCCGAGTCTCGCTGCAGAGTCAGAGCATCGCTCCTGTCGGAAGAGGGCGAAGCGTGACGAATCTAAGCACTGGCGGAGCAGCCACCCCCAAGCCCTCAGGACTCTGCGCTGCCCACGAGGCTGAGACTCCCTGACAGAGCTTCCAACGCTCTCTCAAATCTGGCCCCAACGCATCTTCCCAGTCCCAGTTCCCACAGCCTTTGGTGACACTGTTACTACAGCGCTTGTCCTGTTACCCTACTCCCCACGTTCTCCTGCCCTTCCACAGTTCCTGGCCTTCACTCTCGCTGTCCCTCCTACTGAGACACTCTACTTCTGCTTGTCCATCTCCCGGACCCAAGCATAAGTCGCAGCCCAAACTCTCAAACTCCCCTGCAGGCAAGCTCCCCGCCCCTGGTGGAGGAAAAGGAGGGAAGGGAGGGGAGGACTGTCATCTCCTGGACACCTGCCACCGTGTCCCCAGCACTGCACTGAATGATTTGCAGAGCTGTGCTTATCTCGTTTTAATCTTCAGAACAACCCCCAGGACTATGTATTACCCCAGTTTTATGGAGGAAAGAACTGAGATGTAAGAAGTTAAAGTAACTTCTAGCCCAAGTCACAAGGTTAGAAAGAATAACAGGGAGATCTGACCCCAAAGCCACAGCACCTGCCTGTGACCTCACACTGCCTCAAGCATCCCAAGTGCCTGGGGTGACACCTGACACCACGGTGGTCTCACGGCCCCCTCTGACACCGGGCTCTGGCTTCTGAACTCGCCTCCTCACATCTGCCCAGTGGCCACTCAGACGAGTAACTGAGCTGAGCTCTTCGGGCACTTCCCTCCCTTGGCCACCAGCGCCAAGAGCCACGAGGGCACTGGGCTTCACTCAAGGCATCAAGCCTGAGCCCACGGGAAAGGCTATCTGGTGCCCACCCATTGCCAAGCATGTCTGCCTGCGGTTCTTAGGTTAGAGCAGAAAGGAGGGAACGTCACTGCTAGGGAAAACAGAAGTCACCAAGGCTCAACGACATGGCAACATATGGCGGGGAAGCAGTCAAACAGGGCAGACCCATTTTGGAGCCATTTCTGGCCATTCTAAGCCTCCTTCCCGAGTCTTCCTTCTCCATTTGCCCACAGGTTCCATCCTACCGGCTGTGGCGTCACACTCCAAGCCTGCTCCAGGCACCTGGCTCCTCTCCTTGCAGGGTTGCAGGTTCTCCAGCCTTGACGGGCTTCCTCCACCCCGACCCGGTGGCTCCATCGCTGCTAGACATCTTCTTCCGGATGCGCCAGAGGCACCGAAAACTGAAGTCCAAAACTACCTCGGTAGCCCTTCTTCCCTCTCAACACACACTTGTTCTTCCTGATTCCTTTCTCTACGTGACAACACCCACTGCGTTGCCCAAACCGTAAATCCAGACGTCATCCTCGACTCCTCCACCTCCTCCCTCGCCCATACACAGCCAGCCACTGAGTTCCGCAGATTCCTGTCTCTAAGGTCGGTCACGTTCCCTCTGTTCCAGGACCACTGCTGTAACGCGGGACTTATCTCTTAACTGGCCTCTCTGCCTCCTGTTTCCTCATCTCCGTTTATGAGTCCCAGTGATGTTAGGACTTGTCAGACCAAATCTGATTTTGTTCTCCCACTACCCACACCCATCAGCACCTCTGCGAAGCTTGGAGAGTAAGGCTCAGACTCGTGGGACCCACACATGCTGCCTTTGAGGCTCTGGCCACGCCCTGCCTGTCTAGCCGTGTTTCTACTGCTCTTTAGTCACACAGTACGAGCCACAGTCCCCAAACCCCAAGCTCTTTCATGCTCTCTGTATACATCACTCTCTGCCTCAAATGCCTTTCTTAGCCTGCACCAGCCTTGCATTTGCCCAACTCCTACTCATCCTTCAAAACTCAGTCCAAGTGTGGCTCCTCTGGAGAGCCTTACATGGCACCAGTCTGACGTAGAGGTCACTTCTGCCACAGGACACAACACACCTTCCGGGCACCGGCTTTCACACTTACAGAACAAGGGCTCTGTTGGTGTTGTCTTTGTATTTTTTCTGGTTAGCCCAGGTCTCGGCACAGGGCCAATTAATACATGTTCCCTGAATGTGTGCAAGAATGAGAGAATGAACAAATGAATGAAAGAATCCAAAGGACTTCTAAGAACTCCACTGACGTCAACATTCCCAAAGAAACATTCAGATGGCAAATCATTGTCTTTTCCTTCATACTCATAGCACCAAACTCCCTGGCACTTTCTCTATTAAACAGATACAGCTGGGCTTCTGGCCACACTGGCCCTGGCAGGAGGGAGGAGAAGAGAGGAGGAGTCTTTCTGAATGGTGCATTTTCTTCTCTGGGTTTTCTTAGCTGCCAAAATTTAATTTGAAAGTTAGATGCAGCTGGGGAGAACCAAATGCCAATCACCCCACGTAAGAACCTGGATTTCTTCATCCAGAGTTGTGAGAAAGGGCACTTGGTGGTTGCTGCACCTCGAATTTGATGTGCATAAGAATCCCTGATGACTTAGCTGAAAACTTTCTTAACCTCACCTCCAGATTTTGTGATTCAGCAGGTCTGGGGAGGGGCCCAGAAAACACATTTTTAATAAGCAAGCATCACAGGTGGTTCTGGTGCAGGATGTCTGTGAGTCACACTTTAAAAACACCGCTTTAGGTGTTTAGAAAACAATCCTACCCGTTTCTAAGCCAAATGTAATTTCCTTTGATTTTTTCAGACATCTAATCTGGGATGAAATGCTCTGAAGATCAAATATGTTTGATATTCCGCTTAGGGCTACTGGAAGCCATCACTTCTCCCCAGCTTGGGGGTCCCATTAGGACAGTGGATGAGCTAAGTGTTTGAGAGACAGAGATGCGTTTGGAATATCACTCATGACTGCTCCCTGCAGGGAGGACCAGAAGCAACTCTACTGCAGGGAGAGAGAGTTCCTGCGAGTCCCTCTGTGTATGTACACACACCTCTGCCATGTGGGTGCACTAAGTTCATACCCTCGTGTCACCTATTTTACCATTTGTGGTAAACTGTCATCCATCTTAGAATAAAATCGGATCTCAAAGTCAAATAAGGAGGAAGTGGTGTGTAGAAGGAAAAAAACCACATTTCTGCTTCCACCGTACGTTATAAACATGCAGGAAACTCTCTGGAACCCAGCAGAGAAAGCTCAGTTTCACCTGCATAGCTCCTGTCTACACACATTGAATGTTGTTCTAAGTGAAGAAAATTTACAATTTTAAATTATTAGCATGAATTGTCATTTCTCTTTACATTGTGCAATGCCAGTTGTAAGTGAAAATATGAAAGCACAGGACTTGCCTGTGGAGTCACTTTAGATGAGGTTTGTATTTCACGGTTTATACAGGCACATGCATTTCATTCTGGCCAGAGGAATGGGAACCCTGCACAGAACTAACTCAGTTGTTTTTGTTTCACTCTTAATATGTGTATTTTCTATCAACACTCTCTGGAAGCCGGTAGCTTCTGTAATACCTTGTAATACTGGCTTTGGGTCTCTCTGGACTCTCAGTAGAATCCTGTCTTCACGGGTGTCATGAAGTCTGCGAGTGAACGGGCACCAGCAGATGTATGCGTGCTCCATTGTGCACCGGAATTCACTGACAAAACACAAGTTCAAAGAAAAAATTATTAATAATTTCAAGACGGCAACAGCAAAGCATTAATTCAAGCCCAGCCCTGTTAGAACCGGTTCCCCGTTCGGCCCCAGGAACAGAGTGGCAGAGTCCAAGGCTGCAAAAGGCAAAGGAGTTTATTGGCTGGCTCGAGCCAGGGTCCAAGTCCCAGAGCACCAACACAATGGTCTCTTTACGAACTAGGACCCCGCCCTGGGGTAAAAACTAAGCTTTTATGCTTTTCAGTAGGTTACATACGCTGCGCACACCATTCCGCCTCCCCCCTTAGTTCATTTGCTCCTTCAAAGGTGGCTTGATCGAGTTGTCTCCTGATTGGTTGGCTCCACGGTGCTCCACGTCCCAATACTTTTCCAGCTGTTTTGCAGAGTCATTGGGTGGGAAGAGGAGGACCCGTCCCGGGAACTCGTGACTTAGGCCCACCCGTCTTGGGGAAACAGAAACTTAGGCCTGTGCAGGAGATTCAGCCTGTCATGGAGTCACTCCTGCTCCCCCTTCTGCCCTTCAGCCCCTTCTGAGTGCAGGGCCCTGTGCAGTGGTGCAGACTGCACACCCAGGAAGGGGCCCTGCGTGCCCTGTGCAGTCTGGGGGCCGTGCGGTTTGGGGGTGGGGGGATCTGAGACAAGTGTGAGAAGCTGGAGGTGAGGGCTGTTGACGGCAGCAGCACAGGTGAGGGAGAGGAAAGCCTGCATTGGGGTGAGCTGCACTTCCAAAGACAGCAGGGCAAAGCCGAGTGAGGCAGACTGCGGAGGAAGGCTTCCAGGAGGTCCGAGGGGCTGGGAGAGGGCCAGAGGGCTACAGTGAGTGATGGGTGTGAACTGGAGAGAAGACCAAGGCCACAGGGCAGGAACGGCAGCTTGAAGTGCCCAGCAGAGAACCTCAGGGAAAGTCATCAAAAGTCCCAGAGGAGAGCAAGGCAGTAGCCACTGGGATGGTCCCTACACCTCGTCACATCTGCACCAGCCCAGGGAGGCCTTCTCCGCCCCACCTCTCCTCCCCTCCACCTCCTCCTCCAGTTCTGCAGGTGTCAGGAGCTGCAGCTGGAGGGCAGTGGAGGAGAAGCCAAGGGTAAGTCTGGGGAAGCAGAAGCCCGCTACAAGCTCACCCAGCTTCAGTCTTTCTGGTCTAAAGCAGGTCCAAGCCGAGGGAGTGCAGAAGATTGAACTTCAAAAGAAGTTCATAGTCTATTACACTAGACTGGACACTGTAATTACAGAAATGGAGCTGTTCCCATGGCTAACAGACACCAGAGATTCTTCTATTACCTGAGAGTGATAGTGTTTTCCAGAATCTACCCAGGACTGCATCCAATTCGTGGAGAAGCCTGAGTTCACAGTTTGGTTTGAATGAACAGTAGGGGTAAGAGTCAATGTTTGCAGCTTGTACAGGCAAATGTTTCCCTGTGTGCGTGTGCATGCACATGCGTGCACACACACATACACACACACATACACACACACATACACACACACATATCACACACACACACACATACACACACACACACACACACACCTCTGCCGTGTGGGTTCACTAAGCTCATCTCACCGCTACCCACAGATACACTTGTGTCACCTATTTCACCGTTTGGGGTGAAAAGTTAATTAATGGCAGAATAAAATAAAACCTGGAAATCTATAAGGAGGAAGAGGGGTTGTATAAAGGGAAAAAAGCACGTTCACACCTCCATTGTGTATTATGAACATAAAGGTGGAAGATAAGTAACTCTCTGGGGCTTAGCTTTCTTCACACTTCTGCTGTGGTTTCTTTGTTTATTTGACTGGTTGGGTGGCTTGTTTGTCTGTTTTTGTTTGTTTACCTACTTGTTTATTTTCAGAGATAAAATGACCATTGTGTACACGTATAGACTTGAGGCTGGGCATGGTGGCTCACACTTGTAATCCCAGTACTTTGGGAGACAGGCAAGAGGATTGCTTGAGCCCAGGAGTTTGAAAGTTTGAGGTTGCTGTAAGCTGTGATGATGCCACTGCACTCTAGCCCAAGTGGCAGGTAGAGATGCTGTCTAAAAAAAAAAAAGAAAATACATACATATATATTTTATATATATAGACTTGAGCCCCAGCCTGTCCCCAGCTCAGAACCCAGGGCACATTTTCTTAGGCAATCCAACACAGCTGAAGCCAGTTCTTTTACTTGCAAGCATTCAAATATCTTTGGAATTCCCAGTCCAAAAAAAAAAGTGTATCAAAAAATCAAATTAATAATCTGATTTATTTTCAGCAATACACTAACACACAATATATAGTCACCACAGTACCTAACTAAAGATTTCTTACCACTTCAACCTGGTGCTTGTTGGTGTTTAATCCTGAAGTCAAAGCAATAAAATGGGAGAGCGTAGAGCTGTGAAGAAAGAGCTAACATAAAGTGTATGTGTTTTCTGTTTTATTCTAAAATGAAAGGAGCCTTACTCACCTACCTTTTTGCGTCATGACATAATTATTCCTTTCTGGATGGTAGACCTCCTTATCTACTTGCAAAAAGAAAACAGGTTTTTGAGGGAAGTTTTTGGGATTTATAGTTCTATCACCACAAATAAATTAGCATAAATAAAATTATTAAATCATCATATTGTTCACAGCTTTCTGAAAAAATTAATCATATTACCCAAAATGATAACATTCAAAATGTTTATATTTCCACGTTAGGCTTCAACTCAAGTCTTCCTTCAGGCCTCCGAATGACCATTTTCATAGCAAAGCAGCTACTATGCAACTGCAATAAGTAATAGGATCAAATGTCATTTCTGAGATCTTTCTACATGCCAGGCTCTATTTGAGGGTTTCGCTCATCTTGACCACTTGTAACAGAAGTAAGGGTCTGAAAAGGGCAAAATGTTTTATGAGTTGTCTCTTTAAAACCCCTCATCATTTTTGAGGAATTAAAACCTGCACTCCTGCCTGAGGCCAGTAATCAGAGGGGCAGAGGAGTCTTCTTTGTTCTTTGTTTTAAACCACTGGAGATGGCTCCAGGGAATTGTCCAGGCGAAGGGCATGAAGTCATCTTCACTGGAGAAAAAGTTGACCCAAGACCACCAACCATAGTTAAACAGCAATAGCCCAAAGCTGAAAACCCCCTTTGAAAGCTCTGTATTTCTGCCTAAAGGGAGGAAGATGGTTCTTTAAGATGAGAGTCTGCCATCCTCCTCATTTGTCAGCAAATTAATCCTCATTCTTCATTTGTCTGCAAGGGACAAGCACTGAACTTTCAGTAACACACTCAGCCCTCACCACAAGACTATGAATTTTATAGATACAGAGGCTGAGGCCAGAGTGGGCCCCTAGTCTTCCCCAGTGCACCAAGCTAGGAGGCAGAAGGATCAGTAGGCAGACCCAGGCAGGCTGGTCCTACAGTGTGCTGGGTTCCTCCTCTCCACTGCCTCCCGGTGACTAAAGGTCATGCCTCTATTTGGTGGGGTTCATAATGTCATCAGCACTATACATTCACAGAATTTCACAGAGACAAGCAAGTTAACAATATGGGTCCTAGACCCAGTTTTTCACCAAATCACACAATGGGACTTAAGGGGAGCATTTAAATAGTTTTCCCGCCTGTATAGTGGAGATAATGGTAGGAACCCTACCAGCTCCAGAATGTTGACATGGAATCAAAAGAGCAGAAAAGTGTGATCTTTAAATTGAATGTCTGGTTTTTAATAACTCCTTATCTCCGATGCTTCAAACCCCTTTTGAAAACATATCTTTTTTTTTTTAAGAATTCAGATATGTGCCCATTTAATGGAAGGAGGGAAGAGAAGAAGGAATGGAGGGAGGGAGAAATGGAAGTAGACAGGTAGGGAGAGAAGAAAGAAGGAGGAACAAAAAACAAACTCCACAGTGAAGAAATAGCAGAACAGAGATTAGAACCCAATATCTCCAAAACCAGATATGAGAAGAAATTATTATATTAACTTTTTAATTTAGTTTTGTGGCAGTTTTTGAAACCTGATTCCTTTTCTTTTTTTTTTTTTTTCTTTTCTTTTTTTCTTTTTTTTTTTTCTTTTTTTTTTTTCAGGATATTATGGGGGTACAAACATTTTGATTACATGAAATGCATTTGCCTTGCTCAAGCCAGGGCCACAAGCATGTCCTTCCCACATACAGTGTGCACCATTTGCATTAGCTGTGGGTTTACTCACCCCACCCGCTCCAGCCCCCACCTGCCCATCCCCCCTACCTGACCAGCTTTGAGCATTTCAGAGATCTCACCCCTGGGAATGCATTACCCCTGTTGTGGGCATGCTGGAGGGAAGTAGGGGCTGTTATAATCATTTCATGCAGGACATGCTCAATATATTGATAGCAGCAAGACTGTGGTTGGTTAAATAGAATTGCTCCACGAAGACTTACCTGACAAAGGTGCATACTAAGTGGGAAGAGGTGGTGTTCTCCAGTTAAGCGCAAAGCCTCGTGCCTTCCTGATTTCCTACCACACCTCAGGTTTGCAGTTTCTTGTGACATAATTACACTATGGCCCAGAGCCACAGGCTGTGGGGAGTCCACCCACAATCTCATGAGCCCACTCATTATTATTGTTATTATTATTGCTATTGGTGGTGTTCTTGTCCTCACCATTTTCCTCATCATTTATTAGCGGCTCTGTTCTTATGGTGAGTAAAGTATTCTCTGGAAGTAATCTGTTCTCACAGCTGAGTGTGTAACCAGCTCTATGAACAAATTTCAATGACCTCTATATGTTTCTTTTATAATCCTCTCACTTAACTAACTACTTGACCTTTCAAGTTATTTTCAAGAATTGGCAGATTTTCTATAAGACAAAGGACCTGAGATTCTGAAGGCCCCAGGGCAGGGAAGATTTCCTGACACCAAGACTCACCATCCCCCACAGTCCACCCCCAATGCATGTAGCCTCTTGTTAGTTACACCAATACCTGCCCCGAAGCACGTGGCCCCTCCTTTAAAAGCCCATGATCTCTGTTAGTTGGAGGCTCAGGTTTGAGCCAGCTTCAAAGTTCTCCTAACAAGACTTCCGTTGTATTAAAAAATTCCTTTCTTCCTTGGCAATGCTTGTTGTCTCGATAATTGGATCTTTGTGCCACAAGTAACTGAACCTAGGCCCAAACCCCCTTGTGGTTTCAACAACAAATGAGTAAAAACATCCTGTTATGGAAAGTTCAGTACTTGTCCCTGAGGCTGAATCAGTGAGAATGAAGAACGAGTACAAGTGGTTTGAGGAAAAGGAAAGAGAAGTTTATTAATTTGCCCACAAATGAGGAGAACGTCAGACTAGCATCTCAAAAGACCACTGTCCTGCCTTTAAGCAGAAATACATGGCTTTTTAAAGTGGGGTTCTAGCAGTTGGTCTCGGATCTGTGTGAGCACTGTCACATGTCGTGGCTCTGGGCTATTGTTGTTTACCCGTAGTTGCTGGTTTGGGTTGGCCTTATCTCCAGTGAAGAGGCTCTCCCGACCTCCGGACAATTGTGTTGAGCCATCTCCTGTGGTTTAAGATACTAGAAAACAAAGATCAAAGAACATTTTTCTGCCCCTTTGATTACTGGCCTCAGCCAGGAATGCAGGTTTTAATTCCCAAAAAGGGGCAGGGGTTCAGTTTAAAGAGACAACTCGTAAAACATTTTGCCCTTTTACAGACCTTTACCTCTGTTACAGTCCTGCTGTCAGAGTAATTGCTCTTTCAGCCAAAATGTACCCACTCTGATGGTGGCCACCTCATGGCATGATTGAACCTAGTGTTTCACCTGCTGGAGGAGGAGTGGCACCAGTGGCAGCCCCTGTGTCTCTCATCCCCTGAGAAAGCTTCCACCATGTGAAGGAGATGACAGATGTGAACTAGGGGAAACACCTAGCAAATAAACAAAAGCCCCACCTAGGAGAGAGCAACCGTTCATCTTTTCAGTAATTGCCCACCCCTGCCACCTCATGGGGCTGGAATTCCAGATTCAAAGGTCTACTGGGGCAAAGCAGATGACAGAAACTCGTTAGACTCACAGGAGTGAAGACACAGGGACATTGCGAGTCATGGGGACATTGGCATACCTCTCTAAATGCAGTCTTCATGCGGCCAAACTCTCAAATTTTTTCAAAGGAAGCAGGAAATTGAGATTTCTCTGTGAAAATATCCCAATTTTCAAATTTGGTAACTATTTTGTTCAAATTTAATACACTGGGGGCCAAACAAAAGCTGTTTTCTGGCCAACCATGTGGTGGAACCTCGAGTGAGGGTTTGCTGTACTGAAGGGACATCCTGTCCAGCAGTTGACAGTGACCAGCAGACATTGACTGGAATCAAGTGCAGGATGAGACCAGAATGCTTTTGATATCTGAAACCCTGAACTTATTAAAATCACCTTAGAGTTCTTAAAGGCACACAGCTTCTGGAAAAAGAACAATACTCTTCCTGCCTCTCTGCAGGGGCGTGGGAAGAAGTTGCCTGTTAACTTCTCTGAGCCTGTTTCCCCAATGGTAAAACAATAGAAAAGACAGTAATACTCATCTTAGGTTTATTATAGGGATTAAAATGTGATGATAAAAAAAATGAGACAGTAGAAACTTCTCCATGGATGCTTCATAAATCTTAGTTCCCATCTCTAGCCAAATAGCTGTGTGACCTTGGGCACGTCCCTTTATTTTTCTAGACTTCAAATGCACAGGTGCTGGGTTTGGACCATGTTATCTCTGTGGCTTCTTCGGTGCCGCTGTTCTGGGATCCCCTGGCGCCTGCCTTCCGCTCCCCAGTGATGCTGTCCTGCTGACATCTGTTCCCCCTGTAGTTCCCGGGATGGCTTTACCAACGCACTTCCCTGCCTCAGAACTGAGATCCAGCACAGGAGTCATTAGCGATTTAACTGTGTTTAAAAAGAAAATATAAAAGATCTCCTGATTTCCCACAATGCCATCTAAAGGATAAATGATTGTCATTTAAATTTTGACATAATTATAACATTTAAGGGTAAAATGTGTGCTGCTCCATAATCCTCCCTGAGTAATTGCAGTGTTTCTAGCAGAGCTGGGGGCTGAGAACTGACTGCCTGGAGGCTGCTAGGGAAGCGCTCACCGCACACGAGTGTGGGGAATTCAACCGTCGGACGGGAGGAGACCCCGTGTCTCTAGGAGAATAACTCAGTGAACCACAGCAGGGAGGGGCAGGGCGGGGAGGCCTGGAGCTAAGCCGGCTGCCCACCGGGGCCAGGCATGCAGTTCCGGGACTGGCACAGCTCCTCAGCCCCTCCGCCCTCCTCCCGCACACAGTGTCTGCCGTACGCCCATCACTACACGTCTCCCCAGGGACCAGTCAGTTTTGCTGCAAAACCTCACAAAATCTCAGCAGCGTACACTGTTATTTTTCACTCTCATGCCTGTGGGTCTGCTGGGTGGGACAGGTCTTGGGCTCAGGCCGGGTCTGCTCCACATGTCTCTCATCTCCCTGGGCCCAGCTGGAGTTCTGGGCACCATCTTTCCAAGGTGACGGCAGAGAGTGTGAGGACAAGCAGAGACACGCAGGGCCTCCTGGGGTCTCAGCTGAGACTGCTGCGCTGACACTTGCATCCCATTCTACAGGCCAGAGCAAGTCACACAGCCAAGCCCAGCACCCGTGGGAGGGAACAGACTGCTTTCATGGTGGGGTGCAAGTGGGTATTTGCTGAACCATAATCTAACCCACTGACCCCTAAAGACCGTGAGCCCATGAGGACAGGAACCATTCATATTCCATCCCCAGCACTGTGCACAGCATAGTTCTAGAAAAGGGGACTCTCATTCATTCACCAAAATCCAGTCCAATGGCACCCAGTGGTGGGGCACTCAGGCCGTAGGCTGTGGTGACATGGAAGTCCGGTAGGCAAACTGGCATCAGGTCATCTGCTAGTCTAAATGAAGGGAGCTCCAGCTTCGTCGCCCCTTCCTGAGCAGTGGGCTGTAGGGGAGGCAGCACCAGGTCTACAGTTCTGGAGCAACAGGCCAGGGATTCAACCAGAGCTGCAACAGTGGGCAGGTGCCGGGCCACAGTGGGGCAGCGTCCCGAGCTGGCCTGGGCTCCCCCTTCAGCTCAGACTGAAACTATGCCCCACAGGACTGAAAAGAAACTGCTGACTAACAGGAATTCTTGAGCTTGTCTGGTGGGATTGCAGATAAAGAAATAGCTTGCCGAAGTCCCTCACTTGCGAAACAGCAAAACTGAATGAAACCAGTTGGAACTAATATTGTCCACTGGAGTCTGTGCGGGATAGGCTTGCTTGCCCTACGGGTGACATTTTTGATGTTATAGCCCTAATTTCCACCGTATGTTTCATACCAACTCCCCCCGAATTTGCACATGAGACCCATGGAGAAGCAACTGCACATGCCCAGTGGTCTTTCCAAACTTCCCCTCTCCCTCCAACAAGCACTCACTGATGCTGAAATCTTCCTTCTGAAATCTTCCCCGTAAGTATGCCGCTAGTAGGCTGGTGCAGGGAGACAGGTCTGAGCTAGCCTCCCGTCTGCTTGCTCCGCCACCTTGCAATAAACCTTCCTCTCGGCCAAAGACTGGTTCTGTTGCACACGGGCAGTAACAAGAGGATCCTGGACCCAGGGGCTCGGCAGCATGTGGGCGGCAAGGACGTGGGCTTTAGCATTGGAGAGAGCTGGTCCTTTCAGCACAGCTAATGAGAAGAGCTTTCTAACCTTTGAACCTTGATTTCTTCATCTATGAAACGGGAATAACAGCCTTTCCCTCACACTGTTGCACTGAGGTTTAAATTAGTAACATGTTTAAAGTGCCAGACTGACTTAGTGCATGATACATGCTCCAAAAAATGTTAACTCTCCTTTGACCTGCCTCCTAACTAGGACTTCGCTTGCACATGGGGCCAGTGGCAGGATGTGGAGAGACGGGTTGAGTAGGCATCTGACCACGTCTCCCCATAAGACACAAGTCCTGTGGGCTGAGCAGGGCTTTCCTCCTCTTTCCAAGAGTTGCAAAATGGTCATTTCTCTTGCCGGTGTATAATGATTTCAGATGTAGTAGAAAGGGGTCCTGTCTAAGTCTGGTCAGGCTGCTATAACAAATTTCCATATAGGCTGGGTCGCTCAAACAACAGACATTTATTTCTCACAGTTCTGGAGGCTGGAAGTCTGATGTCAGGGTGCCAGCATGATTCTTGCTATACCCCCTCTGGGCTGTGGATGGCTGGTGTCTTGCTGTGCCCTCACATGGCAGGACAAGGGCCAGCTAGCTCTCTGCTCTCTTACAAGGACACTAATCCCATTCACGAGGGTGCCACTCTCATGACAGAGTCTCCTCCCAAAGGCCCCACTCCTAACACCATCACACTGGGGGCTAGGATTTCAACATATGAATGTGAGGGGGACAAATATTCCATTCATCTCCAACTGATAATGATTTATGTACTACAAAGGATATTTCCCCTCTTGTCTCTCATGGGAACTGTCAAAGCCATCCTAGGACAGAGAGGTATATACTGAATGCTTATTTCCCCCAGTGAGGTTTACATGAGGTCATGAGCACAGGGACCCCATGGTGAGACTGGTTTCCTTATACGAAGAGGAAGAGAAACCAGAGTGTGCTCACTGTCTCCACCAGGTGAGGACACAGCAAGAAGGCAGCTGTCTGCAAGCCAAGAAGACCCTCGCCAGGGACCGAACTTGCCGGCATCTTGCTCTAAGACTTCCAGCCTTCAGAACTGTAAGAAATGAATGTCTGCTGTTTTAAACCACCCAGTGTATAGTATTTTGTTATGACAGCCCAAGATGACTAAGACAATAGGTGCTATTGTCCCCCTTTCAAAGATAAGGAAAATGAGGCTGAGATCGATTAATAAGTGACTTTCTTGAAATCACACGGGAAGGAAGCAACAGTCCTTCCATTAGTAATTCACTCCCTACACCTAAAAGCCCAAATCTATTTAACAAACAAATCCTTCTGAAAGAGGAATTGTGGTCCCAGGCTTCCCGTCACCTTCTTGAGCTATGGCATGCTCACACAGCCCAGGCCAGGGGATTTTGACAACCAATTGCTTCTTCAAAAATACCCAGAGTCCATCCACTGCTTGGCAGCTTGACAGTAATCTAGGAGAAACGCCCGTTGTTCAGCATCTTGAGGAAGGATATTAATGGACCCAAATTTAAGTAAAAGACCATGTAAAAATGTAGAACAGGACATCTCCCAGGAAACAGGTAAAAATCACAGTGAGTGTGATGTTTCAGGAAGGAAAACTTGAGGACAGTAATTTTTTTTTTTTTTTTTGGTGCCGATCATGCTCCTATTACTCTGCTAAAATACTTAACATATCATGAATTTTAAACTTGGAAAGTGTCCACAGCTAGTGTGGCCTTTCCTCTAGCCTCAGGGGAACTCAAGATTTGCTCTTCAGTTAAATCCTTCTTGCAACGCTAACTTAAGGAGTTTATAGAAGTATAATGGATCCAAACTAAATGCTATGTACAGATTGAGCACCAGGGCCTCATTACTAGGCTATTCATGTAGTAACCTGCAACTGTAACTGATGAGATGCAGGGCATGCAGGTTGCACTCTGGTCAGTTACCTGGAGCAAGGTGTAGCAAGATGGAAAAGCCACAGGTCCCCAGAACCAGTGCTGTCTGTGCCCACTCAGCTCTGTCTTGTGACCATGAATGTTTCAAGTACACAGTGATTTGGAGACATTTGGAACTTGGGGACCCCCAAGACCTCTCTTGTGGTATTGATGTTCACGCTGCACTAGTGCCTGTTTCATGGCCTTTCTTGAAGTCAAACTTGGTGCTGGGTGAAGCCCATTGTGTCTCACGAGTTCAACAGTCCGTGTGAACCCCAGACCACTGCTGTCAGTCGAGCAGAGTGGGCAGTGCGATCCCAACCCAGTACTCAAAAAGGGAAATTCAGTTGTCCAAGATTGCACCGTTAGTTGTAGACACTCTTGATTGTCGTTACCCTCATTCTCCTCTCTAACAGAATTCCTCTGTGTTGGTTCCCCGGGAGCAGGTAGATCTGAAACAGCATAGGGACCAGACTCCGGCCTCACTTCTGACCAAGTGAGACAACACGGGGCAGCATAACCTATGAGTAACGACTTTCAGGGCCACCGGAGCAAGACCCTGACACAGGTCGACAAGACCTCTGGCTGCAAAAGAACCACACCTATCTGGATCCAACCGCCTCAAGCCAGAAAAGACACCCTCACTGGCCTTACCCTGACTTTTCCTTCATTATAATCTCATTTTAATGCTAAAAATCACAGCCAGGGGTGCAGATTTAACATGCTGACGAGACATGTGACACATGAATATGCCTATAACAGAACCATGCAGTGCCAGACAATCTCTACCTCTACATACTTACGTGTCACCCTTCTCTCGCCTTAAGCCTCTTTAAAACTCTCTCTGAACTCCCCGCAGGAGCCAGCCTGAGGACATTTTCCTCTGTGCTGTCTCCCTTATGTCTGAACATGAGCCCCAGTAATGCCTCGCCTGGGACTCCCATTTGGCCTCTTGTCACTTTTACACTTTGTCACTAGTTTATACTTTGTCACTATTACATATGGGGCCCAGGGGCCTGAGCGGTAAGAGACCCAGCCCCAGCTCACTCACACGCCCGTCCAGCACGGCCCCTTGCTGTAGGGACGGACGCACAGGCGTTTGGTCAGCCGGCCAGTGAGGCTCAAGGAGGGGCCCTCAAGGGGTCCCAGGAAAGTAGTCCTTCCTGTTTGTTTTTTTGTTTGTTTGTTTTTTTTCATTTTTTTTATTCTTATTTCAACATATTGTGGGGGTACAAAAGTTTAGGTTACATATATTGCCCTTGCCCCCCCACCCCACCCCCGAGTCAGAGCTTCAAACGTGTCCATCCCCTAGACAGTGCGCATCGCACTCATTATGTATGTACACATCCATCCCCTCCCCACCCACATCTGCCCGACACCTGATCAACATTATTCCTAAATGTGCTCTTAAGAAGGAAGCCTTGGAAGACACGGTGACTTTATGCAGCTGTGAGGTCTGAATGTGATAGCTGGAAAGAAGTTGCCACTTACAAGCCAAGGGGAGGCATCCGGACAGCTAAGGTGGCGCTGAGGACAGGAGAATGGGGAGACTCCTCTTGCTGTGACCACTGCACTTCTCACTGTGACAGACCTGGAGTGGCTCTACTACGGAGATGCTTACTGTGTGCAGTGGTAGATTTCCTTATCATTCCAGCAAATTGGGGTCACTGTCTTCTCTTACAGCAGAGGTCACCCTAACTCACAGAGCAGCTGAGGAGCTGATGCCTCACCCACATCCCGGGAGGGTGCCTGGCAGGTCACTAACCGTACAGCATCAATGCTGGTCTATCATCATGGGATCCTCTGCCCTGGGGGGTGTGTCACCGAGCAATGGGCTTACTCTGATGGGCACAGAAGCCAGTACCATGGCACCAGCTTTTAAAAAAGGAAAAAGCTTTATTGCAAGGTCAACCAGCAAGGAGACAGGAAGCAGTGCTCAAATCTGTCTCCCTGAGCTGGGGCCTGGGGACAGGTTATAGGCAGAGAGTAACTATGAGGGAGGTAGGGGGACGCAGTGAGGCCTGATCTGATTGTGCAGAGAGATAGTGCCGGGTTCTTGGTTCTTAAGTTTGTTCTGCAACAAAACAGGAATCCGTTCTCTTCGTAACTTGGTCTGTGCTCCTGTCTGGGTACTTAGACCTGGGTGTGGTTGACTTTTTCACTCCGGTCGGCTCCATGTCACTAATCAAGCATGCGTGTTCACCTGCGCATGCTCGGGACCTGCAGCCTGAGGGTCCATTGCAACTGAAAAACAACTCATCAAAGTCCAACCAGTCCAGGCTGGGTCTGCAGTTGCAGATGGAATTGCGTCAGGCACCAGGGACAGGAAGTTCCCATGGGTCAGTACGGAGTCCCCTCAGTGTGGGAGCAGAGACCAAAGGGGACCTGCCATCAGTCCAGGTAGAAGTGCTCAGTCCTAGCAAGCCGTGTCTCTGTTGCTGCTAGTTGGCACTGACCCAGCAAGCCTAGGGTCGTCTGACAGCACCAGGTTTGAAAACTCCTGGGTAAATATAGCACTTTATTTGGGGAGAAATACTGACATCACATGAGAGCCTATGTGTGCATGGGTGTTGGGCAGGGGAATTCTAAATGTATGGGCTGTAAAAATGCTGACCACCAGGGCCTTCAGGGCCCCTCAAGTCTGGCCCAGAAGGTAACTGCCGACTCCATCCACACCAAGGGCCGGCTCTGCACAGGACAGAAGATAGTTCCCTATCCTAGAATGAGGGCCTGATCATATAACTGACTTACACCTTGAATGCAATAATCCAGCTTTCCACCCACCTGCTGGAAGGAGCAGTGGTTTTCCACAGGAACAGGAGCTGGAATTGTCAGGAGTAGCAGTGAGGTCGCAGGGCAATGAGTCAGTTGTTTCTGACACTTGCATGTTTGATTTTCACGCCTCTTTTATTCTAAGATGCATAATCCACGTCACCCGACATGGTGCTGGACTACTGACTGCTCTCCTTTGGAAGGCTCTGCTGGTTTGAGGTATTCTTGCCAAGCTGTCAACAGTAGAAAGGGTCACAAAGAATGAGGATGATCTATTTCTCAGGCAAGTTCTGAAAAGGAGGACAGTGGCCCCTCTGTCAGAGATTTTGCAGGGCAACAGGCCTGTGGGCAGGCTTGAGGATGGATGGGCTGACCTGTGAGTGAACCCACTGTCAGCAGCCACTGAGTTAGGAAAAGGGGGTGAACTTGGAAGAGGAGTTTGAAAAGCTTCCTTTTAAATGCTTCTCCGAGGCAGGGAATGGCTCTATAACTACAAGTTGCTGGAGGGTTTGGGGTTTTTTTTTTTTGGTCTTTCTTTTATACCTTGGTTTTATGTGCACATAAATAGACACACAGACAAGGCCAAGAAACTTCCTCAGACACTCTTCTACCTGTCTCTGTTATGCTTCAGTCATCCAAGGTATCTTCCCAGGGCAGCAATCAAATTAAACACCCTGAGTATCCGTGACTCACATCTATAACTTGCACCACTTGTAACTACGTGCAGGTCTCCTGGCAATGGCCACAGAACAGATCCTGGAGCTGGAGAACCTGCATCTCCACTGATCAAGTGGTGCTTTACTCCTGGTGTTTACCTTTTTCGAAAGGCTCCCTGCCTCCTTAGGACCAAGCGGGGTACAGAGCAAACATCACCTTGAAGAGGCAAATGAAAGCAGGTCTGCGTGCATAGTTTTCAAATCTCAAGTGATGCTCCTCTCTGTAGCTTAAACCACGGAATTTTAGCTCATCCCTAAAACTTTTGCTTGTAGTCTGCTATGCTTAGGGCAAAGAAAAGGGATCTAGAATTCATTGAATAACTATAATGAACCAGGGACATTTGGTATATGTTTTTGCAGGTAATTTTCAAGACAGAGTGTTCAATTCCAAGAGAAGTTAAATAACTTACACAAGATAAGTAACACACAGAATTCTTAGGAACCATATCAAGCACTTTCCATGGTGATCTCATTTCACTCTCATATAAACCTAGGCAATAACTACTCTACTCATTCCCATTTTACAAGGGAGGGCCTTGAGGCTTAGAGAGAGAGAGATAGGCAATTTGCCCAGGCAGGTGGAAGGGCCGGAGGCCAACAGAGAAGCCTGGTGACAGGGCCACTGGTTCCCATGGTCCCTACACAACCAGGTAAGGGAAGGAGCCCAATTGCCAGCCGCGTGTGTCTGCTTCCTGCAATCACATTCCTTCCACTCTACCATCTGCATCTCAGAAAGAAGATAAAGCACCTGTCTGGCAAATCAAGACATACCGAGTTTGCCACGCCAATTCCAGGCATTGGATCTCAGGGGATGGGAGGGACCCGCACAGCAGAGGGAGCCTTCCACACCTCACCTTCTGTTCCAGAGCTGCTCTCCCCTGCCACTGACAGCCCATTTCCCTCTCAGGGTTAGAGGGGTGCAGAAAGGGGGCTGACTCATCTGGCCTCGCACTGTAGGCCGGCAGCCAAACCATGACTGCAAACCTTAGTCTGAGTCCACAGGAGGCCGTGGTTCCTTCGCTCTGTCCGGGGATTCCAGTCACCTGCACAGCTCATTTCAAACAAGGAACCAGCATCCTGTTACAACAGGGGGTCCGTTCATCTCTGCGGCAAAAGTATCTTGCTCTTTCTCTGTACACCTATCTTGTCCTTCCTCACTAAACTTCGTTTCTTGCTTGTCTTGAAAAAAAAATGTTTTTTAATTTAAAAAATAAAATAAAGAACCACCCCCAGGCCTCATCTCATATCCCCCAGTCAGAATTTCCAAGGTGGGCCACCTGTCCCGTTTTTAAAAATCTCCCCATGGCTTCGCATGATTTTTTTTTCTGTACACTTTTGCATTATTTGAATCTTTCAAAATAAAAAAAAACACTACTTTTTTCTAAAATGAAGTAAATGAGTATGAGTGTGGTGTGGACGCACACGTGCGGCTGCTCCCAGGCTCCCTGGGCTCTGCCGTGCGACTGGGTTTGGGGTCGCCCAGGGCTGCTCCATCTATTCCAGGCTGCTGCTCAGAACGCTGACCCATCGCTTCTATTAAGCTTTTTAATGAAAATCAGAGAAGTAGCATCTACCCTGACAAAGGAGACCAAAGAAAGAGAAAAGACCTACAATAAAAGTGAATTAAGTGCAGTTTAAAGTACAGGAAAGGGCACAGGCTTTGAAGCCAAAAAGCCCTGGGTTTAGATTCTCACTCTGCCATTCATTACTGGGTCAGTATTCTTGGACAAGCAGCTTAATTGCTCTAAGTCTTGCCTTTTCTAGCCACTCTCTGGAGATAATAACTTCTGTCTTGCAGGACCATGGTAAGCATTAAACACAACAGTGCATGTGGCACGTCTAATGTGTACTCCATGCCAACAAATGGTAGCTGTTATTATCATTAATTTCATTGTTACTAAAACCAATTTTTATTAGCATTGATGACCTTTCACTTCCAAGGAATGAATGGGAAAGAAAGACATTTTGGAAGCATTGAAATGACTAAAAAGGAACAACTTATAAAGTATCCGAGCACTGCAGGCCGCTGCAGAGACTCCTTCAAGCTTCTCCAGAAGCTATCTGATTGCCTTCTTTTATGATGCGAGTTCACAAGGCAAGGCTCCCTGTCCTCCCGCAGCTGCAGCCGGTCCAAGGCCAAGTCCGAGGGTGGCACTCACTCACAATTTTATCTCCTCTCTCTTCTTAGAGCTGCCTCAAGAGAAGAATATCAGCCACTCTCCAGGTAATTTTTGTGGAAGAAAAGCAGCATCAAAAATTGGAAGGTGCATGTTTAACTTCCCAAAGAAAGAGGCATTGTGATCTCTTCACATCGCATAGCATGTACAGGATCAGACGACGTGCATTGCAAGTGCAACGGCCCCAGAGAAAGGGAAGGGAGTGCAGGGGAAGGGTCTGTCTCCTCCGCGTGGACTAACAGTGGGACTTCGGCTGTTAGAGTCATCTTGTCATCTCATGACAAAGGGAGGATGCCCAGAGAGCTCCTGCTGGAGACAGATTCAGAGGAAATCACTCCAGTGGATCGCAGTGGGCTCCAGAGCGCCTACGGAAAGCCAGCGCTGAATAGCGGGAGGAGGAAATATTACGGAGGGAATCACAAGACAGATTGCCAGATGAAAAAGCATCCTTAAAAAAAAGAAAAGTAGAGCTTCTGTAAAAATGACATCAAGCAAATGGCTACAAAACGGAAAGGGGCAGTCAATTCAGTTGGCCCTGGAGCAATCCTAACAGCTAAGGGACCCTGCCCTTGGCCTGCAGCTCACCCTCCAAGGCAGGCTGGGACTCTGCACCCTGAGATACGTCAGGTTTTGCTGGAGGGCCCTGAGGCTCAGCAAAGCTCAGTGCCTTGCTCAACGTCCCAGCAAACAGGTGAAAACCCAGCTTCGTCTCCTGTCTCCTTTGCTATTTGCTCAGACCAGCTCATGCCCGAGAAGGGAGTTCATGTGAGCACCAAAATTTTCAACTTTCACTGCAGGTCACCAGAGACAGGTGGCCTTTTTGCATAAGGCTCTGAGGAGAGAATGTTTGGCTCAGAGGGAACTAACAGACCCAAGAGGAAAAAGCTTGGACCTCAGGGATGAGCTCAGGGGGTGGTGGGAATGACCTCACCCATAAAGGAGAATCGTGGTGGGGCCTCTGCTGAGGCATTGTTAGTGACCTCGCCTGCCACCTCTGGTGGATCTGGTGCCCAGGTTCAAGGTGGCCTAGGTCCAGGAAAGGCTGTGAGAAGGGAAAGGGCACATCGCAAAAACCTAGCACCCAGCCAGGAGAAAGGGAGAGACCAGGAGGCGAAAGGGCCGGCACTTCATAGCTTTCAAGGAAACGTGTCTTTCTGCTGGGCCACTTTAGTTGCCTGCCCCGGTTGGTGGGACCTCAACACTTTGTACCACAGGTGGATGTCCAGGTCAGTCACCTGTGACCCTGGGGAACTGTGTCCTTTCCATTGGCTTCCTATTTGTTTCTCAGACTAAAGGGGAAGGAGGGAGACTGCTTACTCTCTTGTGATCTTGAACTTGCTTTAATAACAAAGACAAGTTTTGAAATATCCTGTGATATTTTGGATATCTTGGTTTGGTTTTTTTTTATTATTATTTTTGTGGGTTTCATTTTCTGTTACCTTGGCCCCAGGAAAGGGGACGGTAAGTGCCATCTCAGGAAGAAGGTTCCAGTGTGGGGGAGCCCCTGTCAGACAGGGAGGGGGAGGAGGACACAGGCCTGTGGCTCCAGGAGGGACCCTGAGAGAAGGGGACAGAATGGGAGAGAGGGAGCCCTCTCCTCCCCTCTCTCCTTCGCTTATGAGACAAAATCTGAAACAGAGTCACAGACAAATCTGGGGAGAATTCAAGAAAAATGAAGCTTTTGTGCTTCCCCGGGCACAGATGGAAAACTCTCAAGAGCCCTTAGAGAACCACCACATCTGACAGGCGCTCCCCAGCCATAAGGTGGAGACGGCAGAGTGATGCAGCAAGTCAGAAGAGGACAAAGGCCGCCCTCAGCTTTCCCCAGAGCCAAGGTGGGTGTAGCAGAAAGTCCTGTGTCCTGAGAGCGTAGAGAAGGTCACCGGAGGGACACAAGACACAGACAGACCGTGACTGACAGGCTCAGGAGGTAGCCCACTGAGACACGCATACCCCACCTGGAAGCTTTGGGGTGGACACCCAGGGCTGAGCGAGGAGGGCAGGTCCCACTCCAGGGGGCTACAGGCATGGCCAACCCCATGCCTGAAGACCACGACTGTGCCTCCTGACAGAGTCAGAAACTAGAAGCTGCCAGCCCCAGAGACCGGATGGGGGAGGGCCACAGAAGCCGGCACAGAACCAACAAAGAGCTGCACCAGCTGTGGATCTGCTGGGGTGTGATGGTGGGGAGGCCACCTCCGCCCCCTGACCAAAAAAAAAAACCCAGGCCTGGCCATTCTCACCCCAGGGGCAGCAGAGCCAGAATTCCAGCTCCAGATGACAACCACAGTGTGTTGACAGTCCATGAAGGACACCGCAACAGCAAGCAGATCTGAGGATGTACATAGCTGACATGCAGTTAATAACACCTTAGCCAGGAGCGGTGGCTCACGCCTGCAATCCCAGCACTTTGGGAGACCAAGGCAGGAGCATCACTTGAGTCCAGGAGTTTGAGACCAGCCTGGGCAACATAGTGAGACCCTGACACTACAAAAAGTAAAATTAAAAAATAAGTTGGGCATGGTGGTGCACGCCTGTAGTCCCAGCTACTTGGCAGATTGAGGCAGGAGGATGGCTTATGCCCAGGAGCTGTGGCTGTAGTTATTAGTAGCTATGATTGTGCCGCTACTCTCCAGCCTGGGCAACAGAGCAAGATCCTGTCTCTGATAAATAAATAAAACTTCATGTGAAGGAAGCCTGACGGAGGACTTGCGCACAGTAATGCACGAGGCTGCTGATGTTCAAAAGGCCCCACCCACAACCCTCTGGCTCACATTTATTCACTGTTACTCCGGGCCTTTCACTGCAGGGGACGCGGGAAATAAACAGCTCCTAAGAGAGGAGTGGTGACAACGCAGGAGCACAGCCTAGAGGACAGCAGGTTCCTGTCCATAACGGGACTGTGCTTTATACTATTCGAAAACTATGGGACAAAATTAACTAACCCTCCCTGTCCTCTGTCAGGACAGCATTCAGTCAAGCAGAGAGGTTTAAAAATTTATCCTAAAACATCTAAATGGACTTGGTATAACTGAGTCCTAAATATTCCGGAACAATGTGCTCTGCAGGAGAAAGCAAAGCCACTGAGCTTTGTGGGAGGGGTTCCTGCTGTGTCCGAGTCCCAGGGTGTATTTACCGCGGGCACGGGAATGGCACGGGCAGAACAGCGCGTCCCACTGCCTCCTTCCAACCCTGCCCAGACCCGGGCTCTTTGTTCTGCCGCCAAAGCCCCCCAGTCCCCAGGGGGAGCGAGAGAAGTGAATGACACGGCAAAGCAATATGTTGGCAACACGAAGGGTCCTCCTGCTGCGACCCTGTCCAGGACAGCATGTCCCCACAGTCCTCAGACAGTCGTTTGTTCATCACAGGAGCGTGGGCTGTCCAGAGAGCCTTCTGCATGTCCACCCAGGTGGTCCTCCCGGTGCAGTGAGGTGGGGCCTGCGTGCTGTTCTGCAGAACCGGCACAGCTCATCCAGAAGGGTGCCCATAAGTTACCTCACTCCTTCCTGTCTCTAGCCAGGACAGCCTAACTCTGGAAGAATAAAATCACAACCTTTCCTATTTTGGCTTAAAAATATCCTTATCAGCAATTTTTTAAGGAAGTAGTATAAACACATCTGAACAAATCACTGGCTTAACCATTGTATTATATTAGGTGATTCCAGAAAAATAACATTTCTTGCGCAAGTTGAGAGAAGAGCAGAGAAGCACTTGCAGGGTCTTTGGCCCTGGGAAGGGGAGGAGCGGTGGCCCAGGCTTCCAGGCTCGCTGCAGTGCCCTTCAGAGCTGTCCCACTGAGCCTCCGTAGGGGGCACAGCTGGGGTTCCCGGGAGCCTGCAGAACCCACAGATTGCTGCCTCAAGACCTGCTTTGCAAACATAATGGGTGGCTTTGCAAACATGACTCTGAAGGACGGTGTTTATAGAGCATTCTTTAAAAATTCTTCAAGGATATGTCAACAACCATTTGAACAGAGAAAATTTTAGGAAGTCAGTTCTCTTTGTTCAGGGATAACTTCCCACCAGCAGGTTCTGTCTGTATCTGCATAGCCAGGGGCCCTTCTCCATTCAGGCAAAAACTTCAGAGAACTGTTAAAGAAATATCTCGTGGCAAAACATCCTGTTCTGTCTTCAGGAGTAGATCACTTTAGGAAAGCCCTATCTTTGAGGTTGTGCTGCAGTAAAATACACAATCCAAAGTCTTGGGGGAGAGCTTGGTCCAGAGGACTGAGTGCTCTGCCCCCAGACCCAGGCGCTGAGTAGCCACAGGTGTCCGGGGCTGGCCAGGACAGCTACCGCTCTGCATCCCCAGCACTCAGCACTGTGCCGGACTCACAGTAGGTGCTAGGAAAAGTCAAATGAATGAGTGAATGAGTATTCGATCTAAACTTTGGTTTCCTGTCTATAAAACAGGGGCAATAACTATAAAAAACAACAGGCTCTGCTCTGCCAACCCCCTGAGATGTCCATGAGCATCAGAAGAAAGAATAAGCCTACACTCGTGACTATGTCTTCCTCACCCCCCAGTCTGCTTTTGAACTCGGGGCTCTGTCTTGTGCCTCACTCAGGGAGGGCTCTGTCTTTGCTCAAGGACTTGCTGTTCTTGGCGGACAGGGACTGGCGATGTCCTCAGGCCTGGTACAGACACTCAGGGGTGTTCCGACCCGGTCCTCGAGGGCCCTCCCCCGAACACGTCTCTCTGAGCCACATCCTGGTGGCCACGTGCTGCTGGGGCTGGAAGCTCGGCCAGTGGAAGCTGCCCTGGCCTGAGCAGTGGTGGTAAGAAATGAAGTTAAACATCTTCATTAGCAAACGTCAGACACGGGAAGGAGGAAACGCGGAACAGGGAAGCGTGGGCACGAGGAGCGTGTGTAATGAGGCCCCGACGACCGGGCGCCAGCCGCGGTGCTGTGCGGTGCAGGGGCGGAGGGGCTGGGGCTGCGGGCATCCCAGCTTCCCTTCGTTAGCGGCAATCTCTGCTCCCTGGCTGTTAGCAGAGGAGTTTGTCAAGATGAGAAATGCACTTGGAAACCTTTTACTTCTGCACAACTGGCTCATCCACAGTGTGAGCCTGCCGCAAGCGGAGCTCGCACACGCCCCAGACGCTGCACCCGCGCAGTGTAAACGCAGACCCCGGTGATACTTACCCAGCTCTCTGTGTTACTGTGATTTCCACAGAAGGAAGACGGGGGCAGGACACCCGGGGACCTTCATCAAGCAATAGATGCTTGGATGTATTGCTCATCTGCAGCAGGAAAAGCTATTTTCAGGTTCATGTTAAAGGAAAAAAACACTTTCTCATTTTAAAGTCATCCGTGATCCGCATGGCCAGCTAAAGGCATCTTCTACCTCAGTTTGGCAAACACACGGCACCTAGAGCACCGGCTCTCCCTTGACTCCACCACGGACACTGCTTACCAATTACTGCCACCAAGATGGAACAATTCAGCCTCGGAATCCTTCTCAACACTGCGTCAGGCAGTCACTCTAATCTAATGATGTTCCTCCTTGAACTTGCCACTGCTACACTGGATGTTTCGTGAGCTGCCCTCACCCACCTAATCTGCTGCTGCTCCTCAAGGGCATTTGCTATTTCATCCGGCTCCTTCTTCTGATAATGGACCCTAATTTACTTTAAGGACCGATTCACCCTCCACACTTCCAGTTTAAGTGGCTCAGGCACAACAATCTCACTGTGTCTGGGAGTGGACAGGGGAGCAGGACACTGCATCCCCCTGGCCGGAGAGATTAGATCAAGAATCCTCATGGGTTCTAACTTGATCCAAAAAGCCTCAGTCTCAGGACTTAAACAAGAATGATCAGGAAAAAGGAAATTATTTTACTTCTGAACCTGGGCTTGTGAAATTGTAAGCCTGGAGCCAAAGGGAGGGAATGTCCCTAACAGTGACGCCAAGTCAGAGAGCACCGGAGATAGGTGGGAGAGGACAGGTGAGCCCTCAGGAGTCAGGATGTCATTCAGTTCGTCCTCTGCTGTTTTTGAAGCCAGATCTATGTTTGTACTTTTTCAACTACGTGAGGCACTAAAATTCACTTTTAAAAAGCCACTCAAGCCAGCTTGACTGAGTTGCTGCCATTTGTAGCTGACGCAGCCCGAGGGGGCGCACTCGTGCTCTCCAGCATAAGGATTTCCTGGCTGGGTAACGGGCTCCAGCAGGAGTGGGATGACACAAACCACCGAGACCTACCCTCAGTGAGGTGGGTCGAGGCTCATTTGTTCGGAGCCAGGACAACATGCACACGGCCCACATCCCAAAAACTGGTGCCCACCCACACACACCACCCTCCGAAGAAGTGGTCGCAGAAAGGCTGTTAGGAAGAAGAGTCTGCGGGTGGAGGCCTTTCATCATGGGAGCCTCAGGGCCACCCACTGGTGCAGTTCCTGGGCACAACCAAGTCTTAAGGGTCAGCAAGCCCGGCACTGTTGCTGAGATTTGTTAACTCCACCTCCACAGACACAAGTTGTAAAAGCAATCCCAGGACCTGCCCACCACCCACAGCATAGAGGTGAACCCCTCACCCTGGCCCACGGCTTGAACTACGCTTCGTTCTCTCCCTGAAGTTCCTGGTTGAGCTCATCCTTGCACCTTTCGCTTTCCCCCCTACTTCCACCCCAGCGCCATCTTCTTGCCTGCTGTTGTAGCTCCCCAGTCCCACAGCCTGAATCTCTCCAACTCTGCAACTGTATAGTTTGGTCCCACTGTGGGATCCCCTTCATTGGCGAAAAGCTCCCCCTGAGATTATCCTACCTCCTTAGAAAGGATCCTGACACAGGTCCAGTACTGTGTAATCCATTCTGGAGTCTTTGGTTTCTGTACGTGAAGGCAAATTAAATGCTCCTTGCAGATAACAGTTCAGTTTGCTTCCAAGGGCTGAATCAGAATCCTTGTCCCCTACTATCACAGAAGCCATAAAAATACCAACATTCTCCCTATTGGTGCAACACTGAGGGTTAGAATATTAGCCAGAGTAGTCATAGGTGCTTTATTCAGAATTCAGACATTCTGAGCACTAATGCCAAGAAAGTGCACATATTTCAAATGTTAAATTTCTATTCTTTTCCAGGGAGCTCACGTTTCAGCAGTCATACCAAAGGGGATATCTGGGCTCGTTTCTCCACATGGACCAAGAGAAACAAAACAGTACAATTGCATTCCCAGTGTTAATAACAGATGCTCCCTTCCCAATGCTTTGTCAAAACCTCTTAACGAACACATGTGTCTCCTCACTCCTTGGCTCCATCACTCTTCTGGCTTCCCCTGGAACACATTTCATGCCCAGGAGAAAACACATCAGCGAGAGAAAGACTTCAGTGATTCCATAAACAAAAACAGTTCTAGCAGATCCCATAGAGAATTGTTTCCTTCCACATGGAGAGCCCAACTTTTAACAGCTTTTAATTCTTTGGAACCAGTTTCCACCAGGATATAAGACATTTATAAGGGACCAACTATATCATTTTTCTGTTCTTGGAAACTACCTTTGCAAACAAGAATTATGAAACCATTTCTGGGGGTGATAAGACTTTTGCCCAATGCAGAGCATTTTCTTTACTGCATTTCTAAACTCCCGAGCAGCTAGTTCACTGAAATCCTCCTCCTTCCCTCTGCCACCACCTCCCCTTATGCTCACAAGCAAGTGCTCTAGGTGCCAGGTCCTTCATGCTCAGTGGCTGTCAGTGTCTGTCACCATCCCTCCCACCCTAAGTGCTCCCCTGGGCTCATGGGCTGAAGGCCAGAACACACATTTCCCAGACTCTGTTGCCAGCGTGTTTCCATTTTTGAATCTTCCAATGAGAAGCTCTCATGAAATATCTGGAATGAGGATAGAAGCAGAAGCCATCCTTGTATCAGCAGCATGCAGGCAAGCACAAGGCACTGCAGCAGCTTCTAGAATCTTCTCTGTGAATCACGCCCTGGGGTGATGAGCAGCAGATATTATAAACAGCCCTGTCCTGTGCCTGTTTCCCTGACATCTGCTGAGCCCTGCCTGCAGCTATGAGTCGAAGGCAGCGCAAGGTGATGGGGACAGAGCTGGAGGATGTCTGCATCCCCTCGCAAGCCAAAGGCCTGGGGGAGATATCGCAGCGTCTCCATGCAAGGGAAGACTGGCCTCTCCAGAGAGGGGAGGAAAAGCCCTTTCTGCTGACAACGAAGGCTCAGCACAAAGTGAAGATTTGAAATGTCAGCATCCTCAGAATTCATACAAACACCCCCCTTCTGATTCTGAGGTCCTGCTCTTTTTCAAGCAGTGCTCTAACTTCTATATAAAGGTGTGGCTGGCTGTGAAGTCACCTTGAGTTATAGTATTAATACCACAACCTGAAGGATCAACCTCTGGCTGGAAGGAGAGATGGTCAGAGGGGTACAGCTGTATTGATTCATGAGCCATAACAAAGGGTTTGGCTAAATGGGTGAAGGCTTCAAAGGAGTTGGATCAAAGAAATGGTGGCAAGGAGTTCTGGGGAAGAAGTGGGGAGACTAACTTGCCAGAAGATGCACAGAGTGTGGAGATATCTGTATCGTACACAACTCTTTACCAAAGGGCACCTACTGCACAAGCTGGTCTCTGTAATGAAGCAGAGAAGATAATCCATTGAGATGAGTCAGTCTCTTTCCCCAGCCACCCCAGTGCTTGCTCAGTGGGTTTCTGAGCAGTGTGGCCAGGACATAAACTGAGGTTATGCATCAGTTCAACAATTCAGCAATATGGAGCTCTGCTGGCTATTGCCATTGCCAAATGCCCCACCTGCCAAAATCAGAAATGGAAACCATGTCTGTAATATGGCATCATCCCCTAGAGAACCAGCCAGACACCTGGTGACGGTTAGATTATATTGGGCCTCCTCTAATGAAGGATCAGCAGTTCGTCCTCACTAGAATAGACTTACTCTGGATTTGCACTTGCTTTCTCTGTCCCTGATGCTTCTGTTGGGCTATCATCCCTGAACCTACTGAATGCCTTTGTTATTACCCGGACACTGCTTCTCACAAAAGAAATGCATTTCAGCAGAATGAGTACGGCAATGGACTTGTGCCCTTGGCATTCACTCTTTTACCATTTTCCCCATCACGTAGAAACCACTGGCCTTCTAGAATATTGCAGCGGCCTGTTAAAAACTCGGTTATGGCACTAGCTCAGAGACAGCACCGTGCAGAATTGCAAAGCAGCCTTATAAAATGTGGCATATGCTGTGAACCAGCAACCAATAAAGGACTGCGACAGCCAAAGTATAACGGTGGGAGAGCCAAACAATGACAGCAAGAGTGGCCACGCTCGCTTTAACTCCTGTACCCAACTTGCAAAATTTTTCTTCATGTCTCTGTAACTTTGGGGTTTGCTGGTTTAGAAGTCTTTGTTCCCAAGACAACAATGCTTTCACTGAGGGGCACAACAATCATTTCTTTGATCATAAGTTGAGATGGCCACCTGGCCTTCCACTAAACCAACAGGCAAGCAAGGTGATTGTTGTACCAACTGCACTGATACTTCCTGATTATAAAGGAAAACAGAGCTGCTGTTAAACAATGGGGTGGGGAAGAATACGTCAAGAAGCCGGAGTATTCCCTGGGGGAGTCATGTAGTGATTCCATGCCGGATGGCAAAAGTTATTGAGTAGCGATGACCCAACACAGCCAGTACCACCAAAGATACAGACTCTTCAAGAGTAAAGGTTCAAGTCATCCCGCCAGGAAGAGAACTTTCATCAGCTAAAATGTTGGTTTAGGGAAAAGTGAAGTTGGAATGGATAGTGGAAAAAAATAAGCTACAAATGCCAATTATGGCCTCATAGCCAACTGCATAAATGGGAGCTGCAATAGCTATGTATTTGCCTTGATTGTCTTCTACAGCTCAGCCTTGAAAACAGATCCGAACCGTGCAGGCCCACTCATATGTTTATTTTTGCAATAAATATATTGGAGATTTGTGGTAATTTGAAAAAAACTCAGAGATGAACCACATAACCTAAAAATATCAAAATAAATTAAGATAAGCTAGGTATGTCAATAATATATGTGTTAATTGACTGTTTATGTTATTGGTCAGGCTTCCAGTCAACACTAGACTATTAGTGGTTAAGTTGTTGGGGAGATAAAAGTTATACTCAGATTTTCCACTGCTTGAGAGATCAGTACCACCAGCCTGGCATTGTTCGAGGGTCAACTGTACACATTTGTGTATATTAACCAATTTTTCACACCTCCTAGTCCCTTATTTTATGTGCTATGTGTTGGTGATGTTTATTTAACCTTATAATTTAGTCTTTAAGTGGTAAGATATTAAAGGAAAATTGTGACTGATGTAGAAGAGCCATGAACAGCCCTCAGAGCCAAATGCTGTGACCACCATGACTTTGTTTCTCCAGTTTCACGGAGAGAATGAAAGCATCTTTGTTGTAAGAAAGATACTTGTGTTGTTATTAGAGGGAGCCATATTTGTTGTTCGTTGGAAGTTTAATTATGAGTAGAAGATGTGTTTAGGGATACTGAGGAGGCCAAGCAGGGGTCTGTGCTAGACTGCAACACTCAGCACCATCCCTGTGCTCGTAAGCTCCGCCCTGCAGTGCGAAGGCTCGATGTCCCAAAGCCTCGTCACATATGGTTCCCATGAAGACTCTGCCAAGAAGAGGCTCTCTCGTGAGATCAGGAGGGCAGAATAGTAATGGAGGGTGGGGAGGTGGGTTTTTGTCATTGTCAGACATGGGCTTTGGCATCAGCTTCCAAGTGACCCTAAGCACGGCACATGCCTTCCTTATCTCTGGCATTTAGTGAAAACTTAGAAAATACTTTTTGGAATAGATGGATGAGTATGTAAAATCTCCTTTGTGTATTCTCTTTGTTACTAGATGGATATATAAAGGGACAGATGATTAGATGAATGGGTGGGTGGATAGATGAAAGGAAGTTGAGGCAAAGGACATACATCATATATTCAAGGAATGTGATATCCAAAAGAAAATTTAAATAAAAATAAGCATAAAAGATCAAATGATGGTTTTGAGTTTTGTTTTAAAGACAAATGAGAGAGCATTGAATGTTAAAAGAACATTTAAAGTTAAAAGAGAGATCCCCAGAGAAGAAAAATTCAGATTCGCTAGAGAGGGTGGTGATCACTATTAATGTAAGCTCTCAGGCCAGACGGGAAGTGTGGGCCCCACGGCAGGGGGCATCTTTGGAGAGCAGAGCCCTGCGCCCTCTGAGGACAGCGGATCTGCCCGCTGACCTTCACATATCATCACTGTTAGAAACCTTTTATGTGTTGACGTGAAAACCTAGAAAATCAGATCTGGGCTTTATGGGAGAAAGAACTTTTTAGCCAGTAGGGCCAATGAAGGGGGAGCCTCTGTCCACTAAAGGCATTTGTGCAGCAGCAGGATGGCCAGATCTTGAAAATACTATGGAAAGAATTCTTGGACCAGCTGGAAGCTTGGACGAGAGGAATTCTACGATCTTTTCCAAGTACAACTTCCAGGGTTGCTTTCTATCTTGCTGGGGTCAGTTTGACATTTGTGACTGGCCTGGACGCAGAGGCTTACCTGCAGGAAGACTCTTGGGACGATGACAGCTAGTAGGAGAGCTATTTTTGGATGAGGGGGGCCCATCCCGGCGCTCCTCAATTCATAACACATAAGGAATTGCCTACTCTGCATATGCAGAGAGGAGGATGATGTGAAAAGTGTCTGCTAAATAAAGCAGTCTAATTAATAAAGCAACTGTCAAGTGCCTGCAATGCTAATTTCATCTAGCTGCGTTCTCACACAGGACCCAAATAGGCAACCATCTCACCAAAGTAAAGTAGTTTCTAAATTACCTTTTAAGAGGAAGACAAGCACACAAGCTGCAAGGAAATGAGGGGAATTTTGAAGGTTGAAATGATATCTGAAATTCAGGGGTTGTACCTTTGATCTTTTCTTTCCAAAGATAATCTCAGCCCTGCAATACTGCCCGCGGCTGGAAAGCAGCAGTGGGAGTGACTACTCCCTGCCCCATGCTGGAAAGCCCTCTGCAAATTGCACTCAGATTCAAACCCAAAGGTGTCCTACTCAATGAACTCTCCAAGCAGAGCCAGTTTAAATCTCTAACATCTTTCTTGCTTTCTTTGAGGTAACTTGGTCTTTGGGTCTCCAGCCACAAAATCTAAGACCCAAGAGGTAGGGAAGATAATGCCAGTATAGGCTCTGGTTTCAGATCAGTTCAGGGTTCCCCTCTCAACTGTACTGCTTTCAGCCGCATGGCTTTAGACAGATTGTCCAACCTCTCTGAGCTTCCATTCTTCATCCATAAAGTGGATACAGCAGTATTTCTTTGCAGAGTTTATGCAAAAATTAACTCAGACATATGTGTCTGAATACCAAGCCCATCACATAGTAGGTTCCCATGAAAAATACCACTCTCTACCCACTCACTAAACTTGAAATCATTGGTAATTTGAAAATCCAAAGATTGCTTATTTTTTCCTAAGTGTTAGCATGTCTTCATTCTTAAATGGGGTTTTACGCATATAAAGTGTTACTATTATCAACTACAGGCTCATTTATTCATTCAGTAAATACTCATTGAGCATCAAAGACGTGCCAAGCTACACAACAAATGCTGTGGCTCAAGAGATAGATGAGGCATATGTCCAGGCCTCAGGGAGTGCAAGTCACTTCTTCACCAAGGCCAAGCAAAAGAGTGAAATCCCATTGCTACTGTCAAGAGAGCCACTGGGGGCCCTACCATCTCTGGACTCATGACTGTTGGTGTTATCACGAGGTTGTCATCTGGCCCCTAAGACAGGGCCACATTCAAGGACTCAAATGCAGTCATTGAACATAGCCTAGAAGTTTGATATATACTTTGTAGCAAAACTGACAACTAAACAGAAAGGGCTTCTGGAACTCATCTGTTACCTAGACAATGTATCACGTCCAAGGTCACTAAGCAATGTTACTGTTAATGTCAGGTGTGTTGGCAGACACCTGAAAATGCTTCCTCTAATGCACTGTTTAGTGGCCATCCACTCATTCATTCATTCTCATTCAACGAGCATTTCTTGAGCATTTACTGTGTGCCAGACGCAATGGCAGATGCTATGGAAACAGAAAATAAATCCATAGCCCCTGTTCATGAAGTGCTCACAATCGAATGAAGCAGATGGACAAGTGAGAAGCAGAGACAGATGGTGCAATGCCACTGGTGCTGTGGGGGGGTTTGGGGGACAGAGAGGCTGCAGGAGTGCAGAGGAGAGCTCTGCACATATGACAGGGGCCATAAGAAAGAGCACAGCAGAGACCAGGAGGTGGGCTGAGTTAGTTTGGGATGTCTTAGTCAGCTCAGGCTGCTGTAATAGACTGGGTGGCATAAACAACAGAATTTGTTTTTCGCAGTTATGGAGGCTGGAAGTTCGAGATCATGGTGCCAGCATGGTTGGGCTCCAGGTTGCAGATGGCTTGGTTCTTGCTGTGCCCTCACATGGCAGAAAGAAAGCTAGCATAAGGGCACTGGTTTCATTCACGAGGGCTCCAATCCCATGACCTAATTACCTCCCACAGCCACTACCTCCAAATACTATTACATTGGGATTAGGGTTTCAACATATGAATTTGGGGGGATACACTACTCAGTCCATTGCATTGCTCAAGCAATGAGGCAGAAAACAAGGAGGCAAATGCCTCCTTCCCCCACCTCCTGTTCTATTCAGGCCCCCAGGGATTTGGGTGGGGCCCTCCCACGTTGGAGAGGACAATCTACTTTACAGAGCCTAGCCAATCACATGCTCGTCTCATCCAGAAACACCCTCACAGACACACCCACACTAATGTTTCACCAAGTATCTGGGCACCCTCTGGCCCAGTCAAGTCGACACATGAAACTAACCATCATGGATGCAGACCAGAGTAAAGGTGCAAGTCCGTAAGACAAGAACCACAACACAGGGCAAGACTGGGATGATTCTCTTTGGCTGCTCAAGAGTATGAATGTAGAGGTTTGGCAGAAGGTAACGCAGAGAAGCAGACAGACGTCAGACCACTCACTTCCTCCAGAGAGCCTGAATGTTTGCTACAATGTAACCAATAATTTTTTAAAACATCTGCATCATGCTTTCATCAGATGGCCTGTGAATGAAAGCCTGGGCGACATTCAGTGGGTGAGCCCTGCCTCCTTGGTTGGACTCTCACCTAGGCATTTGGCACCCACACTATGGGGTGGGACATTTTGCCCACTCTTATGCACTCAGGGTAAATCCAAGAAATGTTTAATGCCTATGTCACCTGTGGCTCATCAAGGACAATTCCCCTGTACCATCTCCTTCCAGGATCCCCTGTACCCCAGGTGGCCACCACTCCCTCCAACCCACCCCATCTGGTCACTGAGCTGATCTGGGGGCCGCCATGGATCTCCTTGTTTGTTGGTCTGGTGACCACTTGAGTTGTCATCACCAGCCTTTGACTTCCCACAAGCCCAGCACAGGGTGAGGAAGGGGCAGAATGTAGGGAAAAGTGCAGGGACTATGGGGCCGGAGTCTGGTTCTCCCACGCACTGTCTAGGTGATGTTGGTGTAAGGCTAGGCAGGTCCCTCGACGACTCCAAAGCTCATTTTTCTCATAGGTAAGGTAGAGATATTAACACCTTCCTGGAGGGCTTGCCAAGAGATGCTACCATCCTGCAAGCTCCTTGGGACAGGGACTTTGTCCCGCTCTCTGCCACAGTGCTAATCCCTGATGACTATCTGGCACATGCAGAAAAAGTCAGTGAAATAGTTATGAGTGTGTGTAAAGTTAGCTCTGAGTAAACGTGTGTGCCTGTGGCCCTGTTCCCTGAAGGAGTGTCTGGTGCCCCAGCAGCGACTCCACCCTGAGGAGAGCAGCAGGGAGAGGAGCACAGAGGACGCTCAGACTCAGACAGTCCCCCAAGGCCACTTTGTTCTCAGTCAACAGGAGATGGTGAGACATGCCCTCCCAGAAGGCCCTCCCTCTCTAACAGAAAACCTTGGACTAGTTCCAGGTGTGGCTGGCAAATTCAGTGCATGTACCAGAAACAAAGCACCTGCCACCACCAGCATGGGTTTGTCCTATGCTTGCATCCGACAGCATTGTGTAGACATACCTTCAACTCTTAGTTTAGCAATTAGACTAAGGTGTGTTGAATGAGTGAATGAGTGATTGAATTTAGTCAAAGAGACATTAGTCAGTTGATTTCATTTCTGCAGGGAAAAAAACAGGAAGCATTGCAATTGTACTCAATTTCTGCATATATGATCTTCTAAGGTAGACTGGAAGTATCTTTCAATGCCATCTTTGACAAGAAACTGAGGCTCAGGGAGGTTACATAGCTAGTAAGTGGCAGAACCGGGCACAGAATCTACAAGTCTGCCTGCACTGAGGACAGAAAAGACTCCAAGTCTTTTCTTCCACTGAGAAAATGGCATTATTCTGGGGCCAATAGTTCTCCATATTGCTTGGATATCACTTTTCCTTTTCTACTTTAAAAGTGACTACAAAGTGGTTTTCTGCCAGCTAAAAGTACTAGCCCCCTGCTCAATAGGAAATCTCTGGTAGGGAGGATCAAGTATTTAAGACCGGGCATTTTTGCCCCTTAGAGTAGAGCTAAGCAGAGAATAAAGATGTGCTATCTTCCTCATGCGTATGCAAGGAGGAGAGTTTGGATCTACATTCTTGTAAACCTGTAGGAGTTGGATAACAAGCATTTCTTAATCCAGTGGCTCAAATTTCAACGAAATAGAACTTTTCTATCTTGCAAGACAGATGTGGTAATTCAAAAATATTATTATGAGGATGCAGAGAAAGGGAAAAGCATAGTTGTATGAACATGGCAATGAAGAGATATCAAACTGTGCACCAGAATACCATGAATTATGAATCTAATAGGACAAGAATTTTTTTCCTCTGGGAAGACAGATGAGTGATGCTAATACTCCTGTGACTGAGGAAAGACAGTGTGTGCCCTGATGTTACAGAAGGAAACACAGACATAAAAATCTAGTATAAGCATTTCTGGGCCAAGACCAAAGTGAAGACAGAAAGGTTACCATTGACAATGTGAGTATAAAAATATCAATCTGCAATATAATTATAAATAAAACGGTTGTTAACTTTTACAATGCCTATATATATTTATGTAATGTCAAAGCTTACACATCACCAATCTTTATATCAACTTTTATATTGGCATTCTGAGAAAAACATCATATTTCCTGGAATTTTTTTGTAAAATAATAGAGAGGCTGTGGCCATAAACATCCTTCAAATGCAGAGATCTCATCTCTGCTTGTGTAAATGGCGTGTGTGCTGTGTACATAGACACGCTAATGAAAACATAAATAACTCACCAGAGACGCCAGAAATGGCTAGAGCAGCATTTCCAATTTGACCTTTAGCAGAAACAGCATGAAAATATTACCACTGCATCCAAATGCTTTGCCCTCCCCAGGTCTGGAAACGTAGGGAAGTAGGACCACATGCCCTGGCCACTTCCCACAGGGTGGTCTGGCTCAAAGAGTGCCTGACCCGGGGTCGAGGAGGCTGCCTGCGAGTCCACACCTGCAACTAACTGGCTTGGTGATTTTTAAGCAAATCAAGCATTTGCTTTATGTCTCCAGGTCTTCACCCATAACAGAGAGATTCGAGCGCACGTATAAGGTGAGACCCAAACTCACACACAAGACCTTTTGAGACCCTAACCAGAAGCTGTGCATTAGAATGAGGTCTATCCCACTCAACAAGGTAACATGAGAGGTTGGCATACTTCCTCCAACGATGAAATTGTCACTACCGTTTGTAGGGCTCACCGGTTGCTATTGTCCTACAGGACATCACCTGCCAGGGAAGCAACCCAGGCTGTATGGGCAATCGGGCCGGGTTTTAATTCCAACCCTGTCAGCTTTGCAACTATAAGCAAGTCACTTAACCTCTCTGAGATGTCACTGCATCATCTATAACATACAAACGGCAGTATCAACCTAATGGTGCTGTTGTGAGGATTAAAAAGCCACAACTAGCACAGTGACTGCTGTGCAGTAGACAACATATGGCGAGTTCTTCCTTCCCATCTGAGTTCATTTACAAGTTGCACAGAGAAATGGCCTCATAGTATCTGCCCAACACATCAGCCAGGCTGGCCAGGGGGATCTGAGCAGACGGTAGATGTGAAGACTCCTTTATCCCACAGACATTCTCTAAGTGTTTGTATATATGAGATACTGTCGTCTGTGCCGATAAATATATTATTTGGATGTAATAATCATTATACTAACACTGGAGAAAGGAAGAGGGCTTTTCTCTGCTCTCCTTGTTTTGCAACCTTGGTCCATAAAGAAGGCAATTTATACACCCCGTCTCCCGTGGAGAAGTGTCCTGTCTCCTCGTCCTCATTTGCTCTTCTCTCTTAGAAGAGTAATGGTAAAACCATGGATCTTTTCTAGAAGTTACTTTTTGTTGGGCATTCTTTAAGGGCTTCACATACCTTAACTGATTGGGTTCTCACAATTGCCTTCAGCAGATGGCATTATTATTATTCCCATTTCATAGACGAAGAAATCAAAGCAGAGGTCTGCCATGTCACGTCTCAGCAGATCCTAAGGCCAGTAAGTGGCCAAGCCAAGAAGTACACAGGGGGAGAAACAGCCGTGTTTGCTTTGTAGACGCCAAGGACACTTGTCCAGCCAGCCTGTGGGCACGGGGACGGAGGCAAGAGGGGGTGGCGGGCCCAGTGGGAAGAGCTGAGTGACGGTGCATCTAGCAGGTGGGCCCAGGAGCATGCACACAGGGCAGCAGAGAGCACAGGGAGGGCCACGCAGAGTATAAATGAGGAGGGTGAGAGGGGGACCTGCCTTTAGGGCTCTGCAACCCTGCCTCTCAGTACACGACGTGGCTTGCAGACAGCCTGGACTCCAGACAACCAGGTTAGCACTCACTCCTGGACGCCACCCCCCAGTGGCTAAACCCCAGTCCCCGCCTGCATTCAGATCCAGCTCTGCCCCTCACCAACCACCAACGGCCAGACTCAGGTGCGGCCTGGGAGCCACACTTTGCTCAACCCTCGACCATGGTCTCCAATCAAGACTTCACCTGAGCTTTGCTCAAGGTTTCTTGAACTTGCCCCAGTTAATAGAGCTCATGTCATTTTCCTTTTCACCGTGTGACACCCTAAGCCCCTAACACAAAACAGTCTGGGGCCTAACAGAGAGGACACTGAGTTTCATGATAATGGCTCACAGGCGCAGTGGTTCTCAGCATGTGACCCTCACACCAGTGGCTTCAGCATCACCTGGGGCTCTCCCTGGCCCCTCCCCAGACCTACTGGGAGAGAAACTCGGGCCTGGGGCCCGGAGTCTGTGCCGCAGCAAGCCCTGCAGGTGGTTCTGATGCGCTTGAGTTTGAGACCTAATCGCAGGGACTCTCACTCAGCCAATAAACTTTACCGGCCTACTAAGTGCTAAAAACAAAGCCTTGACACATTTTCTAGGGTAAAGCCTCGCGGCCCTGCCTCAGCACATACATACATCAATTTCCTTATATAGGAACCAGAGTGGGTTTTGCTAACACAAACATGGCAACAAGCTCAACAAGCTGCCATGAGAAAAATGTCCCAACAGTGTTTTCTCATTACTTGGGATTGCTCCATCACGATTTCTAACAGAAACATCATTTTTTAGAAGTGAAAACACAAGCAGGAAGCATTGCAGCTAAAATAAATCATTGTGCTTCCTCACCTCTTCCCACCTATCGTACCCTAAGTGTGTGTGCACATGCACCCGAGCACACACACACCACACACACACACACACACACCACACACACACACACCCACACACACACGTGACGCTCTGCTGGGACAAGGCCCGAATCCTATCAGTTAAGATAAACCCAGCAGCAGTGAGATCCCAGGGCTAGAATGTAAAAGGAACTCATGCTCAAGTCAGGACAAACAAGAATGACAACAATGCTATTACACACATAATATATTCAATTTTAAAGGACATGTAAATTCCAGCCCGTGGCTTTTTAAGGCCTGAAGAAGACAACGCAAGGCAGCACCCACAGATGGATTCCCCGCGTTTGCACGCCGGTCTTCTACCTCGCCCTGGGCACCTCGTACACACAGAGGACGTGGGTGGAACTCGGCGCACCTGGCCTGGCCCCACATCTTCGCTGTGGGCTCCTCCAGGGCCAGAAGCTCCTCTTCTGCACACTGCTGCTCCGCAGACCCTGGGCAGCGCCACCTCGCACACAAGCCTCTGCCATCTCTGCCTGCAGAGCTTCCTTATTCTCAAGGCCAGCCTGCTCAGCTGTCTCCTTTTCCTTTTGACCTGGAAACTCGGCCTACTTTCCTCTTTTGGCCACTGTCACTGCCTCCACCCACTCCACCCACCGGGAGTATCGGCCCCCAGCCATGCTGAGACCAGCCTCAAAGTCTCCCCGGCTCCTGGCTATTCCCCAAATGAGCCAGAGCGCCAAATACAACGAGAAAACAGACCACAAAGGCCGCCAGCAGAGAGCTTGAGACACACGTGAGATCTCTGCCTCCTGCTTCCAGTCCTGAGAGTGCCACTATTCCTCTCGTCCCCCTGACACCCTCCTTCAAGGAGGGCCACGTGGACCTCTTCTTAGCAGCCATGTCTCAGCTTAATACAGGTCTACTGCTCCTCATCTGCTCTATGGCAGACAGCATGCCAGCATTTAATAGCTATTACCCCTGTAGTCCTTGTGACTACACTGTGAGAAAGATGTTATTATTCCTGTTTAACAGATGAGGAAACTGAGGCCCACAGAGGTGAAGGGACTTCGGCAGCTCAGAAGGGCCTAACACAGTCCACTCTCTACTCGGCTCTCTTGCCCCTTCCTTGCCGCAGACGCGGGTCAGGGCCCTGCAGGAGTTCTTGCCTCAAGTCTCTCTGCCCGGCAGCCCCAGCCTGGGGCCGTCTGTGCCCGAGGCTCTGTTCCTTCCAGGAAGGCTCACCTTAGGCACTGCTCAGCAGGGCCACTGCGATGGCCCCGTCCAGAGGTAGCCAAGGCTCTGAGCCTGGCCCTCCACACTCTCCGAACTCGGTGGTTCTACACGCCCTTTGCCGATGACTCTGACTAACCAGGCTCAACCGCTGCATCTCCTTGTCTCGCCGGCTCCTTGTCCGAAATGCAGAGACAGCAGTGCAGTGCCTTCCTATCCACTTCACAGGCAGGTAGAGGCCCAGAGAGAAAAGGTGTATGTACTAATAACAAAACCATATGTGTATCCTTTAAATTTATACATGTTCCCCCAAAAAAGAAAAGGTGTATGGAAAAGATTGAAAATATTATATAATGCAAATGAGTGTTAAATTAAAGGTTTTGAAGGAATGTCAACCTACAATAGATATCAGATTCCAAAATCAAGACGTGATACAGTCTTCAATGTGGAAACTTCAAACTAGGTGATGAGAACCAGTTCAATGACCAGTTGTCAATGCAGATACGAAAGACCCAAGAGCGTGCACCGTAAGAGACTGATTTTTGAATGACTCTTTCATGAGAGATGGTCCCCCGGAGCTGGGAATCCCGTCCCGCCCGCACGGGGGAGGCAGGGAGAGGTGCCACCCCCTGACCCCAACATGTGAGAAGCTTTGATGTGCACCCCCACAGTAGAGATCACAGCCCGTTCGGCCGGCTGGGCCTGGGCAAGCTGAAGCCGACCGGCAGCAGAGTTCAGGGCTGCGTCCGGGAACCACGTGCCCCTCATCTGAGAGCAGATCAAAGGCGGGCAAGGCTGCTGGCTGCAGATGAGCCTTGATAGAAATGCTGACCCAAGGTTGTCCTAAAACTGATCTTGCCAGGGAGGGACCTCTGCGTGGAGACACACAAGGACGTGCGGGCAGAAGCAGAAGCCAGACAAGATCGGGGCGCCGCCAAAGAACCCGTGAAAGCACCAGCGAGAGGCTCTGCCAGGGCGGCCGTGGGCAGAGCCACCCCCGTGGCATGCGTGGGTACGGGTGCCCCCATCCCCATCCTCCTCCACACCCACGTCTGGCCTGGGGGTCAGACACAGGAGCTGGACAGATGAGAGCCAGGGACAGAGACAAGCTGAACACACCCCTCCCCTGAGCCCCCTCCCAGCGGCTGGGGTGGGACTCTACACCTGAATGAGGAGTGGAGTTCTCACTAACACAGGGGACTGGACATGCTACTTTTGTTAGCTGAGGCTGTGTTTTGCGACTTAAAATGACTAAGGATCTGGTATCTTCTAAGAGACCACAAAAGCCATGAGACCTGCCCAGTTTTCACTGCCCCTTAGCAGATTTAAAGGAATAGGGAGAGATAAAAATAAAGTTGCTTTCATGATTACACTTTATTATTTCTGCTTTCTTAAAATGCCAGCTACAAGGTGCTATTTCTTATCCTGATAGAAGCCACCATGAGCTACCCAGGAACCCCAGCCAGAAGCCTTCCCTCCTGTCCTGTCACCTCCCCTAGTCAGCCCTCGCCGGCGCTGGGTGCCCTGGCCCCCAGTGGCTCCCGGGGCCATCACTTCTCTCCACCATCACTGCCCCTGCACAGTGCAGACCACGTCACCTTGCACCCGCCCGGGACACCCTCTGTCTCTGTCTGGCCTCCCAGTCTCTGAGCTGTCCCTCTCCCACCCGCTCTCCTTATGGCAGCCAGAGCAAGGGTTTTGAAATGTAAAGCCGACATCTCTTTTATGTATAAAACCCTTCTGTGGACCCCTACTGCCTTTTGTATGAGAATTGTCAGGACCCAGCCCTGCCTCCCTCCCAGCCTGATCTCCCCCCGCCCCATCCACTGCCTTCCACCTCCCCCTTCCTGACCGCTGCCCCATGCGGGACCCACCCAAGGGGCTGCTTTCTCTTGACAGTCTTTGCTCCTACTGTGCTCTAAGGCCAACTTCTCGGGCTGCTCCTCCACATGCTGGGACTGGGCCGTGCAACAATCCAGGTGCCCCTTGTTTTCTTTTTTTTTTTTTTTTTTTTTCAGACAGAGTCTCACTTTGTTGCCCAGGCTAGAGTGAGTGCCGTGGCATCAGCCTAGCTCACAGCAACCTCAAACTCCTGGGCTTAAGCAATCCTACTGCCTCAGCCTCCCGAGTAGCTGGGACTACAGGCATGCGCCACCATGCCCAGCTAATTTTTTGCTGTATATATTTTTAGTTGGCCAGATAATTTCTTTCTATTTTTAGTAGAGATGGGGTCTCACTCAGGCTGGTCTCGAACTCCTGACCTTGAGCGATCCACCCGCCTCGGCCTCCCAGAGGGCTAGGATTACAGGCGTGAGCCACCGCGCCCGGCCTGCCCCTTGTTTTCTAACTTCCAAAGCCCTAACCTCCGATTTGCCACTTTTGCACCAACGATTACGGCTTCAATGCCCCAGTGTAAGCCAGAAAGGCTGGCTAAAGCCACACTCTGTAAGGAGAGAGGGGCAGGACTTTTGCCTGGCTAACTAACTACTCAGGTCTCAGTCCAAATGTCACCTCCTCCAAGGGGCCTGCCTTGACATCCCAACACTGGCCTAAGCTGCCTTCCGCATAGTTCCTTAACATGGTCTCACATCTGCATACGCTTATCACCCTGTGTTTACTTGGCAACAAGCTCCTTGAGGACAGGGCTGTGTCCTATTCACAACCAGAGCCTTGACGCCTGTTACTCAACCTTCCAAAACCTCATCTATGTAACAGAACAGTGATGGTCCTATTATATAGATGAGTTATGATTATAAAATGAGAAAATTAGTGTAAATCACTTAGCATTGTATCTGGTATACAGGTAAATCATAAATGCTAGCTATTTATTTTTTGTTATTACTCAACACATTGTTGTTGAAGAGATGAGTCAATGGAGAGATTACTGCCACGTGTCATATTGCGCCTGTGGGCAGAGGCGGGCTGCTGGCTGGCTGACTTGTTGAGCTCCTTTCTGTCCCAATCACTTTCTAGTTTTGAGGCCCATGAGTTACCCAAACACCATCAAGAGTAGAAACTTTAACTCCATCAAGTGGTTGTTGGCCACAGAAACTGACAGATGGGAAATGCCGGCAGCAGGACTTCACTTCTACTCAGCTAGGGACGTCATCCTGCGTGCACGTGACAAGGGTCTACAGCTACACCAGCCTTATCTCGTTCTCGCAGGCCCTGGGTGGCCGGCCAAGTGCTGCTTTGCTCCTGCATTGCAATGAGACTCTCTTTTTTAAATTAGCTGACATGCTCCAAAACGGAGCCTCTTCCTGGTGGACACTCGTTTTCTGCCCCCTTTCCTGTCTCTTTTCTAACTTTTCACCTTCAGCACGACTTGCTCTGTGGGCAGTGAGTCATCTGCCAGCCTGTTCTCCCCTGCCTGGAAACAGGGCTGCCCAAGCCCTCGCTGATGCTGTGGGTGGAAGACAGATGGCTTGAGTGGTTCTGATAACAGTGGCAGGAAAAAAATTATAAAGTTCCTCTAGGGGACAAGAGGGGACTCACTAGATGAGAACCAGCTCAGGATGGTGCATCTCACTGGTGCAGAAAGAAGCCTGGGTCGGGGGCACGTGGGTGGGAAGGGCATCATTTTTTGATCTAAATCCCAGCAGCCCAGGACAGGCGGCAGAGGGTGTACAAGAACACAAACTAGAGCCCTCACTGACCGGGGGTAAGTGTGGGGAACCCAAATAATACCTGGCATTTAACCATCGTCGTTCGATGCTCCTGACAGCCCGGCATGATCGGGGCTACCATTATCCCCATTGTGCTGATGAGGAAATCGAGGCTGAAAGAGGTGACCCCAAAGCCAAGCAGCAAACCAGTGCGTGCTCAGGGACCCAACGCCCGTCCTCTCCCACCAGATCACCACGCATCTGAGCCCCAGAGGAGGAACAGCACAAGACAAAAACTTCAAAACTACCCTCAGAAACCTCAGAATTGCCATGACTAACACAGTTGTGATGAGTTATCAAAGAAACTGCAAGTGTTTGGGACATTCCTTACTTTTAAAATCAATATTAATGACATTGTTCATGTCTCCAAAACCCTGTGGGGGCCACATTCACCTCGTGGCACTGGGCCCATGAGACCACCCCAGGTGTTTTGGCTTCCTAACCTCTAAAGCCCACCCTCAATCTCCCATTACTGTGCAAACCAATGCTCCCATGTTGAAAGAAGCCAGAAAAGTCTGGTTAAAGCCACCACTGTCAGGGTGGGTTGGGGCTGCTCCCTTGGACTGACCCTCTCCCAGCACATGAACCCAGAGAAGCCCTTACCCAAAGGACTCCTGTCTCTGGTATGAGTTGAGTATTCTGAGTCATGAGCCTGTTTGGCCTCCCTGCTGTCTGCAGTGGCAAAGGGAGGAAGTTGCAACTATCTCTCAGCAGAAAGGGCCCCTTGCTCACTGGGATCGGAGCTGCCAAGACGTGGATGCCCCCGTGCTGCCCTTTCACACTCACTGTCATGGGAGCTACACGGACGGCTGCAAAACCAGTCGGACAGGCGGTGAGTCGTGTTTATTATGCTTTGGTGGATACAGTAGACAGCAAGTCACACTCAAACCTACACGGTGAGAGCAGAGAGTAAGCCGTCACTCTCTCTCCTCAGGACACAGTTCACACTCATCAAGCATTTACTCTACGCTGGATATGGGAAGACCATTACTTCTAATTCCACAATATCCCTGCAATAAAAATAGATATTGAACATGTATCAAGACATCGTGTTTTACACCACAAATATACACATGTTTATTGTCAATTTTAAAATATTACTTAATTAAAAAATAAGATTAAAAATAGGTATTACAGTCCCCATTTCACGTATTAGGAAACTAAGGTTCATGGAGGTTAGTTTATTTAAGGTCGCCTATGGAAACTGGGCTTGAAGTCCAGGTGTCTCGCATTCCAAAGCTGGGGGTTTTCCACTGCCTGACGTTAGCCTGCTCACTCAGTATACACTGAATAAATGACTAGCTTAATAGATAACAAGATACACAGGATCTCGGACTAATCATGGTCTCTCCCGTGTAGTAGACACCCTCCCCCAAAAAGGCTAGTAAGTGTTCAGGATAAAGATACATTCCTCAAAAAACAAAAGGTTAAAGTAAAATCACATGGACAGCTACTCCAGTGTTGGGATTTCAAGAGCAGGCTCTGCATTTATATCTCAGGTTTACGCCCACTCATGGCCTGTGTGACTCTGGATAGGTTACTTTACCTCTCTGTGCCTCCCTTTCCGTAACTGTAAGATGGCAATAAAAATAGCACCTGCCTCCTTGGGTTTTTGTGAGGATTCAGTGAACTAGTGCAGGTGCAGCCGCAGAACAAGGGCCGACATGCAGTGGGCCCTCCAAGGCTTTTGCTTCTGCCACCTCTGGGTGGGCCATGAAGGGAAGGGCGGAATGTGGACCCCTGAGGCCAAGAGCAGCATCCTCAGCCCACTGTTGCTACGGGTGGTGACGTCCACCTCCTCCTCTGCCAAAGCCCTGGTTCCTTGGAGGAAGGGTGATTAGTGAGGATCCACGTCGTGTAGGAAGGATGGCCCTACACACCTTGCTAACTGGAGTTTATTTGGGACATGGGATGAGTCTGCACCCAAACACTACAAAATCCCAGCCCCTGGGCCGTGCTGCAGGAGGTGAGAGCAGGACACAAGGCCAGGCAGTGCCCAGGAGCACACAGCACCGGGAGGTCCTGCACACTCCCCTTGGCACCGCAATCCCCCGGCGCTGCCGTGTGGAGGCGAAGTGCGATTCCCCCTTCCAATCCCTTTTCTCAGCTTTGCATGATCCTCTCTCAAAGGCACCTCTTAACCTTGATTTTATTAGCTTCAAAGCTGAGAAAACCCTGATTACAATGGTATAATGATTATCATAACAACACTTTGAGACTATTATTTTTATTTTCTGCTGAACCCAGGAAACATGTTGCAGAGGATGAAGCCCTTGCATACGCATTAGCAAATCCCACAGCTGTGTTGGGGCAGAGGCGGGGCTAGTAGTAGTCGGTAGTGTCCATATGCTACAGATGAGGAAAAAGGCACAAATACAGTCAGGCTCTTAAACTGACTTGCCCAAGACCAGCCAGTGACATTAGTTTAGCAGAACAAGCATCTGAGTCCAGTGTTGCAGAGCCCCCGGCACCCTTGCCAGCAACCACAAGAAAGCTTCAGCTCCTGCCCCACAGCGTCTGGAGGCTCTGAGTCCCAGGAGGGCAGGAGACTGTCCTCCTCTGCAGTTACGGTGCCCAGGATGGGCTTTTCCACGTGGCAGGGTCATGATAAGTCTTTCAGGAATGAATGAATGAATGAATGATGCCCCCGGATTTGCAAGTGATCCAGCTGAGATAAAGCTATCATGATGCAGCAACTGTGTCATTCCTCTACCTGTGGAGCCCACCGAGGAGGCCCATTTCATGTCCCTTTAAGATGATCAAAAGACCATTCCCTGGTTCTAATGTGGTTCCTTCAAATTTTATATGCACAATAATTGCTTTTAAAAATTTATTGCAGGTTACTTCTTCAGCCTTTCCCTTCCACAGCTCCTTTAAAAAATAAATACTGGGAGATTGGTCCCCAATTCACTGTCCCAGACAGTTGTCCATGCTCACTCCATAAATTCAGCTTCTGGTGGGAAAAAAATATGTCAAATTGGCCAACGAGAGTGAATCCTTGCGGTTTTGAAGACGCACCATGAAGCATCCCGCTGCAGGCACAAAATTTCTTTGCACTCTAGTGTTTTATCTTTTAATAATTCATGCAGATTTCCCATTTCAGTTCCTAATATATCTGTGTTTATTTAATATAAAAATAATGATAGATAATACTTGGCAATTAAATTGAGTTTCTCCTCCTCTTCCCCCACCCTCAAAAAATCAAGTCATTTGAGCCTCCAAGACGAGGTGTTGTGTTAACGCTGTGCTTCACACCCTGCCACGCCAGAACGACTTAGCACCCAGGTTTAAGCAGAAGGGACACAGCCAAGTCCAGCCTCCTGTGCATGTCCCAATGGCCCTCTATTCTCTGAACCTCCCCACCTGGCTTCGTCTCTCATTCCTCCCAGCTTTGCACACTGCAGTTTAATTAAACCAAGCTTCTTGCACTTTCCTGAACACACGATTTCTGAGGTTAGCAGCCAGGGATATGTTAACAGAACTGGGCCCAGGCCTGAAGTCCATGGATATGAACAGTTCACCTTGGCCTTGCAGTCCCCTCCCCATGTGAACAGTGTCACTGTGATGTTTAATACACTGTTTATATACAAATGGTTATTTATATATAAATGGCAGATACCCAGAAGCTTTGTGCCTGCTCTAAGGAGGAACGGGGATCCACTGGGAGCCTCTGATCTCCTGCTTCCATGGGTCCAGGCTGCACACACTACTGCCTCTGCCAGCCAGTGCCTATAGTCCTGATGTGAATCTTTGTCGCCATCATCTTCAATTCTGCACATTTTTCTGACCCTTACATTTACCCTTGTAATGCACAAATGAACATTTTGCATTATCATTCTTTTTTTTATGTCATAAAAGCAATGCATGCTCATCTTAGGATATTTAGAAAATACAAAAAAGTAGCAGAACAATCACCTGCCATCCCACCACACAGAGGCAGCCAGTATTAACATTTCGGAGCTTTCTTTTACATCTTTTTTCTCCATATAACTTTACTTAGCTTTAACCATTACACATGATTATTATATATCCCCCCTTTTCACACCACTTTAGAGCATTAGCATTTCTTCATGATAAAAAGTCCTAATTATTCCTAAACACAAGCAATAATTGATATCTCATTTCTAAGCCCAAAATGGGAGTAAGAAAAAGGAGGTAAGTATTAAGGTGCTAAAACTATTTTTCGTGACAGCCAAGCAAACCTAGGAAAAGATTCTCTGACAGTGTGTCCCATTCTCTGCCTCCAGGAAGAGCTCCCTGGCATGGGTCATCTCTGCATGGAGATGAATCCATGCCCTGAAGGTCACCCTGACCATGCCTGAGGGGTAGAACAAGCATCCTGTCTACTCTTCTCATAGGTCCCTGAGCTCAGGTTCTAATCCTTTAAGCAGCTGTGTTGATTTGTTCTAAGTCTTTGAACTCACTTCAGCTACAAAGACCCACAAAGGAATGTAATATTCCCAGAATATACTTCCCATCTGCCCACGGCATTTTTAGCAAAATCTAACATTAACAATGACTGTTCAGCTTGGATTCCCTAGGATTCTTTGATGGTTAGTTTTATGTGTCAACTTGATTGGGCTAAAGGATGCCCAGATAGCTGGTAAAACACTATTTCTGGGTGTGTCTGTGAGGGTGTTTCTGGAGCAGATTAGCATTGTAATTAGTGGACTGAATAAAGAAGATCCACCCGCACCAATGTGAGCAGACACCATCCAGCCCACTGGGGGCCCAGATAGAACAAAAAGGCAGAAGAAGGGTGAATCCTCCCTCTTCTTGAGTGGTGATATCCTTTTTCTCCTACCCTTCGAGATCGCAGCTCCTGGTTTTGGGGCCTTCAGGACCTCAGGACTTACACCGGCATCCCCCACCCACTCCCAGTTTCCAGGCCTTTGGCCTCAGACTGGGAGTTACACTATTGGCTTTCCAGGTTCTCAGGCTTTTGGACTTGGACTAAACTATGCCACTGGCTTTTGTGGTTCTCCAGCCTGCAGATGGCATATCATAGGACTTCCTGACCTCCATAATAACATGAGATAATTCCCATAAAATCTCCTCTTGCATATCTATGTCTAAAGCTATTTATCTATATATTCTATTCGTTCTGTTTCTCCAGAGAACCCTGACTAATACACCTTCCTTTTCTATTTGTGCAGAAGTATTCATTTCCATGATGCTGTTGAAATATCTCAAGGATAAGACTCAAGAAGTCAAGAACCAAATCTTGTCTGTACTGATATCTAATCCAGCTAATTCTAAAAAGGAGAGGCAGAAGAGAGAAAGAGTTGGTAATTATAATGATGATGATGATGATTTGGGACACATGGAGTGATCACTACATGCCCAACATTGTTCTAAGTGCTTTACACATATTACCTTATTTAATCTTTACAACGACCTGTCAATGCCTTGCAGGCAAAACTGCCAGGGACACACCTGCAGTTGAACAAAATGGGACTCACTGATCATTGCAGCACAGGAGAACATACACCATGGGGACTGGGGGGCACCTGCAGGCGAGTGTTAGAAAGGATGGAGAATAGGATTGTGACAGGAGATTTGGAGAAGGGCCCAAAAAGGGGGGACTTGGCTCTCGATTGGACGCTAGCAGGAAGGGGGGTTAATTCTATAACTGGTTAACTTGATAATTCTTATCTAGAAGGTGGAAAGAACAGATGGAGGCTGAAGCTGTAATTAGTAAACAGACAGTGGTCACTTAGCCAGCATGGGAGATAACTTGTCATTTGTGGTTTGAACCTTGTCCTTCTTTTGTCTGTATTTACACAGGATTATGCAGTGATCTTGTCTTTTTCTTGCTCCACCGTGGTCATAGAGTGGCCTTGTCTGATGTTGGTGTTTTCTGACATTGTTTATGTTCATCAGAAGGACTCCAAGGCCCAGCGGTGAGTGCCAGGCGAGCTCCTGCCTCTCAGGGGCTGTTTTTTTCTTCCTGATCTTACTAATAGATGCTATTATTGTATTTATATTAAGATAGAGAAACCAAGCGTTAGATAGGCTAAGAAATTTGCCCAGGTTCACAGAGCTAAAAAGTGGCAAAACTTGAACATAGGTCTGACTCAAAGCCAAAATGCTGTTAACACTCATACTAAACTTCATCTTCATGTAGTGATTTTTATCCTGTTTTATTTTATTTTGGGATAGGTAATGCATGGAACATGGTGCAAAATTCCAAGTGTGACAAGGGCACCTAGTGGAAAGCGAGTTTCCCCACCTCTCCAAGCACCCCTTCCCCTCCCAGGAGGCCGTGCGGCCCATTTCATCAGGACTCGTGCAGGGCAGGGTTTGCAGAGTGTGGGTGGAGCAAATCCATCTCGAAGATCACATTGGGAGAAGCAGCCGCTCACTTATGATTTAACAAATCACTTGCTCTTATCCTGCTCTTCCAAAAACCCTTTCACGGAGTTTCGGTAATTCAACAAATATTAACTAAATAAATAGTATTTTTGAAACACTGTGCTCAGCACCATGGAAACAAACAACGAACCAAACAAGTTGCTTGCCCTTGAGGGGCTCCCAGGCCAGCGGGGAGGACGGCCTGGCTGACTGTGCCGCGGTCGGGGGGATGCGAAGGGACAGGCGACCTTGCCACGGACGGCGGGAACGGTCGATGGAGGAGGAAGCACCCGCCGATCCTGACGGCGGCTGGGATTTACCAGGCGGACAGCGGGGAGCTGCAGGGAGAGGAGCCAGTGTGAGCGATGGCACGGAGGTCGTGGCGCACACAGGAGCTTGCCCAGGGCTCTGAGTGGCCGCAGCACAAGATGCCGGAGCAGGAGGCAGGAGAAGTGACTGGAAAAGTAACCAAGGGTCTTGCCCTGAGGAGCCTCCTGCAAGAAACCAAAGAGAATGTTGTCAGAGTTAAATAAGACAGACAATGCGGAAAGGATTCGAAAAGTTTAAAATACTCGGCGAATGTGATGAATTAAATGGGTCACTAGTTCCTGCTCTCCCGACTGTCATCGGTCATTGCCCTTCTCTGAAGATGCTGCTTCTAATGGCGGTTACCACTTGGGAGGGCACTGACTGCGGACAGAGGTTACAGAGGCCACTAAAGGAAAGATGGTGACCAGCTGTGCCCTTGACACCTCACTCAGACGCGCAGGACACCCCCACCCGAGGGCCCCGTTAGCAAGCACCACTCGGAATTCTCTGGCGTCCAGGCTCCATCAAAAGTGCATCTTGAATAAATTGTGTTTGAGAAAGAAGGTCTAAGGGTCATATAATCCTTTCCCACCTCAAAGCATTCTGAGTGTGGCCTTTGTGACAAGTCAGACTGCTGGAATTTGTATTTCTGGACCGCATTAGCAAGGCCCGTGCGGAACCTTCCCCGGCTGGCCATGCTGCTGCAAGGTTCTCAGCCGCATCTGGGGACCTGTCCAGGCAGCGGCTGTGTACAGAAGGCGGTTCTAATGTGCATCCAGGGCTGAGTATCTCCTTAAAGAACAAAACTTGGGGATTTTCATCAAGGTCTTAATGCAAACTACCATCTCTAAATTGATTCCTCCCTAGATTATAGAAATGTTTGTTATCCATGTAGCTTTGCAGCATAAAGATCCTTCTAATACAGATTCGTATAACAAAACTCTGTAACCCATCAAGGGTTTTCTGTCCTGATTTCCAGGAAGCTAAATTTGACACCATAAGGGTACAGGCTAAGAGTCCAATAGTGCCACTTACTATCTAAGTGACCTTAGACAAGCGTTTACATCTCTCTGAGCCTCAGTTTGCTCATCCAAGAAATAGGGATGATAATAAAAATGCCTGGTGTTATAGTTAGAACTACATGTAAATGTAAACATAAACGTACAGAAGAGCCTGGTGCCTAACACATACAATCAATGTATTTTATTAATAAAAAGTGGTTGGCTTGGCCTATTGATTTGATAGTTACTCATTTGTAAAATAGAAATTACGCACAGCATTTTAAGCCCCAGTGCACAGTAAGTGCTCATAAATGTTCATTGTTGCCCAATAAATAATTTCCCCTTTTAAAAATAGGCTTTCTTACTTCGAGGTCTCCTCTAAGTAAGAAACAGATACAAAAAATTATACAAAGCTTTCAACGTCTTTGCTGATCAGCTCTGATGTGTCAAATACTGTGGGACCGACTCAGGCTGATATGGATAAACAAGATCTCGTTTCCGCCCAAGGATCTCATAGTTCAGAGGGAGAGACCGACCCGCAGACACCTCACTGCAGGATGGTGTCCCACAGGCTCCTGACAGAGCCACCATCGGGGACAGAATCTTGCACCAGACGGACTGAGTGCCTGAGAGGTGGGGTCTCCTTATCAGGGAGCAGAGGGGATGGCTGGCCACAAAGACCCTCTTACGAGAAGCTATCTGTGGTTGAAGCTCTAACACTTCAGCACTCTTTCCTTCCTAAGAAAAATAGGGACAATCTATTAAGGTTTACGTCCATAGTTAGCTGCATGTCACAGTTACCGTGTGTCAGGGCTGGGGTGAACCTGGATATCCTAAGGCCAACCTCTCTGGATGAAGGACTAGGAAGGAAAAGTGGTTTGTTGAAGGTCCCACAGCCAATCAGTGACCAAGCTGGCCCGTGAACTTAGGTCTCCTAACTCCCACAGCTATTTCTTACGCACCGCAGGAAGGCCTCTGAGTCTAATTATCAGAGAATCCCTGTTGCAGTGCTCAGCACGCGACAGGGAATTGGTCAAAGGGAGATGCTCTGGGACCCAGGAGAGATGGTCCCGTGCCAGGAGATCTCCGGTAAAGCCGCGTGCAGCTGTGGGCGTCAGGACGGCGGCCGGGCTGTGGAGGGGGGAGGGGAAGGGGAGTGTTCCAAGGAAAGTCAGGAAGTTTTGCTAATTGCATACTCAGGGGCTGGTGGGAACAGCCCCACCTCCAAGACAGCTTCCCCTTGTCAAAGTCTTATGCAGAGACCGCCGAATATCCACTGAAAGCCACCCACACCATTGAAAACCCCATGCCATGTGCAGTTTTAAGCAAAGGTGCCGTAACACAGCACCACCAATGATACAGCTGTTGGATTTTTACAATTATATCTCACCTCTGCCTGTTGTCATAGTGTAAGGGTCAACTCCAGCGCGTGGGACTAACCCAGGCTCCACCTTTTTTTGCAAATAAAGTTTTACTGGGACACAACCATGTCTATTCATCCACCTGTGGTGTATGACTGCTCTAGTTCCAACAGAGGCCACAGGGCCTGAAAAGCCAAAAATATTTACTATTTGGCCCTTTGAGAAAAAGTTTGCCAGCCCCTGGTACAGTGCCAGTGTGATCCTAGAGTAGCAGGTTTCTAATAGAAAAGGCATGTGCTGTTGTCTAAATCCCGTCTTTTCCTATGAATTCCAATCAAAGCTTCATTTCAAGTTCCCCACATTCACCAAGCTTGGGCCTGACGGGGTCCCGGGAGTTTGGCGGGAGGTGTTCGGCTGCAGGCTGCAGGCTTGCCCCCGCTTCCTGGTGCGTCTCCACCCCCTTCCCAGTCCCAAGCATCCAGGAAACGGCCCCACCTTCCAGGTCCAGCCAGACATCACCACTGTCCTGCAGCCTTGCCGTGTCCCATCCCCCCACACTCCTGCCAGAGTCAAGCGTTCCTCTAGCTGTGCACGCAAAGCGTGCAACACAGCACTGCTATGGCCCCTCCGTACTGCACTGCTATGTGTAGCCCCCATCTATAGCCGCCTTTGGGAAAGGGATCGTGTCTTATCCATCATCTTCATGCCTAGCAGAGGTCCTGGCAAGTAGGAAATTAAGTTGAGGTCAGTTTGAAAGGAAAGGCATCTAGATATCATCCCATCAGATTCTTTCATTTTACAAATGAGGAAACTGAGGCCCAATGTCACAAGACTGGCAGCAGCAGAGCCCTCTCGAGGGGCTCCCTCCACTGAGTCGGACGCTCATTCTGGGGCACCACACGTTCAGGTAAAACAGCAGTCATTCATGAACGGTGTCATTATTTTCAAGGTAGCAGCAATAGGAATCTTCTCCTAAAGTGACACATCCATCCCCAGTCCCAGCAACCAAATGGCAGCCCTGGTCTCCTGACAGCAATGACAGGAGACAACACACTGCCACCACCCAAGTGCCTGTGCCCATGATGGACCAGTGGGCTGCAAAATTAAACTCCTCTCTTTAGAGGCCATTTGTTTGTTAAGGAAGAGAATAAATAAGCTAACCTCATGGCCAGTTAAAAAAAAATGCACCCAGACACAGACTTTATTTCACTCTTCCAGGCCAGTGGAGGAAAATGAGCTTTGTAATTGAAATTGTAATGGGATGAGTTGGCCGTGGGGGCTGAGGACAGGATGTTCTCGGAGGTGGTGTCATGAGAGGTGATGTGCAACCGTCATCGATGAGTTGGCAGCTCAGATGTCTCTGTGAAGGAGCAAGAGGAAAGCATGCTGGATACAGGGTCGGGGCTGGGGCACAGAAGTGGTCTGGACTCCAGAGTGCACTGTGGGACTGGGCCACAGTGGGATCGTTTTGTATCAGTTACAAGGTGTGACCATCCTTTGTCACATCTTTGTCTGCATTCTCCGTTCTTCTGGAGCCGGGCTGCATCTCTCCTGCCCCTGACAAGCCTGCCTGTATGCCTCACCTTGGCTCCTCCTGGATACGAGGTCGTGAAGCCGGGGTCATGTTTATTCTCTGGCTACATGTTTATTAAGAGCTCTCTCTGTGCCCGGCACCAGGCTGGGGGTCCCCTGGTGAGTGAGGCCGACAGTTTCTGCCGTCAGAGCATTTGCAAGGTGCAACCCCTACAGGCTCCTGTCAGTTCCTATGGAAGAATTTCAGGACCAGTTGGAGGCAAAGGACACTGTGGAAGACACCCCTCAAATTATCCGGCATAGGTGCCAGCCGTGTAGCATACACAGAGAACTTGCCTTAAAGGCCAAGAGGCATGAAAACCAGCGTCCTCCTACCAGCTCGCAGACCTCGGTTTACTCACATTGCAACGTCTTCCCTGAGAAACGCACGTAACAGCAACTTGGGAGCTAGAGGAGAGGACGAAAGAAGCTACCATGTGCCGGAGCTCAGCACAGAGCCTGAGCAGAGCACTGTTGCCCCATGGAGGCGGAGGGGTCCGAGAGAAGACCCTGCAGCACCTGCCACCCTGATGCATCAGTCAGGGAGACTGTGAGGGCAGGGACTGCAGCTCCATCAGCCTCTGCCCTAGCACCTCGCAAGGGCTGGGCACACAGCACGCTCTCATTTCTTTCTGTTTATTTCAAATGAACTTGAGTTTTGAGGAGAATATAAATCCCTGCCTTTCCCGTCTTTTGAAAGACAACAGGCCCCCACGCATCACGCCCTGCTCTCCAACTTCCCGTCTCCCGGCACGGCCAGCCCCACCTCTCAGCATGGGCAGAAGGCACGTGAACTCTCCTTTCTTGGGTAAAATGAATTAATGTGGGAAAGCTCAGGCTTTGGAATCAGACCACCCTAGGTTTGAAGTCCCAGCTGTAGCACTTCCCTGACCCTAGATCTACATAACCTCCTTGTGCCTCAGTTTTCTCACCCATGAAATGCACATCACGACAGCGCCCACTCTCACAGGGTCACTGCAAGGACGAAATGACTTGACGTGTGTGAGAAGCTTAGCACGTGTCTGGCACACGGAGACACTCAGCAAATGCTGCCCACTGACACTGCAGCGCCTGCCGTTGTCGTCATCATCATTAACTTCTCTTTTACCGAGAAATGACTAGCTCCACCTAGGGTGGAGTGCTGTGATAAGCCAGCAGTATGTGAGGCCCCTCACACAGTGCTCGGCGCCTAGCGGGCGTTGGGTAAATGCTGGGTGCCCGCCTGCAAACAAGCACCAGGTAATCCCCAATATTCGTGTGCACTCTTGGTGGGAAACGCCAGGAGGAGTGTGGCTGTGCGGACGTCAGCACAGGCAGGCCGGCATCCGAGGGACGACGTGCAGACAGGCCTGGGATGTAATTTAATCGATCCAACAGGGACCCCTGCTGCCTCTGGGCTTTCCTCCTGCCCTTCCCCTGCTCAGAGACCTGCGGAGCCTTCTCAGGCCCTACAGGACATAAATCCTGCCTCATCTTCAGCCCCTGTCCTCAGCCACCCTCAACACCTTGGCCAACTGTCCCTGCTCCCTGCAAATGGGGCAGGAACAGCCGAATCATTTCAATCAATAAGTGGCTTATTTGCTCTTTACTTGATTGTTTAGGGAATAAAGCACAGTTGTCCGGGCCTTGTATGTAAATGCAACCCTCACCTTTATTCATATCTACTGTAGCCTTCACTTGCCAAATTTTTCTTCTCCTAAATAAATAATACAATAGTAACCACAGTATCACTTATTTGTATTTGCCATGTACCAAGCACTGTGTGCCCATTATGTCATTAAACTCTCATAAGAAGCCAATAAGTAAATATTATACCATCTCTTTGGGGAGATAGGAACTGACACACAGAGAGGTTAAGTGACTTGCCCAAGTTCACACAGCTACCAAGTCAGTGGAGGAGCCAAAATTTCAACCTGAACACTCTGACTCCAGGAATCTCTCACCTGGGGGCTCTCTGCCTTTGTAATAAAGAAACCGAGGCTGTGCCCATCCTGCTACCACCTGCCACATCACGCAGGTGTAAGTGGTGGAGCTGGGACGCGCACTCAGGGCTGCCCACTCCAACCCCACCCTCTACACACGCAGCCTCGGTTCTCCCTGATAACCTGTGATATTTCTGGCAGCTCCAGCCGGGCTGCAAGGCAGCAGAGGTGCATTCCGAGGTGGACATACAGACGCACGACGCTTCTCTGTTTGCCACCTGGTCCGTGAGGCTGGTGGCTGCGCCAGGGGAGGGCACTGCTTTGGGCTTATATCCAGGCGAGGAGGAGGATGTTCCAGGGCTTCCACCCAGCCCTTCCGGCTGTAGCAGCCCCACTCCACAGGCCAGGGGCCAACGTGGAGATTCTGATAATATCTATTCAAATAATACCCTCGGGAACCGAGGAATAAGCACAGGGTAGGTCCATGAGTCTTACTGGTAGACCAGTGTTTGGGGGTCCCCAGGAATTAGCGTCCATAAAGGGCCGGCACTGAGTAATCCTCAAGAGGTCTGGGCTTTTCCCTTCCCATTTACCTGTGCAGTCACCCTCGTGAACGGACACAGGACCCTTTGGCGACAGCTTCGAGGAAGATTCACGGGATGTACTCGTGGCAATGCTGAGAGATCCTTCCTCGGTAAGACTCAACCTCTTCCTCAGTCAAGGGGCTCGGGGGCTGTGAACCGACGTAGGTCTGAAAATCGGGTGAAAAGCATCGACTCTGCGTTGTGGTGACTCCAGTTAGGTTTCTGGCCAACAGACCCGGAGTTTCCCCTGCTGTGTAGATCGAGCACGATCTCAGTAGCTGCCCATCTCTTGCTTTCCTAGGGACAACATCACTGCTAAAGGTCACCGCAGGCCAACACATCCAGGTTCCCAGCTGGTTCCTGCTGCCCGTTTGACAAAGGCGCTCACCTGGGCTCTGCACAGCCATGCCATGTGGCTGTGCCACTCCTGGATCCCATTTTCCCCCTTGAAGTCAGGGTTTCTGTCCAGGTGGTGGCACCTTCACCGTCATCCCGGGCACCAGAGGCAGCCACCACGGAGCTTCCCGAGGCTACTGATGCGTTTCCCAAGGCCTCCGTGAAAGGGCTGTCCCCTGGGCCCCCTCAGGAGCTGTAGAGGAGGGACACGGGATTGCAGCGAGCTCATGATGAACCCATTCCAACATCCCAACCTCCCTAAGCCTTCGGATTACTTCCTTGTATCCTGCTGGAACGGTTCTGGCATCTCAGCCTCATTTAAATAGGCAACAGTATGTATAGTTTTTAGTTTTATTCAACCAATCATGCAAGCTATTAGATCCACTTCCAGGTGCACAAGCTATTAATAACACATTAAATCTAAAATCTCTAATAAGTACACCCCCATATCAATAAATTCCCTCCAACTTGTCATTAAACATCTTTCCCCTTTTTCTAAAATCTTTAGACGTCATTTCCACATATTCCCAGGTTTCTGCTGGATATAGATTAGCCAAATTTTGTGATGACTTTGGAATATAAGCTATCTTCTGCTTGCTCAGACTCCATGGCTGCTCCCTTTACACTGAGATCTGACCCTGATTACGCATGTGTATTAGTTTCTATCGCCTCCATAACAAATTAGCACAAACCTGGTAGCTTAAAGTAACACAAAGTTACTTCCTTTCAATTTAGTAGGTCAGAATCCAGCACGGGTCCCCCTGAGCTAAAATCAAGGTATCAGCAGGAGTCGTTTCTGGAGTCCCCAGGGGGGAATCCATGATATTCGCTGGCCAGTCCAGCCGCTAGGAGCTGCCTGCGTGCCTGGACCCGGGCCCCTGCCTGCATGCTCGGAGCAGCAGCACTGCCTCTCTCTAACCAATCTTCCCCGGTGCACCTCTCTCTGACTCTCTTCTGCCTTTTTCTTCCTCTTTTAAGGACACTTGTGATTACACTGGGCCCACCCAGGAGGTCTAAGACCACCTCCCCATCTCAAGGTCCTTAACGCAATCGTATTTGCCACATTCCTCTTGTCATGCAAAGTAACACATGCACAGATTATGCAGACGAGGACGTAGACATCTCTGAAGGGCACTATTCTGCCTACCACGGTGCAGACCACCTCCGAGCAATAAATGGACGCTGATGTGGGACTTGAGGGGAATGAGGCTTCCGCTCAGATGGTACCTGGACCAGGAGAGGTCCTTGCAGGTCCCCGTGCAAAGGGACGCTAATCCCCTCAGGCCAGCAAGGGAGGCTCAGGGATCCCGAGGTTCAGAATTCTCATCTTTGTCTGAGCCCTCAAGCAAGATGGATCCTGCAGATATAAGAAATAAGATATTATTTTAAAGCTTCCATAACTGCTCTCCAGTTTCTGACCCTGACGTGAGCAGAGGGTGTAGAGTCCTGAGCTTGCTGGTTTCTGTCAGCACACTCAGAAGCAGCCACCACACCCAGTCCTTGCAGTCATCGCTGCTGCCAAAGCCATTGAGTACAGTGGCCGCGTGACCCCCGGGCTTCACAGGTGCCTCAACAGAACCAACACAGGGGGCAATCCAGGTAAGTGTCAGCACGGCATTGCAGTGAAGGATGCCACCAAACCAATTCCAAGATCTCCTGCTTGAGAATCTGTTTCCCGGGACAACTCTTGATACCACATCCCATATCAGTTAGGGTCAGGTCAGAAAAACAGAAATCACACTATGGATTTCAACAGAGAGAACGTAATAGCATGGAAGTCATTACTCATAAGAGTGTTGGAGAACTAAAAATGTAAAAAGAGATGTTGGGGTCCTGAGGCTGCCCACCCAGGTTTGGTGACTCACCAGGAGGACTCACAGGATGCAAATACAATCGGCAAAGGGAAAGGTGCCCGGGGCAAAGGCCGGGGAAACGGGCAAGAGCTTCCGGGGTCTTTCCCCAGTGGAGTCACGCAGGATGCACTTACCTCCCCAGCATCAAACTGTGGCAACACGCGTGCAACGTTGTCCACCGGGGAAGCTTGTTAGAGACTAGGTGCCAGGGTCTCTGTTGAGTGCTAGTCACCTTCCATCTAGCACATCCCAGAACTCCAGGAGGAAAGCAGCTGCTCAGCATAAGCCATATGGTTTGCACAAAGAGCTCCGGCACAATGAGCCACTCTGTTTGGGGAATGATGGAGACCCTCCTGAAATCCAAGTTCGCAGACACTACCCAAGAGCCAACTTTGCAAGCAGGCCTTTCTAAGAAGAGCAGCCAGGCGTGCTGTGTTAACTCTTTCCTGCCCAAAAGGGCATGCAGATGCAGACAGAGCACAGACCAGTAACTGCAGGAAGCAGCTATCACCTCTAGAGCGGGATAGGCAAAAGAAAGAGGTTGAAGTCATCAGAACCTGGCAGTACATAAGAAAAGTCCCCACCAAGCTGACACCCGTCCCGCGGAGGGGAGGGAGCTGTCCAGCTGCTGCTGGTGGCTGTAAGGGGCCAGGCCAGGCTAGTTCTGGGAGTGTGGAGCGGAGATGGAAGCCAGAGCCACTGCGAGGGATGGCAGGTGAAGGGGCCTCGCTGGGTGCTCACTGGGTGCTCACAGGAGCAGGAAGCACAGGGGACAGAGCAAGGCCCTAGATGCCCCCTGCACAGAGCCTAACAGGGAGCAGCTGGCAGCGCAGAAATACAGTTTGCAGAGGCGCAGCCCCAGGACCACAGAGCCAAGAGGGTTTGGAGCAGGAGACACCAGCTGGCTCACTGGCACACGTGCTACGTGCCAGGCCTCCGCCAAGAGCTTTCCTGCCTCATCTTCGTTAATTGAATCTTTACCACAAACCAGAGAGGTAGGTCTTCTTATCCCCATTTTAAAAGGAAGACATGGAGGCTCCGAGGCGTTCAGTACATCTCCCAGTGTCACCTTATGTCCAGCGCTGATGACACTGTCAATCCAGCTGGAAGAGCATTTGCAGGGAAGACACAGCAGAGCAGGAAGGGGAGGAAAGTCAGCCTAAACGACCGAGACGGCCGCTGGGCCTCAAAGTGCTGGTCACTCCCTGGGTCCCACCGAAGCAGAGGCGAGCAGACTCGCTCCTCACCACTTCCACCACGTGGCCACCTCCCTGCTGCTGCCCAGCCGCCACAGGCACGGCTGCCACCACGAACCCCAGGTCCCTCCAGCGGGAGCAAACCACTGCCATGGGCTGGGTTCCGCATGTGCTTCTTGTGGGTCACAGCAAGAGAAGCAAACCAGACAGAAGACAATCCCAAACCACTCTGTCCTGGACAGGGTCCTCGAAGTCTTTGAAAAACGTTTAGGGAGCATTTTCTATGTTCTTCCGTCTCCAAGGGGAGGCTGAGTATTCCTACAAGCGGTGCCCAAAGCCCTCTGGCCCGGGCTGGAGGGGGGCACGCCCTGTCCTCCAAAGACCCCCACCCACTCCTACCGAGTGGGCTGTAAAACCGTGACCACTATGCACAAGCACACAACAGGCCAGCCACGCTGAGGAGACACAGCATCTGCAAAACAGCCGCCCTGGGCAACAGATGCCGAAAGTATCAGCAGCGATCTGTTATTCTTACAAGCGGCAGCAGGGCTCCCAACAGGCCTAGAACAACAAAATTAATGGGTTGGAAAGAAAGAATCTAATGCAGGAGCTCTCACAACTCCCAGACGAGCTGAATCACTGTGCACATCCAGTAAGTCACAGCGCGGGTTTGCAGTGGCCGGGACTGCACTGGGGCTGGGGGAGGACACGGGAGGGACGAGGGCCGGGTGGGGGGACAGCAGGTCACTGCCGCCCGCTTCGCCAAGAAAGCAAAACACCACTTGCACGAAAAGCTTCTTTGAACTTCAGTAAAACAAATGCTATTTACACAAACAGCCTCCAAAAAATAAACTCCATAATGAGAGAGCAAAGAGGCAGAAGTCTACCCAGTTCCCTCACAGGATGGTTAAATCATTTTTTATTGAATTCAAGTTTCATGGCCCATTAGAGGCCTGGAGAGAGAGTGCTCAGGGATGCTTTTGGACTAATGAGTGTTTTGCAAATTGTTTTCCTAAGAGATTCGTTGTCCTTTTTTTTTTTCCTGAGAATTGTAAGAACCTTTGGTTCACGATACGGTTTTGCATTTGAAAAATTACAGCAACTATTTTAACTGAGCCTAATTTATTTCCGTTATTAGGAGATGTTGGTGTTTTGCATCTTCCTAATATGTTTTTGACACTGATATCTGATGCCATCATCCATCAGAATACCACAGCCTCCTACACTTGTCGTTCCACATTTATCAGATACCCCCTGACCAGTGTTCTCTCACCTCCTCCACAAAGACGTGAGCTGCCTCGGTGGACTGAGCAAGCCAAGGAAACAGAACCTACAGACAGTCCTATGCCACACACCAGCTCCTTCCCTCAGATGTCTCAGAGCAGAGGCGGGTTGGGGAGGGACAGCCAGCATCCTCCATGAGCCCTCTTCCCGGCCAGATGCTGGGGACCCCCCTGCACCAGACCATCCCACCCCAGACGGGGACAGGTCTGGCTAGCTAGGGGCCTCCCTGGAGCGTTTCCTCTAGAGCTACCGGAAAAGTATTCGTTCTTCTGTTGGGATCAGCAAGCTGATGAGACGTGGCCAGGTAAAGCTATCTTGCTCACCTCAGGAAAAGAACCTGCTGTAGGCAGGAGACAGACACGTGGAAATTTCACTGCCAGGCTTCTCAGTCATGGGAGCCAATAAATTGTCTGAAGTGCTCGTTAGCCTGGCCTGGGTTTGTCACTTCCAGTGGAGGAGCCCGTGGCATCTACAGCTGGAAGTCAACCCATCAGCAACTATTTATTGAGTGCTTTCCAGGGCGAGCACTGTTGTACGTTCTGGGAATACTGCCAGGGTCAACACAGACATGCTGGACTCTAAGCAGGTACGTTCTCCGGCGCAGAGACAGACAAATGAACAAATAAACGTATATAATGGCAAGTGACACCACACGCCCTGGGGAAACATCATAGCACAGCATGGAAGGAGGGGGCACCGTGAGACTTCCCTGCTTCAAAATCACCCCTAGGTGTTGAAGAAGTCAGTCTGTGGACTTCCAGGGAAAATATGGTGTGGGATTGGTTAGAAGTAGGAGAAAAATGGTGGGAAGGGGAAAAAGCCAGCACAGGCTTTGAGAGCCGTATGAAGTAAATAATTTGGCTTCTGCCCTCCAGGCAGGGGCAGCCATCGGACTGGCTGGGGGAAAGGTGTGGGTAGGAAGGTCACCGCAGCTGGAGCAGCTTATGGCAGAGCGAGGGGAGGGCGGAGCAGCCCTGGGGACAGCCGCTGTGCTCATCACGGTAGAGATGGGGCCTGGGACCTGGCAGTGCGGGCTGACCTGGACACTGGCTGGTGGAAGTATCACCAGAAGGACTTAATGGGCGACCCGTGCAGTAGGGAGAGCGGGCGAGGAGGTAGCTCAGGTTTCCCACTGTGCAAGAGGCTGATGGGGAGGAGATTTTCCCTGAAATAAATCACAGTCTGAAAAGAGGTTTATAGGGGCCATAAGAGATGCAGATTTGATAACACTGAATTTAAAAGTAAGGGACCATCCCAAAACAGATACTTAGGATGCAGCTGGATTTACCCAATCTTTGCTTAATGAGTAAAGATGGAGCCTCAGAACCCTGTGTTTCCAGGAATACCCAGCTCCCACATCACCCATCAAAGGAGAAAAGGAGTGAAGAGGACTCCACCCAGCTCCACGCAGCACAGAGAGAGCCCTACCCCCCCTCCTTCCCCCTGACACTCAGCCACCAGCACCCCGGCACCCACCCAAGCAGCCTCCTGTGTAACCAGCGTCTCCCAGCCACCTGCAGTGCTAGACTTCTCTCCCAGTGTCCTGTCCAGCATTCTGCATCTGTAGGCTGAGTCCATCTCCCACCCCTTACAACTCCCAGTGTGCTCTCGAACCTCTGGCCAGTATTCAGCAAAATCTTCCATATTCTCCCATTTTTTCTGAATGTTTCCTTCTCTTCTTTGTCCAGCGACTCTCCAGTGCTGGTGGGACTTACATTCGCTGATCCGGTAGACTGCCTGGTCGCTGTCCCTCAGCCACCTTGGGCCTCTTGTCAGGGCTCCCTGCACACACCACGCCCCCACGGTCCTCGCCCTTGTTTCCCTTCATCGTTTTTGCCTAGAAAACCCTGGTCCCAGCTCAATCCTTTTGTCTACATCTCTGCACCCAACTCCTGGGAGCCGGCTGGACATGGCCAGCTGGGACACACAGACCGGTCTCACTTTAAACTCGTCATGGCTGCTGCCTGGCCAGGTCACTGCGCTCCCTAGTCCTTCCACCCTCCCGGTGACTCAGACGACGGCTTCACGCACGACCCCCCCCCTCCACGTACCTCCTCCTCCTCTGCTGTGCGGGACCTGCACGGGCTCCCCCCGCCACCCACTTCTGTGCCCGTGTGCTCCCTGTTCCTGGGGGTCTGGGCTCCTGCCACGGCTGCTCTTCTGACGTTGCACCTGACCACAGCCCCTCGCACCCTCCCAAAGACACTGTCCTCCAGTCCCCTCCCCTCGCTCCAATGCCAGCCATTGTTCTACTCTGTACTGGATCGTGTCTATCAGTACACAGACGTGGTGTTACCTCCCCCACCTGAAGAAAACAAACAAAAAAACCCTTTGACTCTATATCCACCTTTAGCTGTCTTCAACTTTTCTACTTCCCTTTACAGCAAGAACCTTTGAAAGAGTTGTTTGTACCTAAGCCATTTCCTCTCTCGCTATGCTGTTGAACACACTCCAGATGGGCTTCTGTCCCAGTGCTCCACTGGAACTGCCCCTGTCCAGGGCACAAGTGACCTCCACGTCACTCAACCCAGTGATCAAGTCAAGGCCTCATCTTACCTGATCTTTCAGGCCTATTTGAAACAATTTCTCCTCCTTCTTAGAACACTTGCTTTGCCCGCTTCCAGGAAAGTGCTCTCTCTCGGTCCTCCTCCCTCCCTGGCTGTCCTCCCAGCTCCCAGAGCTCTGTCCACAGACCTCTCTTTCTATCTACACCCCACCCTAAGTGGTCACCTCCAGCCTCACCACTTCAAATACCACTCATAATGCTTTTATCTCTCCAATGTATACTACCAGCTCAATCTCTCTTTTGAACTCCAAATCTGAGTATCTACCTGCCATGGGACTTCTTCATCCGAGTGTCTAATGGGTTTCCAACCCAAATATCAGCGTCCGTTTGCCTACCTCTACCTGTTTCTCCTGTAGCCTTCCTCTTCTTAGAGAGCAGCATTTCCATCCTACCAGGTGCTGCTGCCAACATCATAGTTATCCTACACTGCTCACTGTCTCTAACATCCCATATCTAATCCACCGACAATTTCTGTTGGATCTACCTTCAGAGTTGTCTGGAATCCACCCACCATCCCCCCACAGCTCTCCTGGTCCAAGGTCCGAGAGTGGTATCTCAAGCCTGGGTTGATGCAGGAAGCTGCTCACTCAGCTTCTGGCTTCTCCTTTGTGCCCTGAGGTCTGCTCCCCACGACTGCCAGAGGGATCACATCTCTCAGTCCTTCCCACGGACCCCACAACATAAGCCAATTCCTGACTGTGCCCCATGGGGCCACAGACTAACTCTGTGACCATCTTTCCTGCAACGTTCCTGTCACGCCATCTGTTTCAACCACATTGCCTCTTGGTGTTCTGCAAACACGCCAAGTACATTCCTGCCTCAGGCCCTTCCATTTGCTGCCCCTCCTGTCCAGGGGGCTCCTCCCAGACCCCTGCCTCAGCCTGTCACTTCCCTCCAGTCCTTTCTCCAATGTCACCTTTTCAAAAAGGCCTTCCCTGATCGTGCAATACAAAGTAACACCCCCAGCCTGTGCCCTGGCTCTCTCTTTCTCTAGAACACTCACTCTTACCTCACAACATGTGTACACCATCTCTCCTTCCCAACACCTGTCCTGAGCCCCATGCCACAGGACCTTGATCAGAGCTTGCTAGATCCACAGGGATCTCCGGTTAAAAACACTGTCCCCCTAGGAATGTGGCATTCTCCTAGGGACTCGAAATGGTGGGGTTACAGCTGTTGCCTCTGTTGCCCCTGGTGGGGAGGTTTGCTTGGGTACAAAAGGTGCCTGCTTTTAAGGTCACCGCTAATAACAACCACAGAGACTTAGAAGAAGAACAAAGAAGTTGCACCGAAGTCCTCTCCTCAGTCTGTGATCTCTTAGCTCAGCTACCAGACTTCAAAAGGACCTGGCACCATGAAAAATCAGAAGCCTCCTCCCTTTGGTAACTTTCCCATGGTGCCACATAGTGCAAACTGGGAGACAGATGGGACTCTCACTTCTGTGCCTCCTGCCCCTGCCCCTCCATCCCACACCAGGTGGATGCAGCCTCACACCTCCGCCCTGGACAGATGCTGCGGCACCAGCCCCCAGCCCCAGCCTCTGCCTTGAAGAAGGTAGATCTGCAAGTGCGAGAGCCGGTCAGCCTCCTGCAGGCCTGCTCTTGCTCTCCGACTCTCGACTCTCGCTGGAACAGCAGAGAGTCCCGGAGTGCTTGCTTCCTCCTGCATTTCAGCACATAGCTTGTTCTCCTTTAAGGTTAAGTTGCTCCCGCTACAAAAATTATTAGTTAATTGGATGTAGGCAGTACAAGACGGAAGAGGCCGTGAGCGTGGACAGCTGAAAAGTGGTTTTCTCAAATTGTTTCTATTAACATTGAGAATAAATGTCCAGGATGCTGTGCCTTTGGTGCCTGCGAGTCATCTTAGAAATTAGAAGCCGTGCTAATTTCTGCACATTCCCACGCTGTCCTCAAAGCCGCGCCACCCACAAGAAGGCCCCTCATCCTGAGGAGCTCACCCCGGGAAGCCCAGGGCACCAGCAGCAGGGGTTTAATTACAGACACCTTCAAAGCTTGGGCGGCCACACCTCCCAAGTCCCCATGAAAGCAGTGAGGACAGAGCAGGGCACGGCGGGCTAATGAAGAACCCACACCTGCTTCTCTGCAATCCCCCCAGGTGGGCATTATGCGTCTCGTGGAAAGGAGAGCAGCTCGGCCTACAACTGGCCCGGATCAACTTCATTTTGACACGTGGCCACTCACAAGGCACACGGGATTAGGAAATGATGGTGATTGTCTGTTAATTGGCCTTTGTGGTAAGTCAACGGTGAACTGCTGGTGAGCCTGCTGGAAGAAAATTATACTTATTTTTACTGAAGGGCAAAATAGCCCTTTTCATCCTTTTGCAAAAGAAAAAGAAATGAGAAATATTTCAATGTAGTCAGTGGGAATAAAAGAAGTGCGGGGTGAAAGTAGGGAGGTAAAGGGTTTGCATCTGGCTTAAATGCAATCCTTTATTAGACATCTTCTAATTATGAATTATTATTTCAGTTATTATTGGAAAAATGGTTGTCAATTGCTAAATAACCACGTTTCAGTCACTCCACTAAGAAGAAATTATTTGAGCCAGCAATGCTCAAGCTAATTTTGCCTTTGAATTTCCCTTAATGCTAAGCAGAAAGTTCCACCACTAGGCTGAAGTGATTTTTGGTCTCCCTTCCTGGATAAAAACATATTCCTCCCAGCAGCGGCAGATGCCAAGTCACCAGAGAAATGTTAGCGAGGACATGGTCTTGGTGACAGCAAGCATAAGTCTTCACTACATATATCAAGCAGACCCTGACTTCCTTTGTTTTAGAGAATAAATCATGCCTCCACACTCCGACGCAGGGCTACTTAGACAATGCATTATTTCAAGTGTTTGTAGAAAAAGCAAATGGGCATTTGATACCTTCCCCACTCCCCTCCCACCCTGCCTTCTCCCAGGTCTGCACCAGAGTCTGTCCTAACACTGCAGAGGAAAGAAAAGTCTTGCAGCTCTGACCAGGATCCTGGAGCGAGGAGGAAAGATGTATTTGCTTCCCAAGAGGTCTCTCTGCTCCTGGAACGATGCCACGTTCTCTGGTCCAAAGGGGAGAAGAGGGTATAAGGAGCAACGAAGTGGGAAGGGCACCCTGCAGGGTCAGGCTCACCCAGGCTCTGTCCTCACTCCGCCTTCACAGGCTGTGAGACCTGTCAATGTACTCAACCTCTTAAAGCCTCGGTTTCCTCATGGGTCGCAAGAGTTAGTATTACCTACTGCAAACATTTGTTCCGAAGCTTCAGGTTACTATATGCGTGGGGCCTTTTTATAGATGAAGTAGTGGAAGCCCAGAGAGGACAATCAGTTGTCAGTGCACAAGCAGCCAGTTCCTGTTCTAGCCAGGGTAGAGGCATCCTCTCCATCGTACTCCTTCCCGGGCCCCTCAAATTCTCAGTTCAGCCACAGGAACCCGTGAAAGGATGCAGATTGCTTCATTAATTATTACTTAACTTGATTACACATTGAAATGATAACATTTTGGATATATTTGTTTAGATAAAAGAATTTTATTAAGTTTAATTTCACCTTTATTTTTTTTAATGAGACTACTAGAAAACTTAAAATTGCTTTTGTGGTTTGCATTATATTTCCAGGGGATGGTACAGGGCTAACCCATAATCAAATTTCATGTGTTTCAAAAATGTCTTTTCGCGGTTGCATAGTTCAAGCAGGCGTGTGCAGTTTAGAAAGACCCCCGGTGATACTCCCCTCACCTCTGGGCAAGAATCACTGGTCTGGGTTTCGGTTCAAAAAAAAAAAAAAAAAATGACCCCGTAATGACACTAGGTGGTGTTTGTAGCAGATGCTCTTAGGGAAGCAGCTGGCACCAGGCCCCCAGCCCTCACATCCTGGGGGAAATCACAAATTACAAATTGCCCTTACAGGGAAATTGCAATTTCAGAGAAGCCCCCAAAGGCATATACCTGTTTCCTTATCTGATCAACGCCACAATCCTCTGCTAATAACATTATTAGAGCCACCTTATTCCAGATATTTCATTCAACACGTATTTATCTCTACATGCCAGGCACTACTCTAGGCCTAGGTATTCACAAATGACAGGCTGGCTGAGATTCCTGCCCGAATGGAGTTGGCATTCCGGTAGATAGTAGATCCAGTTAGGATGTGTTTGGCTGACTCTAGCGGGCTTCACGGCAAGCAAATGTGTGTCTTCACATACCGAAAAGTCCAGAAGGACGGCAACTCTGGCTGTGGGTTCCAGGAGTCTGGCTCGGCGTCCCTGAGAATCCCGGCCCCGTCCTGCTCCAGGCAAACACCTAACTCAGGCTGCTTGGCAAGGTGCCCGCATCGCTGTGCATGCCACTTCCACACCCTCGTCCCTGCCTCTCAATTCACCCCTCTGCAATCCGGCTCTGAGCCCCTCTCCTTGGTGGCAGCTCTCCAGTCCCACGCTCTAAAGGCTTCCCTTGAGTTTCACACCCACAGAACCTTCTCTTTCCTGCCTCCACAGCAGCCAAGAGCTGGATTAGGGTCAGGATAATTAAGGGAGCTGCCTCTCTTCTTCCTCCTTTCCCAGGTCTGTTCCTTCTCCTCTCTGCCTCCTCTCCCTCCTCCACCTTTTACATACTTCCACTGAAGAGCTCACTCTTTCCCCAAACTCCAGCTAGGACAACAACTCCCAGAGCTGGGCTACTGCTCGCCACGACCCCAAGCTCTAGATCCACTTTCTCAGCCGCCCGCGGGACGTCTTCCCTGCTACGGCACCGTTGCCACCGCCCTTCTTGCTGTGCAGACACTGCCATGAAGTCCGCTGGGGGTCACCTTGCTCTGTGACGTGAGCGCTAGAGAGGATAGTGCTTGGGGATCGGGCAGCGGGAACATTGACAAGAGGGTGAAAGTGTCATCCACTGCTCGGCAACCGCTGACGACACGGGTGTTGTGGCGCCAGGTATTGTTAAAATGTGTCACACTGAGCAAGACAAAGTCGATGTGCCAGTGAGATGTGGGCCCCGCTTGTCAAGGGCAGAGCCTTTGAGTACATAAGTCTGTAAGTCCCAGCCCCAGTGTGGCAACCCAGGGGACGAGCAGACCCTGGTCCTGGATGAAGACTCCGAGGTAGAGGCCAGCCGTGGGGCGAGCACCACTTGTTCAAAATCTCGACACCCGGCCTCCCTCTTTACGTAGTCAGGCAGAGCTGGGACCAGCCACCAGCCAAGCCACCATGCGGCATTCTCCACCCTGGGGAGGGACTCAGGCCCTGAGAAGATCCTGCCTCATGCTCAAGGGCAGTGACAAGGGCACCAAGTGGGCTGTGCCTTCTGTCCTCCTTTGGCCATTTTGCCCACGTGGATGGGCCTCTGCATCCCCCAGTGCCCGGCGCTGAGTGCTTCATTTGATTGAGTCCCAAGCTAAGGAGGATTGAAACATAGGCTGTCCTGTCACCCCACCCCTTGATGACTCCAAATGACTAAGAGAGCTTTCTAGAATTCTCAGATAAAGTTGAACACATCTTCCCCTAAAACCAGCTCCCTTCTCTTAACTTCCCCATTCTTCCAACCACAGCATCACTTCTCTCCTGGGTTCAAAATCTCCCTCCCCACCCACAGCAAGGGTCACTTCTAGACTACGCACATGCGCTCACTGCCTCCTCTCCTGTCACTTATGCGTGGTTACTGCGATGGCTGCCTGATGGGGACCCCAGCTGCAGTCACAACACTGCTGTCACTTTCTCCAAAGCTTCACGCTTCCCCTGCCTCATAAGGACACAGCTCCCGCACGTCAGAGAAGGCGGCTTGGAAACACAGGCCCACAGGGACAGCACTGGGCCGTGGGCTCCGTCCCCAGGCCAACCCACGAGCCTCCTGAGGGGAGACGTTCCGGGTAGAGAGGGTCTGAGCCGCCATCATAAAGCGACTGGTAACTTGCACCTACTGCATGTCAAGCCCCTTACATATATTTTCTCAAGAATCCCAGCATCGAATCTAAAAGTAGGCATTCTCACCCCATTTTATAGAACAGAAAACTGAGGCTTGGAGAGGAGACACGATTTCTCCAGAGTCACAAAGCTGGCACGTGACGGAGCCTAGGTTCTGGCCCAGCTGTCTGGGCCTACACCAGGTCTGCTGCTGCGCCTCACTCCTCCCAGCACGGCAGGTGGACGGCAGGCAGAGGAGGGAGTGTGGTCTTCTTCACCCCGGTCTCCTCTGCGCCCAAAACAGGGCCTGGCACACAGCAGGACCCCATTAACGTTTGTGGAATGAACAGATGCTGGAAAACAAGAAGTGTTCACACGGCAGTGCATATTTGTAGCAAAGTGAACAGGAAATGCAAGTTGGGCCCAGATTGTGAAGGGCTTTACATATCTCAGTGAAGAAATAGGAATTGATTTCTATAGACAAAGGGAGGTCACTGTAGCTTTTTAATTAATGAACCCTCTTCAACAGCTACCCTGAATCTGCTATCAAGAGTCTTAGAAGAAAAACTAACCTGAGGGGGAAGGCCTCCTAGCAGCTTCCCTCCTTGTTAAAATTCTCTGCAAATGATCTGTCTCAAGCAAGACATGAAATTACTGACTTTTGCTCTATCTTCTCTGATTTGCACAGAGCTGCCCTTTTGAGATCCACAAATATGCAATTGTCATGCTGCCATTAAGTCTTCCAACATATTGATTTCAAATGCGAGTTCCCATCCTCACAGATTACCTCCAAAAGAAGTACGTCAGAAAAAAAAATCTTATTTCCCCACCCTTTGTTCTGGGTCCAAAGCCACTTACAAATTTAATATTAAGTTTAGAAGCAGCTGATGCTTCAACCCAAACTTTAGAGGTGGGGAAACTGAGACCCATTGTGACCATACACCGTGTTCAAGGAACAGTGATGTTTAGGACTCACGGGCTGGGCTCACTTCATTCTATGGAAAGGACTTTTGTGACCGTGTTCAGCAGTGTCTATCGCCGTTCTGTATCTCTGCTCCTGCTCTCTGAACTCCCTGCAATGTGACCAAGTCGGTCCCAGAATTTTTGCTGAAACTACTAGGAAAGAAGTTGGCTCAGTCTGGAGCTGACAGTAGCCCTGTTCGCCACCCGGGCGGGTCGGGTGGAGGAGTCTACCTGGGAACAGAGCCTACTGCAGAAAATCGAGCCGACAGGTGGGAAAGGCTTTCTGACGACACGCCCCTGGAGCAAGCTGTGCCTGAAGCCAGAGTCACTTCTTGAATTTTCTAGTTTCATGAGCTCATAACCAGCCCTCTAACAACAACAATCACAACCACTTTTTAGGCTGGTTTGATCAGATTTCAGTTACTTGTATCTAAAGAGTCCTCTACAGACGTAAAGAAATATTCCGAGTGGAGCCTGCTAAGTGCAGGAAGGGGCCACGTGCGAGAAACGAATTTGGCACAGAGAAAAGAGTAAACGAGAGAGGGGAGTGGATAACGGGGAGAAGCAGAGCGCCACAGAAAACACAACTTGAGGTGTGAAAGGGAAGCAGACAGACACGGCAGGAGCACATGCAAAGGTCAGTAGCACGAAGCCGCCGCAGGCCAGCTCAGAGGGGCCGGGCAGCAGGGACAGCCCTCCCTGCCGTCTGGGACCAGGGCGGCCAGGGCCAGAGCGCGGCTGCTTCTCGAGGCAAACGGTGCTGAAGGGTTGGAATCGAGGGAGTCGCAATCTGCTCCGTGTCTCCAGGTATCACTCGGCTGTCAACGCCTGTGGACAAACTGGGGGGAGCATTTCCCGTGCAGGCTCTTGCCCTCTGTGGCCAGCTCCGGTGCCCACACTGTGTCGGGGCCTGGTGAGTCAGGGCTACGTCTCGCACATCATTGAATCACCCAGGGCCCAGCATGGAGCCAGCACAACACTGACATTTGCATAAGTGATAACACCTAATATTTATCTGATGTTACATGGTTTTTGACGCACATTCACCAGCGAGGCTTTGTCTGATCTCTGGAAGGTAATCCACCAGGGGTTTCTCTCACTGCTTAGAAATGAAATGTTGGGCAGCGTGAATGCCCCACCCAAGGGCTCACCGGTCTTCTGAGTCCCAGTGCAGTGGCCCTGGTCCACCGTGCTGGCTCATCCTTTCCTGCTCGGCCCACCTATGACCCATCACCCAAAAAGGCAGGGCAGGTGAGGGCTCTAGGGCCAAGGAGTGGTAAGTGGCCTTAGGCAGCCTAAATGTCACTTCCCCCCAAAAGCTACAGACACCCCTGCAGTTCTCTCTAACAGAACCTGGTGCTTTCCCTTCATGGCAATTGCAGTTTCACACGACCTACTTACTGGTATGTTTGTTTAACACGTCTCCTCCCTTACACTGCATACTTTATAAGAGCAGGAACTGTGTCCTTTTTTCTAAACCACTGATAAACAATGCCTGGCATAGAGTAAGCCCTCAATGTGCTGATAACTGGGACGAATGAATGAATAAATGCGTGGAGACAGAGCTGTGACCAGTTTCCCCTGAGCAGCCTCCAGCCTACGGACACAGTGGCAGCAGTGAGATTCAGACCCAGGCAGAAGAGGCCGCGTCTGAGAACCACTCCTGCTCACCTTTATCTCGGCACCTCCCAGCTCCTTCTCCTGGGCCCTAACCCACTCCAGTGTCCAGCTTGTACCTGGACGGTGGTCCCCGTGACTGCCTGTGGCGTGGCTCTTCTTAGATTAGAAAGGCATGCACGCATGGAGCTTAAAGCCGGCGAGCTCACGCCTGCTTTGCTCAGCCTACGCCCTGGGCTGACTCTGTGTGATCTGGAACGCACGTGTTGGGCATCGTCAAGGGTTGTTTAATAACATGTCTACAAAGAAGGCTGTGCAGGAATCCTGAACCACAGAACAGGGGACACCTTTTGATCTGCTCATTATGGAAGGTGAAACTAAAAGATGAAAGGACGCAGAGGGACTGAGGGTGCGGAGGAGCTGGCCAGGACAGGGGGTCCCCACACTGCTGCAGATGCAAACATGGAACTGCCTGTGTCCTGCTTAAAAGCCCTCCGGGGGCTACTCAGGGCCCACGGCAGAAGTTCTCAGCTGCTGCTTTGGGACACGCCAAGGCGTATGCAGCAATCGCCCAGGAGATGTGCTGCCAGTAATTCATTATTAATAGAAATTAAAAGTTAGAAATGAGATTTTTGTTTGTAATATGAAACAATGCTCCCTGACACTCTCTCTCTCCCTCTCTCTCTCTCTCTCTCTCTCTCTCTGTGTGTGTGTGTGTGTGTGTGTGTGTGTGTGTTTTCGTGTTCTTGAGTAAGAGGGAAAGCAGGAACTAGCCCTGGCGGGCAGGCACTGCATCTGACCGCAGAATGACCAGGAGAAGCACGGAACGTGGGAACGCAGCTCTCCTGGTGTGGCTGAGACCACTGGCCCAGAGACTGAAGCCTCAAGTTCTCGGCACGGGCGTGAGACCCTCCGGGTGCCAGTGCCCTGCCTGCACCGTGCCCTCCTGCCACACCTCAGCTCACTCCAGCCAGTCCTCACTCTTCTGGGCCCCTCCACACCCTCTCTCCTTCCTTTGCTCCTGCCACCCCTGGCATTCAGAAAGCCCTTTCCCCTGTCTGTGCCAGCTCATGCCTCCAGACTCAGCCATGGAGCCTTCCAGAGTCCTGGGATCTGTCTCTCAGCGGCTCTGACTCCCCACTCTCCAGGTTCTTCTCTGACACATCTGCTCATGCTTTCCAGCCTCCTCTGCTGGCCCTTCCTCTGTCTAGCCTGTCCACGGTGGAGCACTCCGGGGCTCACTCCTGACCCTTCTGCATCTGCACTCCCCAGGCACCGGCAGTCCTGAGTAACCCCACACCTTGGCTGCCTCCTGCGTGTGGATGAGTCCCACGTGTAA